>NC_141875.1:473981657-474284688 GCF_056163025.1 Triticum urartu | reverse complement strand
TGGGGTGGGGGAGGGGTTCTGGTGGGACAGGGCGGTAAGAAGCGGGCTTGGAAGCAGTGAGGACTCCCGCATGGCCCACCTCACATTATCACCACATATTTCTTGGAGTCCGTGCATGGCGGGCGGGCGATCTCTTCTCCCTCCCCCGTCTCTCTCCTCTCAGTAGACGCCCGCCGAGCGATTAGATTTTGGGTATCGACGGTTTATTCAATTGCAGTCCCACATGTCAGTGAAAATGCAAGACAACGCGTGTCCCCTCTGGTGAGCGGCGTGCGAGCCGGACTGTCGGGGGTGCAACGTGAACGCGACGCGTACGAGTTGTAAGTGTGCCGCCTTTTCCTTTTGAACTTGCAAAGCGTAACATTTTCATGCGATCGATTGACAGAAATCCAGAAGAAAATGACAAGGGCGGTGCTTTCCCGCGCGTTAGGCGGGCTAGTTTGAGTGATATGATGTGCTACGGTGCCGTCCACTAGCTCCATTTTTATGTAAGCAAGAGTCTACAGTCTTACGTGGGAGGAGTGCGAAACACGACGGACCTGATTTTGATTGAGGGATAACTGTTCCCTGCGAAATAATGGAGCACTGCTAGCGATTATAGCATGATAGTTAGGGCATCTCCAGCCCTGGCCCTCAAATTTACACCGGCATCTGTCCGAGGACACTGATGGATGCCATCCAATGCTGCCCGTATACCTTTCGACAACTATATGAACTAACCGGATGAAATTCGTGCAAATAAAGCAAATTTCAAATTGACTGGATGAAATTCATTACATTTCGAGAACTTTCCCTATAAACTGGACGAAATTCATTACATATTTCGCACAAACCGTACTAAAACCTACTGTAAACCTAATCTAAATGATCGCCGGGCCCCGACCACCATGTCCGGCCATGAACCTGAGAAAGCCAGCCTTTGCCTCCTCCTTATCCGCCTTGATAACCTCCTCCTCCGGAGCACAAGGTTATGAAGATTTCTGCCTCCACGTCGCCGTCAAGCGGCTAATCGTCCGCCGATTTTTATCCCACCAAGCTTGGCATCGACTGAGTGGAGGAGCGGTGGCCTTCCTGGGACCAGAGCGGTGGCGACCTACCGTGTACTACTCTTCCTCGCTGCCGGCTGTGCCCGGGCACGCGTGCCGGGTTCATGGTCATGGCGGCAGAGGGCGGTGGGGGGGGAAGCTGGCGATCTCCTTCGTCTGCTCCTGCGAGAGTACGTCCAAGAGAGCTTTGGAGCATGCCCAGAGCGGAGCCACCGATGTCCTTCGTCTGCTCCTGCGACAGTACGTCCAAGAGAGCTTTGGAGTGCCCGGAGGCCATGGTTGGAGTAGTGCCAATAGAAGGAAGGGACCGGAGGAGAATGAGTGTGGGTCTTTGGCTATGGCTGGGAGCTGGGGCTCAAGTTAATATAGCGGGCGAATGGCAATGAGCCGCGGTGGACGGATGGACGGCTGGCACCGGAGTAGGTTCGTCGGCAGCCGTGGTGTCATTAACGCGGAGCAGTCGCTTGCACTGGGATGCCGCGCGGGTGGCGCTCTCTCGGCCGTTGCGCTGCTGCAATGCCGGCGCCAGTGAGAGGTCGCGTCAGGCGTGAATGTGGATGCTGTTTCAGTGACTTAACCGCAGGTGCGTTGTCTCACTGACATGTGGGCCCAACGGGCATCAGGCCCGCATGTGAGTGACACACCAACTGCACCTGCAGTTAAGTCCGGTGAATGCGGCATTGACATTCTGGAGAGACAGTGATCGTTTTAGGCGGGAAGCGCGCGCTAGCGATGGAAGGGGTTTCGGTAGGCTAGGGCGGTCAGACGCTGGCGTGGTGGTAAAATTTGAACTCATGGATGACGAGCCTTTGAAGCGTATGCGGCACGTATTGACAACCAGGAGTCCATGCAACCTCTCTTGTCGCCAGCTAGCATTCAACGACCACCATTAGACACCACACAACCATACATAACTTACGAATAATGGACGAATCGATCAGACACACACTCGTGTGCAGTGGCACTATGATCGGTTGCTCACGATAGTACATACTCCGCACCATAGTACCCTCTCTAGCTAGGTTGTTTTATAGATTGTCGTTGTGATGGATGATATACATGAGCAAGGCGCCGAGTCATGAGTATGACCGTTGGTGTTGAGCCAGGTGAATACATGGTCGGTGTTCGCGGAGGCCTCCAGCAAACGTCTAAACAATAATGTCACATACGCATAATTTTGGTTTTTATTTCTTTCTCCACTGACAGGTAGGCCCGCATAGATAGATAGATAAAGAACACGAGTTGATGAGGCACATGCGGACTGTTTGACTGGTCAACCAGACAAATACGGAGCTATACACTGAGCCAGTGACCGTATAAATGACCAGGATTGAAGGGGAATCCAAATTTCCTTCGTCTTCTGTCCTTGAGCTCTTGACAAACCAATGCACTTTACAGTTGTCTGTCCACTCCACCCTAGAGTTGTCACCTAGCGTCGTTCATGCCACCGCACCGCACACTAACTGGTAAGGAAGCGATGGCATCCCGCCGCGCGGAGTTCCTCGCCGCCCACGACAGCACACAGAATGGTAGGCAAGCGGTGGCATCCCGCCGTGCCGAGTTCATCGCCGCTCGCGACCTCACACCTATGTGGGCGGAATTTGAAGCTGCCAAGGCCGAATGGGCGGTAGAGCAAGAGGCGGCCAAAGCCGCACAGAGGGAGTGGAAAAGTCAGAAAGCACTCAAGAAAAGAGAGGCCCGCCGCCGCAAGAAAGAAGAGGATGCACGCGCTCCTGGGGAGAGGTCGGCGGAGATCCAAGCACGGTGGGGTGTCGCCGACAAAGCCGGGAAGGAGAACGACGGCGTCTGGCCAGCATGTGAGAAGTAGTAGTACTAGTAGTTAGTGTGTGTGTCTGTGTCGCCCGTACGTTTGTATAATTAATTACGACCATGTAACAGTACTACTAGTTACTACTGTAGTTTTTAGAGCAAATTACCAGTACATTAGCCTAGACTCAATGGAAAATTCATATTCTATGCATCAAATGTCATCTCTTTCTCTATAGGAATTGAGATGCATGTCACTCACTTCCTATGATTTTCGTATTCCAATAAAATTCCTATCCTATGAACCAAAGGAGGCCTCTGCTGGAGTAACTATTGTATCTAGCAGTACTGCTGGTACAATAGTTTTCTTCAAGAAGCGGAATTCAACGAAGTCATGATGGTTCCTTCGTCCGAGCAACTTCATAGTGGGTAAGGTTGGGCCTATGATTTCACGGCTCATTAGTAATTACTGCGGCGCAATGACCGGGGTGACTCTCCCTTGGAGTTCTGCGGGCATGGCAAGTGGACCAGGATGGTCGACGTCTCACATGTCAGCGAACAAAAGTATTCTTTCCAATATCGAGGAGCAAGGAAACCGCGTGGTATAGTATCACTGGTGATTTATATTTATTTTTTATTTCTAATGAATGCTAGTGTTTCAACTCTTACGACGAAGGAGTGCCAAACACACGGCACGTGCTGGATGTCACACACGTCAGCGAAAGGAGTGGGACATTAACAGCGTGGTAGAGCGTCTCCACTTCTGGGTCGGAGACCACACGTAGTAGTACTACTGTACTAGTGGTATGAACGATACAAAGTGCGACCCGGAGAGAAAGACACGTCTAGTTGGAAGGTCTCGGGGCATACATGTAAACAAATATAAAACCTAATATGTGCCTCCAATTAATATAGTAGTAGTAGTAGTAGACTACTTAGTCACGTACTCCATAACATCACCGGGCATTGCACGTACAACATTTAGTGGCAGTAAGAGACAAATGCCTATATGCCACGCATGTTCATACTATTTGTGCCTTTCTACTTCACTTACTGCGCTACATTACACAGGTTCGCACGTCCACTCCTGGGTACATGTCCATATCGTAGTTCCAGTCCCACGTGTTCTTCATATAGATGGAACGATCCTTGCATGACACGTGCACCTTGATGCTAGATGTGTCGCATGTTGGCAAAAGGATGAACAAAGCTCACGTAAAAAAATAGAGTGGAAGAACATAGATTCCCGACGACCGAGAAGGAGCAAGGAACCTCGGGGTGGAGTGTTTGCACTCATAATATTTTATATTATTCAGCGATATAAAATCAACCAATCATCTCCACAGTGGACTGGAAGAGCACGAAACACGGCAGCCCAGTGTAGTTACATCATAGTAGTACGTACATGGCTAACCCACGCTATCACCATATTTCTTGGCTTCCATGCAACACCTATCTCTAGTAATCCAGCATCCCATATCGCTTCTCCCTCCTCGTCTCTCTCAAAGTGCGGTGGGTTGGCGTTTTTGCCATCTATTGAGGTCGGTTAACTCATCACATGTTAGCGACATGCCAAGAGCATTCTAAAAAAATTCCTTTCATGTTCCGTTTTCAAAAAGAAAAAAATCCTTTCACGTACGAATTTGACTGTATGCTTTGAGCAACTTGCATGTCCTATACTGCTCCTGTTTGGATACTCTAACTTAGCTAGAGGTTAGACTAACTCATGACTAACCCTGAACTAACTGTAGCCAAAGAGGTGTTTGCGTGACAGGGTTAGATTGACAATAAATGCACTTGATGGAGAGAGAGAACTGATTTTTCAGTGGTCCCAATGAGAACTATCTCCAGTTAGCACCTCTTGGGTGGGATAGTTTTTTTTGGTGGGTTTGGTGCAACTTGCTCCAATTTAAACCCTCATGCTTGGATACTTTAGGGCTATTTGAGCCCCAACTAGCTCAAACTAACTCTAACCCATGGATCCAAACAGGGCCTATGGCCAGCCTCGACGCAGAGCAGTCGGTGCACCGGGAAGCAGCGCTCTCTCGGCCGTCGCGCCGCTTCAAAGCCGGCGCCAGTGAGAGGTCTCCTCCGCTCTGGCCGGGTATTAATGCGACAATGACGCTCCAGGGCGACGCTGACCATTTCACGCGGGAAGCGCGCGCTGGCAAGGGAGTATAGGTTTTGAACTGTTTCATGTGTAGTACTGGTAGTTTGCAAAACTACTCAATTATTGCACTCGGTTTCCTAAGAAATTGTGGTAAAAAATGTTACTCCACAGCCCGCTTCCCTTCTCCTTCCTCTTCCACCGCCCGTGCACGTCCGCGGGAAGCGACCGGTCAACCCTTATATAGGAGTGTTAGCACAAAAAGATGCATGCATGACCACTAAAATTTCCAGATTGAAGAGCCGCTCCGGTGGGAGTATGGCGTATGTTGTTACCTTCGGTCGGGCCATGGCTACCGGGCGACGGCGACCAGAGAAGAGGTGGCGGGAGAGGAATGAATGCAGCTACTGTTTGGGTTCGCCGTCCGTCTTAAATAAATGCGCAGCACCACGTGTACCCACGGGTGCACAAATTGTAACATATGTGTCTGCTTAAGTGGGCGTCACGTAACTGTGTGTGTGTGTGTGTGTGATTCTGAGAGATAGAGTGCGTGTGTGCGACTCTACTCTTCGGACATGTACTCAACCTTTTGCATCGGGATATAAGTATAATGGTATTTACTTTAGCTAGTGATTTACGTGGCCATGTTAACGTGGTTGTGTAAAAAAATGTCACTTCCTGCTCGTGATTTGCGTTATATAATTACAAGCAAGATGCTCGTGCATTGCACGGAACATCAATATGCATTTTTTACGAAACACATATTGTGATTTACCCATGCAAGAGTAATCCCATGTGTAGAAACTAATGATATTTCGAGAATTTTATCAGAAAACTGGTATCTCAAGAATGTCATCGAAAAATGAAAGATGATAGATAAGGCGAGGAGGAGTGGAGCGTGGTGGTGACTGGTGGTCGGAATGGGCGGAGGCATGGGGATGGACGGCGCCGGCAGGCGGCAGCGGCCACCATGCTAGATTGTTCCGGAGACTTTCTTTTTTAATTGCTCAGCAATGAGGTGTGGGAAATAAGGATGTGGAGAGAGGTGCGGCTATCTTTTGTAAAATTATCATAGTTTGCTTTCTATCCGTTAGATATAGATCAGACGGTCTATATTACAAGATGGCAGGTACACCATCATCGCCAACTCGGTTTTTTATAAGGGTACAAATGATAAATTTGCTAACTACTAAAGTAAAGTGGAATTTTTCCATGTTATACAAGTAAATTAAGGTGATTGTTTATCATACGGGTAAGGGTGGATGAATGTGGTAGGAACAAATGCTCCGCATAGAGCATGTGTGTGTGAGATGGAGTTTGTGTGTGAGAGAGAGATAGAGATGGAGTCTTAGTGTGTGTGCGTGCCTGTGTAACATCCCAAATTTTCAATTTGGAATGTTATACATTAGAATCATCATGCATATCATATTTTATTTTCCATTTTGGTTGATCCTAGAAATTCTACGCAACTCAATGACCCACAGAGAGAGTTGGGGATTTCGTTATTTTCATATTTGAGTTTTCTCAAATTTTGAGAATAGGATCATTTGATTTTATTTATTTTACCCTCAATTATTTCTATTACAAAAATATGAGAGAGGGAATCAAATGACTTTCCCAAAATAAAGAAAAATTGAGGATTTAATAAAAAATCAAATAAGGTTTTATTTCAGAGTTTTTCGGTGTTTTATTTGAATTTAGGAAAAATGTGCGTGTTTCAAAATTGCATTTAGGTCCCAAATAAATGTTCACCTTGTGCAGCTTGATTTTAGAAGCCCGTGAAAATTTAATTCGGAATATTTGGAGTCCGTTTAGTATTTCTTTTTATTTTTCTTCTGAGCGAAATAATTAAAAAAACGAACCGACCTACGGGCCGTGTCCGGATATGACTCCGCCCCGAGGTGGCTTTACAAGCCGGCCCACCCGGGAACCCTAGCCCCAGCCGCCCGACCCCGCCGCCACCCGCGCCGCCGCCGCTCGCCACCTGCGCCGCCGCCGCCCGCCGCAGCCGCCGCCACCGCCCGCCGCCGCCGCCCGAGGTTCGCCGCGCCTCGACTTCCGTGCCATCGTTTTTTTTTAAAAAAAATAGATCGGTTTTCGTCGGTTTTTCCGTCGGTTTTTTTAGATTCGGTTTTTTTAAATAGATCGGTTTTCCGGTTTATTTAAATAGTGAGCGTTTGTCCATTCGTTCGTTCTAGCGAACGTTCGTCGTTTTTCTTTTTCTCGGATTAAATCCGCGATTTTTCTGATCGCGATTCCTGATCCGATTTTTGTTTTAGTATAACTTTTCGCTCGTTTATCGGAATCGGGCGATTCAAGCGCCTAGAGTTTCGTCTCGAAACCCTCTATCCGTTTAACCAACTTAAACAAGATTTTGTTACTGTAAAATTTTCCCTAGATCCAGATTAGTAGAACGAAGTTGTTTTCTTCCGCCGTTTGACTTTCGTTGCTTCGTTCGATTTGATTCTTTTTGCCAACCGGAGTTCTTAAGTTGAACCTTCTGGTTAGATCTCTTATTTGCATTTTACCTGTGCATTAGATGAGTACTTATTCTATGCTTGTTTGTTTGTCTGCGATAGAATACCCGGAGTGTGCCGCTTGTTACTTCGAATCTCTAGGTTTCGCGCATCATCAGTAAGGCAAGTAACACTTTGATCATACCTTTCCTACTACCCAGTTTTATTGCATTAGATCAATCCTCACACATTGCATGATTAGGATTTAATTAAATTGTGGGATGGGAAGTAGTTGAGGTAGTACCTATTACCTGTTTATTACCAAACCTTTGGGAGTTACTTCTACGTTTGCTTATGCCATGCTATGCTAGTAGGCGTGGATTGGGTGAGTGATATCCATGACAGATGTGAGTTTTTTTAATTAATGGTTAATCTAAGGTGGCAACTTAAACACCCATCTGGGTGGATTGAGGCACCTGGGTATTCCAGGACTTGCCTGTTTTCTTTTGGACCGCCACCCAGGCTCAAAGGGATCATGAGACTATTCATACTAGAAACTTCCGTGTGCAGCCACAAGCTATTATGGGCTCTAGCATAGTTGACTAAGTCGTGCGAACTCTTACAGTGGTAGACTAGTAGATGTAGGGGATGTAGGTGGTACGGTCTACCCTATCGTAAGGTGCTAGCGCTTCTGAAAGACTATGTCTCGGTCATCCGTCTTCTCAAACACCATGTAGTGCGAGAAACCAAACGGAGGCGATCGAGTCTTGTGGGGAAAAGTGTGCAAACCTCTGCAGAGTGTAATAAACTAATCATGGTTAGTCGTGTCCCCGGTTATGGACATCTTGAGTATCTAGTACCTAGATTATCATGTGAATCTCAACATGTTACTCTAAAATTAATTTTGTTGGGTTATGTTTAATGATGATGTTTAATTGGGATTGAGAATGCTGTCAACCATTCTCAATGTTTAACAACTACCATGATAGTTAAATAAATTTATTCCTTTGTAGTAGGGAAAATTTGGCTTTACGCAAAACTGTAACCATAGAGCTTTCCACCAGCCAAATATGCATATAGTATAGCTGTTTCATTCCATTACTCTCTATGTGTTACATTGCCAGCATATTCCATGTGCTGACCCGTTTTGGGCTGCAACGTTAATGTTGCAGACTTTTTAGATGACGATTAAGGAGTTTTAGGTCATGGTTCTATACTCAGTGATGTCGTTGGAGTTGATGGACTCACTTATCTTCCAAGCCTTCCGCTGTTATGGTTGTTAGATGGCCTTAAGCCATATTTATTGTAATAAGTTCTCTTTTGAGACACTCGATGTAATAAGTGTGTGATTGCTACTCTGCTATAAATCCTCCGAGTACTGTGTGGTGTCAGCATTACTAATCTAGGGATGACACCGGAGCACAGAGATCAGACTGTTTGAGGTCTGATCGCTACAGCATGTGTGTGTGATGGAGTCTTACTGTGTGTGTGTGTGTGTGTTTGCATGTGGGTGTGTGTGTGTGTGTGTGTTTGTGTGTGTGGGTGTGGGTGTGGGTGTGTCGTGGGGTCCTCGGTGGTGGATCTAATTTAAGTTTGCATGGCTTCATCATAGAGAGGTGATGTGTATGGCAGAGGCCACCAACGGTGGGATGCGAGAGATAAAATGCCTGTAGAGAGGGAACAGAAGGTGTGTGCGCGTGAGAGTAGTCGACATCGAGATAACGTGTTTGTTCGAGAGACACCGAGGAAGACTACTATATATCGATGGTGCATGTAGGCTGGAATTAAACGAAGGGATGGTCTTATTGGTTTCGAGGATATAGGGGAAGAGTGAGAGGGGGTAGCTACAAGGAGATTGTTAAGTGTGAGTGTGTGTTTCACCCATCCAGGTGGAAGTTATGCGCACACAAGAAGAGAACGATTCGATGTGGCGTTAGGGTTGAGGGTAATTAACTACGTATGGAGACATAGAGACCTTCAACGTGCATGTGTGAGAGGTATACATGTATACGTGGGATGTGTGTGTGTGTGCACGCATGATCGAGATAAAAGAAAGAATACATAAGTCATAAGCTAAGATCAACGACATGGGAGAGACGGATCGGTATGACAATATGCATGCATGCGAGAATGCAGGGAAGAAGGCTCGACAATTGAGCATGTGTTTTTGTCTTTAAGAAATTGTGGCGTGGGCTGGAGCATGCATCTATGGCGAGCAGAGGGAGTGAGGCACAACGATTGTGCAAAAGAGATCAACCTATAAATGAAAGAAGGTTGATGGAGAAACAGATAAATAGAAAGATAAAGTTGCTAGCTAGTGTGCGATAGAGATAGGAGTCGAGTGGATCAAAAGGCTGAGTTATGGGTGTGGGTGTGAGAGAGATGAAAGGGTGCATGTGACTCACATACAAACAAATATCAGAGAGAAATGAGATCCCGAGAGACGGAGTTTTGTGTCTGCGAGAGAATAAGATATTTCAAAACGAGAGTGATAGCTAGAGAAACATATGAGGGAACGCAAGATATCTCTAGGGGGAGAGAGTGTGTGTGAGCGACATAAAAGAGAACAGTGGAGAAATATGAGACCCTGGGAGACAGACTTTGTGTTTGTGTGTGAGAAAGAGATATTTAAGAGGAAGAGTCATAGGTTCTCATACCTAAGGAGCGAAAGACATCTTTGTATGAGGGGTGTGCGAGTGGCACACATGGGAATAGTAGAGAGAAATGAGACCCCGGAAGACAAAGTTTTGTGTTTGTGTGAGAGAAAGAGATTCCACATGGAGAATCATAGTTAGAGACACATAGCAGGGAGAGAGATATACTTAGAGAGAGATAGAGTGATGAAGGTCGAGGGAGAGAGTACCGTCAGTGTGTTACGAAGATAAAAGATCATTGTCGACATACAGGTAGCACTAGAGATACCCGAGAGACGATGAACGCGTATAGGTCTAGAGAGATAGTCCTATATAAGCATGAGTGATAGTTATATGAGACGAATATCTGGATTAAATGGGATTCAAATATTTAAACTGGAGATCACGACATCGATAATATCATAGCGCAAATTGGTGTATCAAGCATGCATATTCATTTGAATTTGGGGACACATGTAATGTTATATAGTTTATCAATATTGGTGATCCATAGATTCTTTAATTAGAAACAATGCATGGTTTATATGAAATTAATGTCTAAACATGATTACACTATATGTTGCGTGTGTGAAACACATTATACATGTTTGAGAAGTAAAAAAAACCCGCATGAAACACACATTAATTGGAGACAGTTAGCGAGGAATGCATACATTGGATTTCAACATAAAGTGGTTTCAAATATTTGAAAATCCAAATTGATGGATACAACCTTATGAATATGAGATCAGGCCATTTGTAAACCATATTTATGTATAAAGGGTGTTGTGCTTTTGAAAGTATATATAAAAAATGATGTATATAGAATTTTATTCCAATCAAAAATGGATCCCGCCCGAAAAAAATTAGAATACAAACGGGATTCGAATTGAGTTGGCACGGTAAACGTGCACTCTGCAAAATTTGAACGAAGCGGGGAAAGTCGCAGTAACCGCCCGAAACCAAAACCTGCGAGATGGAAATTACTACTGCCTATCCCTACCACGCAAAGCCTATCTGCTCGATTTCTGTAGGTTTCGATAGGGGTAGGTTTGTAATTTCACTCAAACGTGACATAACCGCCTCTCACCCGGATTCATACACGGTGACCGCCAAAACACAGTGTGTCCTCGGCCGAAATCGACTCCCTTCCCGATTCATACACGGTGGGCGCAAAAAACAAACTCTCGTCGGTAAATATTCGGTGTATGCGAGATTACCATACTATCCCCAACCAACTAATATTGCTGTGATGTAGGAAATATGAAACGGGGGCTAAGTTTGTAAATTTCCTCGCATTTGAGACAAGCGTGCCCTGAAGACATGGTTCCCCCTTCCTCTCCACCTCCATTTCCCCATTCGTACTCTGTGGGCGCCAAAACACCCTCTCCACCCCAGCCTCCTCCGTCCGCCACCCCATCCACCGCCGTCCTCCTCCACCATGCCGGAGCTGATACCATGACGCCGTCGTCCATTACAAGAGATCGACCTTTCTCATCCACGGCTTCGGACCGGGATCCTTGCAGCCCGCCCTCTCGCTTCATCCCCGCCGTCATCCACCTTGCTGGCGCCGCTCCTACGACCGTCTCATCCACCGCGCCCCGCCGCCACCGTCTACCCTCCTAGATCTGCTTCCACGCCGCCGACAGCCATCACTACCGCAACACCATCAAATTCTCAGCAGATGCATACACGGCGCCGCACCAGAGGCGGCACTCTTTCGTGTCTGCTCAACTTATTTATCGCAGCAAGAAAATAGATCGCCACTTCTTTACTCTAATTTCTTGTCCATCACTTACTTGCTAGTTGAAAGCAAACATTGGTTGCGAAGTTGCCTTTTTCCAGTTTGCACCTTCAGATCCGCCATGCCACGCTCAACACTATACTCCCAATGCTTATGGTTTTCCCCTTTTATGTTCCACACTAGTTAAATCACAGTAGACTAAATTTCAAAATTGGGTCAGTCAATTTTTCAGAGCTCGCCGGAGTTCGCCGGTGCGAACGAAGGGGCTCGGGTGGGGACTTTGGTTGTGGGGGCAGTGGGGGGCCTCGCTGAACGAAGAAAACTCGACGCGGGTGGGGGCGGGGTGGGGGTGGGGGTGGCGGAGGAACACAGGCGATGGGGGGCGGTGGTCCAGCCGGTGGCCCGTGCGGTGTTCTGTATGGGAAGAATTAGAGACGAGGAAGAAGAAGGGTTGGGAGACGTAGGATCTTCATCCAACCGCCTGAAATGCCTTTATATTCAGTACCATCATCGTACCTGCTTAGCACTGCTCCTGAATCCATCAAGCTAAACAATGTGCCACTCATAATTCCAAACTTGTTGCTCAAGTACGAATCTAATATGATGCTGATATTACTAAAACAGATAACATTTAATTGGTCAGCTAATGTTCCTACTTTACTTTCGAAAAAGCATGTGCACCACATATAGAGAGACGACAGGGAGTTGCTTTCTTAATGCGCTCTGGTTCATCATGTGTGGGCACCGCGCATCGAACATTTTATTATCCAAAATCTGCTTGCTCTTCTTTAGCATGTTCCTCTTCTGTTCTTCTTTAATAAGTACTCTCTCCGTTCCTAAATACAAGTCTTTGTATAGATTCCACCGTGGACTACATATGTAGCAAAATGAGTCAATCTACACTCTAAAATGTATCTAGATACATCTGTATGTGATCCATAGTGGAAATCTCTACCAAGACTTATATTTTGGAACGGAGGGAGTATGATAGTAGTACAATATGTTCCTTGTAGTGAAGATGAGCAAGGACATTTGTAGTGTAGAGGTTTATAGTCGGTTGGTATGGACACTTTGAACTCTTCGGGCCTCTTTGATTCGTAGGATTTTGTAAACATGGGAATAGGATTTGTAGTGGCCTGCCCACTTGAATCCTATAAGAATAGCAAGGAAATGCGAGGAGCTGTGTCGCCTTTGAGAGTTACACTGGTACTAACAGTACCGCACCTTTAGTTGAACAGAGCTGGTATCCGAAGCCTTTCTAGCCGTACCGGCAATACTAGCACATATATTCCAGCAAGTTCCACTTTGCTGATTTTACTCTGATGCTTACGGTTGTCCCGTTATATCTACACTATGATCTGTGAAGCTGCTTTGTGTCGCACTAGCAGCAGTCTACTCTTGAAGCTAAACACCGCAATGACTTAAAAAATTGGCACCAAGGCATTGAGTGCCATTCTGGATGCAATGAAACTCATACGCTCCCCACCTGTTGATTCTTGTTCAGAATATGATCCTAATGACTATTCTAACCTCGAGGAGTCAAAGGCAAATGGCCTGTCCTGTTCACCCATCAAGGTGCCTGTTCTAATTTGGCAAGGTTTTATTGATTTCGCGTATCTTGCATATGTTGTCTTACATTTCTTCTACTTTGTTGCACCGCCATCTTCTTAGTTTACACATCATATATGTCGAGATGCCATGCCCATCCATTATCAATATATTTTCCATCTATCATCATACCATGTTTTTTCACTCAAATGTTGTTCTTGTGCATCAGACATCAAAAAGGAAGAGGGTGATTGCCGAACCTGAAGGAGCACCAACAAAGTCCTTGAAAAACATGGTTGTGCCAGAGAAATTAGACAGCACCCCACTTATATTGGTTGTACATCCAGTGACACAAAACGTATGACCGACTCTAGCAGACTGTACCCATACTTCACTGGCCACACCACTAGCGCACCACACATGACCTGCACTCCAGCAAAAGGTATGCCGATTTCAGTTGCCATAACACCAGCTGTACCACATACAAATCCCACTCCAGCAAAAAGTACAGCAAGTACACCGGCCGAAGACCTATCCCAACTGCAGAGACGACCAATTCCTGCAGATTGGAACCCCATTTCAGTTATTCCCAGTTTAAAAGACAAAGCTTTCGATGTTGTTAGGGAGTACGTGCATATATTCCAATCATGGGAAGATTATAGTGAAGACAAACACCATTTTCACATCTTCCTGTCCCACTTACATGTAAGTGCTATTATTCATGGTGATTATTTTCCTGTTTTCTGCTGATTGAACACATCAATGATTTACATTACTTTGTTGTAAGTAGGCGAGGGTCAATCTGGATAGTCATGATGAGTAAAGCTTGCTTGCGCTTTTCAAGGAAGCATTGCAGCAGTATTGGCGTTACCTGAGGAAATCACACTTTGATGGCAAGTCTATAAATGAATTTCTGGTGAAGTCTCTTGTGCTAAATTGAGAAGACATTGAATGGAAAAACCTTGTTATGCACTGGTCTCGTTCCGAGGACGAGGTACTGTCTATGATATCGCATGACAATTTGAACTTCTACTTTTCTGCATGTGCCTTACAGATCTTTTTTGCAGGAAATCTGCTCGAAAAATAATTCCGGTTTGAAAAGAACGACAGGATATCGCAAATATGCTACCCGCTACTTTGCTCTTGTTAGTACCTGTTGTCCTATATCACTGTACTTGCATACATACCTGGTTCATTATGTGACAGCAGTATGCATGATAGCTTGCTTATCAATTGTTCGCTCCAAATTATCTGATCTGTATGAATCGTTACTTTAGTGTAGAATATAACCAATGCCAATGAAATTTTTTAGCTCTGCATTGTTCTTGTAAGTACTTGTTGTCCTTTATCAGTGTACTTATATTGACAGGTAGTTGTTCATGTACCATCACTCTACAGCTTATTTTCCTTTGCCCTCCATTTTATGCACATAAGATCTATATTTACTCTTACCATAAGGTTGGATAACACTGATGGTACTGAAGAAGTTTAGCTCTGCATTGCTCTTGGATGTACCTTTTGCCTGTATCGCTGTACTTACATTTATAGTTACTTGGTTATGTAGCATCACTCTTCATCTTATCTTAAATATTCTCCATTTTTTCTTATGTTGTCACATCTATATTTACTCTTAACAAAATGTAGAATAAAGGCAATGCTTATGAAGAAGATTCAGTGGTAAACTTCTTGAATTGCTCCCCCATCGGCATGGACAAGGGCTTTATAGAGCCTGCCTTCATGAACAATGTAAGTTTGTCCTTCTCAAGCCTTCAGACTTTGTTGTGTATATTTGGTTAGGCATGACTGCAACAGTTGTTTATTTTTGGCATTTGCATTAAATTGCATTTTTGAAGTTTATTATGTAGTTCATAAACAAAAGTTTGTCCTTCTCAATTTAAGTTTTCAGTTGTACAACCAAGTTCCTTCTTCATACCATGTAAATTAAACTATACAGAGCAAGTGATCTTCTTTTGCACTGCATGTATGCTTCTGTTCTTTATCTGTAATCTAGTGGTGTAGTGAACCTACCCACTATAGCACAATGTCATATTCTGCAATGTCTTAACTATGAACAATGTCATATCATTCTACTATTATTTAAACTATCTCTTTATTTGCCAATCTGAAATGGGATAAATTGACAGCACACTAACCATTGATAGTTATGATTTCTTGATCTGTAATCGAGTGGTGTCGTGAAGCTGCCAACCCCTTCACAATGTCATTTCCTGCCATGTCTTGACCTGAACAATACCATATTGTGTTAATGCAATTTTAAACTGTGTCACTTTATTGGTCAGTAAGAAATGTGATGAATTGTCAGCACTAATACTTTTATGTGCAAAACATGTCATCTGTCTGCTTGTTTATCTTTCAGAGTGAGGAGGATATAAGTGTTAAACAAGCGCAGTCTCATCAGCTTGCTCAGCTGCTTGCGCTACAGCTCCCCAGCAGGGCTAACCTTTCTTGAACTCTATTGAAGTGCTGTCGGTTTTGTATATTATTTTGTCGGCGTGTTTAGTTGCACTGGTGGCAATCTTTGATGCCCCGTGTATCTAATCTGTTGTCTGCTTGTGCTTTATCATCATAGTGGCAAACTTTGATGCCCAGTGGATGTAATATGACGTAATTTCTTTATTGTATAGTCTAGGTTTTTTCTTATTCACGATGCTGCAGTTATTTCACTGTATATATATCCTGTCTTCGCAGTAAACCGACCAAACCATAAAATTATGGTACATAATCGGGCCATCATGCAATCACGATGTATGATCCGCATCATGGGCCCCGTCATTTTGGTCCGCTAGAAGGCCTGAAACGTGCCAAACAGCTCATGAGCCGGCAGCAGCCCAAAATGGACCCCGGCCCATGATTGTGCCAATCAAATCACGGGCTTTTAACAGGCCAAAATTGTCTCGGTCCTTGTTTGGCCCAATCAGATTATCGGCTGCGAGCAGGCCGGATGCAAACCGGGCCGTAGTTAGGCCCAACTATATGACAGGCTTTTAACAAGACAAAATTAATATAGGGCCGAAATGTTAAACGGGCCCTTAACAGGCCGAAACTAATATCAGGCCGAATTAGTAAATGGGCCTTTAGCAAGTGGGCCCAAAAGCATAGTGTCTAGTTGACGGGCGAAATCTGATATGGGCATAATTTAGCCCAAAGCCTCTTAAAGGGTCGGACCTAATCTGGGCCGTAATTTGGCCCAGAACATGGTAGGATTTTAATGGGCCGGATCTCATATGGGCCATTGTTATGCCCGGAACGTGGTAGACCATTAACGGACCGGATCAAATATGGGGCGGCATTTGGCCCAAAACATGGCGGCCAGTTAATGGGGGTCCTCAAAATCTTGTGGGCCTACAGCTGGGCTGGCCCATTAATGTCGGCAAAATCTCGTGGGCCTTTAGCTGGGCCGGACCATTATGGTCCACAAAAATCTTGTGGGCCTTCACCTGGGCCGGCCCATTATGGGCCGCAAAAATCTTGTGGGCCTTTACTTGGGCCGGCCCATTATGGCCCGCAAAATCTTGTGGGCCTTTAGCTGGGCCAGCCCATTATGGTCCGCAAAATCTCTTGGGCCTTTCGCTGGGCCGGCCCATTATGGTCCGCAAAATCTTGCGGGCCTTTAGTTGGGCCGGCCCATTTAAACTTTATGGGCCACTTTTGGGCCGGTCCACGTGTCAACATATCATAGGCGCATCTCGCCCATTGGATGAGTGACCCTTGTGCCAACGCGGAGCTGACACGTGTTTCCGTCAGCCAATCAGAATTTTACACGTGGAAAATCCGCATTGGTCTGGGCTGTTCACGGGTTATCGGATCCAAAACCGGACCCGATAGCTTAACGGTGTTCCGTTACGGTGGATGCCATGTGTCGGTCACCCTCGACAAAAGCACTTCTGTGACGCGCGATTTATCATCATGGAAGTGGACACTTCCGTGATGATAATTTTGGTAATGTCATGTAACACTTCTACGACAGCACAGGTATGACTATCTTGATGCTGTCATAAAATTGTCATGGATGTACATGCATGACAGAAAATGTGACCTACTGTGACAAACACGTATCATCACGGAACTGTATTTTTTGTAGTGAGTTGTATTGAAAATCTTCAAGTGAATGTCATCATGACACCCCTGGGAAGAAGACAAACCCCAGACTAAAGGCTTCATATAGACAGAGGACTCACGAGAGTCACCCTAACACAAATGTTTTGTAGGGAAACCATACTCAGGCCTATGAACATGAGCGTGTTTCATCAAACCGCCATGTTCAAAAGACCAAGAACTACTCTACTTATTCTTATGAGTATTATTCACCTCCTGCAAGACTATTTGCTAGGGCTCCAAAGCCAAAGTTCTCAGATGCTGCACTTAGACTCATTGCTTCGAACCACCCCTGAAAATGTGGGTGGGTAAGAAAACTTAACTCTCTTTTGTAGGGAAGGGTCTCCAGCCAGAAATCAAAGGCGTCATATGGTATTGCTAGGGACCTAAAACGTCTTGTGGGGTGCAAGATAAAAACCCAAATGGTCTTACTATGTATTTTGTTCCTGGTTTCCTTGACATTCATCCTATCTACCCTAACCAGGATCTGAACTTTCATAATCCACTCGTTCGTCAAATGTTTATGCTTCACAATACCCTTGGTGAAGCCTATCCCCCTAACTGCACTATAGGGTATGACACCAAAGGCTTCAGAATGGATTATGGACAGTGGATGCACTAACCACATGACTAGTGATCGAAGTCTTCTCATGGACTCAACCTTACGTCCATCTGACAAGAGTCACATCACATTTGCTGACACTGGTGAAAGCAAGGTATTGGGTCTAGGTAGAGTTGCAATCTCAAAGGATCACGCATGGATAAAGTGATGCTTGTTGAATCCCTTGGTTTCGACTTAATGTCTGTCTCAATGCTTTGTGACTTGTACATGATTGTGATATTTGGAAAATATCGTTGCCTTGTTCTAATGGAATCTGTCATGTCTCTAGTCTTTGAAGGATATCGAAAAGACGATTTGTACATGGTAGATTTCTCAGCGGGACCATAGTTGGCCGTATGTCTTCTAGCAAAAGCTTCAGAGTGCTGGCTCTGGCATCGAAAGCTAGGGCATGCTGGCATTAGGAACTTGTACACTCTCGCAAATAAGAAACACGTCGTAGGCATTGAGGGCATCAAGTTCAAGAAGGATCATCTATGTGGTGCCTGCGAAGCTAGAAAGATGACAAGGGCCAAACATCCCTCGAAGACAATCATGACGACATACCAACCCTTCGAGCCGCTTCACATGGACTTATTTGTCCCTACTCACTACTCTACTCTCACTACCACTGCTTGCCTATATGGCTTCGTCATTGTTGATGATTATTCAAGATACACCTGGGTGCACATAATCCTTTATAAGAATGAAGTGTAGGATGTCTTCAGACGCTTTGCCAATCGTGCCATGACGAACTATGGCATCAAGATCAAGCACATCATAAGTGATAATGGCACAGAGTTCAAGAACATAGGCCTAGACACTTATCTTGATACATTGGGCATCACTCATGAGTTATCAGCTCCATACACACCTCAGCAGAATGGCATCATGGAGCGCAAGAACAAAACATTCATTGATATGGCTCGGACAATGCTCGATGAGTACAAGACTCCAAGGAAGTTCTGGCCTGAAGCCATTGATACTGCATGCCACGTCATCAACCATGTTTATCTTCACAAGCTTCTGAAAAAGACATCCTATGAGTTTCTAACTGGTAAGAAGCCAAACGTCAGTTACTTCAGAATATTTGGTGCTAGATGCAGGATCAAGGATCCACATCACACTTCAAAATTTGCACCGAAAGCACATGAAGTTTTTATGCTTGGTTACAGAAAGGATTCGCACTCCTACAGAGTCTTCAACCTCTTTCACTATAAATTAGTTGAAACTGTGGATGTGCGGTTCGATGAGACTAACGGCTCGCAAAGAGAGCACCTGCCAAATGTGCTAGACAAAGTCCTGATACGTCCATTTTGCATCATGCTTTTATATCGATATTTATTGCATTATGGGTTGTTATTACACATTATGTCACAATACTTATGCCTATTCTCTCTTATTTTATAAGGTTTACATGAAGAGGGGGAATGTCGGCAGCTGGAATTCTGGGCTGGAACAGGAGCAAATATTAGAGACCTATTCCGCACAACTCCAAAAGTCCTGAAACTTCATGGGAGCATGTTTCAGAATATATAAAAAATATTGGGCGAAAGAAGTACCAGAGGGGGGCACCAACCATCCACGAGGGTGGAGGGCGCGCCCTACCCCTGGGCGCCCCCTGCCTCGTGGCCCCCTGGCAGCCCTCTGATGCTATATGGAGTCTTTCATGGAGGAAAAAAATCATAAGCTAGCTCACGGGACGAAACTCCGCGGAACCAATCTAGGGCTCCGACGGAGCTATTCTGCCGGGCAAACTTCCCTCCGGGAGGGGAAAATCATCACCATCGTCATCACCATCGATCCTCTCTTCGGGAGGGGGTCAATCTCCATCAACATCTTCACCAGCACCATCTCATATCAAACCCTAGTTCATCTCTTGTATCCAATCTTTGTCCCAAAGCCTCAGATTGGTACCTGTGGGTTGCTAGTAGTGTTGATTACTCTTTGTAGTTGATGCTAGTTGGTTTATTCAGTGGAAGATCGTATGTCCAGATCCTTTATGCATATTAATACCCCTCTGATTATGAACATGAATATGATTTGTGAGTAGTTACGTTTGTTCCTGAGGACATGGGAGAAGTCTTGCTATAAGTAGTCATGTGAATTTGGTATTCGTTGGATATTTTGATGAGATGTATGTTGTCTTTCCTCTAGTGGTGTCATGTGAACGTCGACTACACGACACTTCACCATTGTTTGGGCCTAGGAGAAGGCATTGGGAAGTAATAAGTAGATGATGGGTTGCTAGAGTGACAGAAGCTTAAACCCTAGTTTATGTGTTGCTTCGTAAGGGGCTGATTTGGATCCATATGTTTCATGCTATGGTTAGGTTTACCTTAATACTTCTGTTGTAGTTGAAGATGCTTGCAATAGGGGTTAATCATAAGTGGGATGCTTGTCCAAGGAAGGGCAGTACCCAAGCACCGATCCACCCACATATCAAATTATCAAAGTACCGAACGTGAATCATATAAACGTGATGAAAACTAGCTTGACGATAACTCCTATGTGTCCTCGGAAGCGCTTTCCTTAAGAGCTTGTCGAGGCTTGTCCTTTGCTACAAAAAGTATTGGGACATCTTTTTGGACCTTATTTACTTTTATTAATTGTTACCCATTACAAATTACCTTATCACAAATCTATTTGTTACCGATAATTTCAGTGCTTGTAGAGAAAACCTTACTAAAAACTGCTTATCATTTCCTTCTGCTCCTCGTTAGGTTCGACACTCTTACTTATCGAAAGGACTACGATAGATCCCCTATACTTGTGGGTCCTCAAGACTCTTTTCTGGTGCTGTTGCCGGGGAGTTAAGCACCTTTGATAGGTGGAATTTGGTAAGGAAAAATTTATATAGTGTGCTGAAATTTACTCTCACTTGTTACTATGGAACATAATCCTTTGAGGGGCTTGTTCGGGGTATCTTCACCCCGACCAGTAGAGCAAAGAGTTGCTACTCAACCTACTGAACCTGCTGAAAATGTTTACTTTGAAATTCCTTTGGGTATGATAGAGAAACTACTAGCTAATCCTTTCATAGGTGATGGAACATTATGATACGTCGCCAACGTATCTATAATTTTTTATTGTTCCATGATATTATATTATCTGTTTTGGATGTTAATGGGCTTTATTTTACACTTTTATATTATTTTTGGGACTAACCTATTAACCCAAGGCCCATTGCAAATTGCTATTTTTTTTGCCTATTTCAGTGTTTCGCAGAAAAGGAATATCAAACGGAGTCCAAACGGGGAGCGTGATTTTTGGAAAAAACATGATCCAGAGGACTTGGAGTGGACATCAAGCAATCAACGAGGAGGCCACAAGGCAGGGGGCGCGCCTACCCCTGGGCGCGCCCTCCCCCCTCGTGGCTCAACCGACCTACTTCTTCCTTCGATATATATTCACATACCCCGAAAACATCCAGGAGCACCACGAAACCCTATTTCCACCGCCGCAACCTTCTTTACCCAAGAGATCCCATCTTGGGGCCTTTTCCGGAGCTCCGCCGGAGGGGGCATTGATCACGGAGGGCCTCTACATCAACTCCATGGGCCCTCTGATGATGTGTGAGTAGTTTACCTCAGACCTTTGGGTCCATAGTTATTATCTAGATGGCTTCTTCTCTCTCTTTGGATCTCAATACAAAGTTCTCCTCGATTCTCTTGGAGATCTATTCAATGTAATCTTCTTTTGGGGTGTGTTTGTCGAGATCCGATGAATTGTGGGTTTATGATCAAGATTATCTATGAACAATATTTGAATCTTCTCTGAATTCTTTTATGTATGATTGGTTATCTTTGCAAGTCTCTTTGAATTATCAGTTTGGTTTGGCCTACTAGATTGATCTTTCTTGCAATGGGAGAAGTGCTTAGCTTTGGGTTCAATCTTGCGGTGCTCGATCCCAATGATAGTAGGGGAAACGACATGTATTGTATTGTTGCCATCGAGGATAAAGGATGGGGTTTATATCATATTGCATGAGTTTATCCCTCTACATCATGTCATCTTGCTTAAAGCGTTACTCTGTTCTTATGAATTTAATACTCTAGATGCATGCTGGATAGTGGTCGATGTGTGGAGTAATAGTAGTAGATGCAGGTAGGAGTCGGTCTACTTGTCACAGACGTGATGCCTATATACATGATCATACCTAGATATTCTCATAACTATGCTCAATTTTATCAATTGCTCGACAGTAATTTGTTCACCCACTGTAATACTTATGCTATCTTGAGAGAAGCCACTAGTGAAACCTATGGCCCCCGTGTCTATTTTCCATCATACAAGTTTCCAATCTATTTTACTTGCAATCTTTACTTTCAATTTATATCATAAAAATACCAAAAATATTTATCTTATTATTATTATATCTATCAGATCTCACTCTTGCAAGTGGTCGTGAAGGGATTGACAACCCCTTTATCGCGTTGGTTGCGAGGTTCTTATTTGTTTGTGTAGGTACGAGGTGACTCGCGCGTGGTCTCCTACTGGATTGATACCTTGGTTCTCAAAAACTAAGGGAAATACTTACGCTGCTTTGCTGCATCACCCTTTCCTCTTCAAGGGAAAACCAACGCATGCTCAAGAGGTAGCACATTACATCCCGATTTGCACCTAATCTATGTGGATGAAGTTTGTGGATTATTTAAGCTTGCAGGTATGCCCAAGGATGTTATCAAGAAGAAGGTCTTCCCTTTATCTTTGAAGGGAAAGGCATTGACATGGTTTAGGCTATGTGATGACATGGGATCATGGAACTGCAACCGATTGAAATTGTAATTTCATCAGAAGTTTTATCCAATGCATCTTGTTCATCGTGATCGTAAGTATATATATATAATTTTTTGCCTCTCTAAGGAGAAAGAATCGCTCAAGCTTGGGGGAAGCTTAAGTCAATGTTATATTCATGCCCCAATCATGAGCTCTCAAGAGAAATTATTATTCAAAAAATTTATGCTCGGCTTTCTCTCAATAATCGCTCCATGCTCGATACTTCTTGTACTGGTTCTTTTATGATGAAGACTATTGAATTCTAATGGGATTTATTGGAAAGAATTAAACACAACTCTGAAGACTGGGATCTCGACGAAGGTAAGGGGTCAGGTATAACGCCTAAGTTTGATTGTGTTAAAACTTTTATGGATACCGATGCTTTCCGTGAATTTAGCACTAAATATGGACTTGACTCTGAGATAGTAGCTTTTTTCTGTGAATCCTTTGCTACTCATGTTGGTCTCCCTAAGGAGAAGTGGTTTAAATATAATCCGTCCATTGAAGTAAAAGTAGTTGCACCTATTAAAGTTGAAGAAAATACTATCACTTATAATGATTCTGTTGTTCCTACTGCTTATATTGAGAAACCACCTTTCCCTGTTAGAATAAAGGATCATGCTAAAGCTTCAACTGTGGTTCGTAAGAGTAATACTAGAACAGCTACACCCTCTAAGAAAATTAAAGTTGAACCTAGTATTGCTATGGTTAAGGATCTCTTGGCCGATGATATTGATGGGCATGTTATTTACTTCTGTGATGAAGCTGCTAGAATTGCTAGACCCGATACTAAGCATAAACGTAGACCTGTTGTAGGCATGCCTGTTATTTCTGTTAAGATAGGAGATCATTGCTATCATGGCTTATGTGATATGGGTGCTAGTGCTAGTGCAATACCTCATTCCTTATATAAAGAAATTATGCATGATATTGCACCATAGAGGAAATTCATGTTACAATTAAACTTGCCAATAGAGACACCATTTCACCAGTTGGGATTGTTAGAGATATTGAAGTCTTGTGTGGGAAAGTTAAATATCATGCTGATTTTCTTGTTCTTGGCTACCCACAAGATAACTTTTGTCCCATTATATTTGGTAGACCCTTCTTGAATACTGTTAATGCTAAGATAGACTGCAATAAGGATATTGTTTATGTTGGTTTAGGGGATATGTCTCATGAATTTAACTTTGCTAAATTTCGTAGACAACCCCATGATAAAGAATTGGCTAGTAAAGATGAAATTATAGGTCTTGCTTCTATTTCCGTGCTTCCGAATGATCCTTTAGAACAATATTTGCTAGACCATGAAAATGATATGTTTATGAATGAAAGAAGGGAAATAGATGAAGTATTCTTTAAACAGGGACCTATTTTGAAACACAATTTGCCTGTTGAAATCCTAGGGGATCCTCCTCCACCCAAGGGTGACCCCGTGTATGAGCTTAAACCTTTGCCTGATACTCTTAAATATGCTTATCTTAATGAGAAAGAGATATATTATAACGCCCCGAGACCGATGCGTCAGGTGTCTTCTAGTTATTCGCTATTGTTGCCTTGTCATTTGCTTGCGAGTTGCATCTTGCAATGTCATCATGTGCATTGCATCCTCATGTTTTCAAAACTTGCATCCGTCCGGATTCCCCCAGTTCCTTCCATTGTTTGTTCTGAGCCCAGACACACTTGCACACGCACGCGGCACGTCTGAAATAGTATTTTATAAGTGGCCGGAAAATCTTCTCTGAATGGGATGAAAGTTTGCGTCCGGTCTTATTATAGTGTAGATAGAATGCCTGTCAAATTTCATCGCATTCGGAGTCTGTTTGATGCCCCAACGGTTAACTATAGCGGCATTATAGTCGGTCAAAACGTCGGACGTTTTCGGTCTCCGGGAACCCGTGCCGGGCTGCCTTCTTTCCTCTCCTCTCAGCCCACACCCTCCTACACAGCCCACCTAGTCCCCCCTCTGTCCGGAGCCGTCCGATGATGATCGAACGGTCCGAAAACAGGTGAAACCCCCCACCTCTAGCCCTCCTTTTCCTATTTAAACACCCCTAGTCCATTTTGGGTATTCCTAGTCTAAACCCTAACTCCCCTAGCCCTCCTTCCTCGGATCCGGCGCCGCCACCTCGAAATCCGTGCCCAGCCGCTCCTCCGCCGCCACTTGGCATCACGCCAGCGGTCAGCTGCCACCCAGCTGGCGCCCCGGGCCAACCGAAGGCCGCCACGTTGCTCCTCGCGCCTCCGCTCCATCGCGGCCCGCCCCGGGCTGATCTGGGCCTGAGGAGCCCGAACCGCTGCCCGTACGCTACAGGAGCGCCCCGCTCCCTGCACTGTGCTCCGCCCCGAGCTTCATCGCCTGCGACCCGCCGCCTCCACCCCGTCGCTCACCGGAGACCAAGGTCACCGGCAACCCCAACAGGCATTCCCCGACGCCGTCGTGCCATCCCTCTCCCTCCTCTCTGACCTACCCTCTCCTCCCTACCTCACCCTCTCTCTCCCACGCAGGTCGCCGTCGCCGGTGGAGATCCATGTCTCCCTGCCGTATGGCCTCGCTGCCGACCGGATCTGGCGCCCCGAGGTCGGATCCGCCGCCCAGCAACCCGTTCCTATCCTCGCCAGCGCCACCGGACCCCGCCGTCGCCGGAGCATTGTCGCGCCGCCGCCATGGTCCTCTGCCCGTGCGGGCATGAGACGAGGACGACGTCCAGGCCGCCCTATCGCCCTGGTGGGCCTCGCTCAGCCTCCAAGTCCCAGCAGCGCTCCGGCCTGCTTCCCCTCCAATTTGGGCCTTGGCCCATGGTGAGAGCCCCAGCCCAGCAGTTTCAGCCCGATCATGTTTTTTTCCTGTCCAGCAAATTTATTTTTATTCCATAGAGTGCATTTTTTGGAAAAGTCCCCCTAGTTCATGCATTTAATAACTCACAAATGGTGCATCAAATTAAATTGATTTATATATGAAAAATGACTAGAATTTTATCTAATTTCACAATATCCAACTTTCATGCATGTTAAAAATGTTTAAAATGATGTTTGCATATAATTTACTAAATGCCATGTTAAAATGATTTATTTCTTAACTAATTAACCATAGCTCGGATTTAAATAAACTTTATATGTAATCGGTGTAGAAAAATGCCTAGTTTAACATGGTGGCTTTACTTTGCATGCTTTATAACTCTAAAATTGTGTTTAGGGCATAAGAGTACCAAATCCATAATTTGTATATGGGGATTCTCGGACTTGTTGTTTGTTGTTCCGGCCTCATTTAAACTTTCCTAGATAGGTAGTTTTCATATGCTTCACCCCTTGCCATGTTTAAAAACATTTAATATTGTTGATTACATAAACGGGAGATAACTAAATAAGTCATGTGGTGTTTCGTCAATATGCAACTCGTTGCATATTGAGCTCCACTTAATTTGTAGTATTGTTTGTGCATATTGCCATGCCATGCCTCATTAAACCGGACATGCATCATACTTGATTGTGCATCATGCCATGTTTATGTGATGGTTGTTTACCATGCTGTTTGCTTATTTCCGGTGTTGCTTCTTCTTGTTAGTTCCAGTAATGTTGCGTCTGTGAGGATCCGTTCAACCATGTATGTTTGTCTTCTTCATGGACTCGTTCTTCTTCCTTGCGGGATCTCAGGCAAGATGACCATACCCTCGAAATCACTTCTATCTTTGCTTGCTAGTTGTTCGTTCTATCACTATGTCGTGCTACCTACCACTTATTATATCATGCCTCCCATATTGCCATGTCAAGCCTATAACCCACTTATCCTAGCAAACCGTTGTTTGGCTAAGTTACCACTTTTGCTCAACCCCTCTTATAGCGTTGTTAGTTGCCGGTGAAGCTGAAGTTTGTTCCATGTTGGAACATGGATATGTTGGGATATCACAATATCTCTTATTTTAATTAATGCATCTATATACTCGGTAAAGGGTGGAAGGCTCGGCCTTATGCCTGGTGTTTTGTTCCACTCTTGCCGCCCTAGTTTCCATCATACCGGTGTTATGTTCCTTGATTTTGCATTCCTAACGCGGTTGGGTGTTATGGGAACCCCTTGGCAGTTCGCTTTGAATAAAACTCCTCCAACAAGGACCAACCTTGGTTTTACATTTGCCTAACAACCTATACCTTTCCCTTGGGTCGGCCAACCCGAGGATCATCTTTATTTTAACGCCCCCCCGGGCCAGTGCTTCTCTAAGTGTTGGTCTGGACCGAGTAGACTGTGGGACCACCTCAAGGAAACTTGAGGCTGGTTTTACTCGTAGGATGTCTCATCCGGTGTTGACCTGAGAACGAGATATGTGCAGATCCTATCGGGATTGTTGGCACATCGGGCGGCTTTGCTGGTCTTGTTTTACCATTGTCGAAATGTCTTGTAACCGGGATTCCGAGACTGATCGGGTGTTTCCGGGAGAAGGAATATCCTTCGTTGACCGTGAGAGCTTGTGATGGGCTAAGTTGGGACACCCCTACAGGGTTTGAACTTTCGAAAGCCGTGCCCGCGGTTATGTGGCAGATGGGAATTTGTTAATGTCCGGTTGTAGAGAACTTGACACTTGACTCAATTAAAATGCATCAACCGTGTGTGTAGCCGTGATGGTCTCTTTTCGGCGGAGTCCGGGAAGTGAACACGGTTCTTGTGTTATGCTTGAACGTAAGTAGTTTCAGGATCACCTCTTGATCACTTCTAGCTTCTCGACCGTTGCGTTGCTTCTCTTCTCGCTCTTATTTGCGTATGTTAGCCACCATATATGCTTAGTGCTTACTGCAGCTCCACCTCATTACCTTACCCTACCCATAAGCTTAAATAGTCTTGATCTCACGGGTGTGAGATTGCTGAGTCCTCATGGCTCACGGATACTTCCAAACAGTTGCAGGTGCCAATGATACCAGTGCAGGCGACGCAACCGAGCTCAAGTGGGAGCTCGATGAAGATCTTGGTCGTTGTTATGTGTCTTTTCTGGATGATCAGTAGTGGAACCCAGTTGGGACAATCGGGGATCTAGTATTTGGGGTTGTCTTCTTTTACTTTGGTTCCATAGTCGGACCTTGATTGTATTTTGGATGATGTATGTTTAACTTGTAATTGCATGAAGTGGCTATTGTAAGCCAACTCTTTATCCCTTTCTTATTCAGTACATGGGATTGTGTGAATATTACACCTCTTGCGACAAAACTACAATTTGGTTATGCCTCTAAGTCGTGCCTCGACACGTGGGAGATATAGCTGCATCGTGGGTGTTACATATATCCTGTTATTATTAGTGCTAACCTTTCAGAGCATGAAGAAAAGAAATTATTGAAACTCTAAAGAAGCACCGTGCTCCTATTGGATATACTCTTGATGATCTTAAGGGCATTAGTCCCACTCTATGCCAGCACAAAATAAAATTAGAGAAAGACACGAAACTGGTTGTTGATCACCAGTGACGGTTAAATCCTAAGATGAAAGAAGTGGTAAGAAAAGAAATACTAAAGATTCTGGAGGCAGGTATAATTTATCCCATTGCTAATAGTCAGTGGGTAAGTCATGTCCACTGTGTCCCCAAAAAGGGAGGTATTACTGTTGTTCCTAATGATAAAGATGAATTGATTCCACAAAGAATTGTTACAGGTTATAGAATCATAATTGATTTCCGCAAATTAAATAAAGCTACTAAAAAGGATCATTACCCTTTACCTTTTATTGATCAAATGCTAGAAATATTATCCAAACATACACTTTTTGCTTTCTAGATGGTTATTCCGGTTTCTCTCAAATACCTGTGTCAAAAGAGGATCAAGAAAAGACAACTTTTACTTGCTCTTTCGATACTTTTGCTTATAGACGTATGCCTTTTGGTTTATGCAATGCACCTGCTACCTTTCAAAGATGTATGACTGCTATATTCTCTGACTTTTGTGAAAAGATTGTTGAGGTATTCATGGATGATTTATCCATATATGGAATTTCTTTTGATGATTGCTTAAGCAACCTTGATCGAGTTTTGCAGAGATGTGAAGAAACTAATCTTGTCTTGAATTGGGAGAAGTGCCACTTTATGGTTAATGAAGGTATTGTCTTGGGGCATAAAATTTCTGAAAGAGGTATTGAAGTTGATAGAGCTAAAGTTGATGCTATTGAAAAGATGTCGTGTCCTAAGGACATTAAAGGTATAAGAAGCTTCCTTGGTCATGCTGGTTTTTTATAGGAGGTTCATTAAGGACTTCTCTAAAATTTCTCGGCCTCTGACTAATCTCTTACAAAAAGATGTTCCTTTTGTCTTTGATGATGATTGTGTAGAAGCATTTGAAATACTTAAGAAAGCTTTGATTTCTGCACCTATTGTTCAGCCTCCTGATTGGAATTTACCATTTGAAATTATGTGTGATGCTAGTGATTATGCTGTAGGGGCTGTTCTAGGACAAAGAGTTGATAAGAAATTAAATGTTATCCAATATGCTAGTAAGACTCTCAACAGTGCCCAGAGAAATTATGCTACTACCAAAAAGGAATTTTCAGCAGTTGTATTTGCTTGTGATAAGTTCAGACCTTATATAGTTGATTCTAAAGTAACTGTTCACACTGATCATGCTGCTATTAAATATCTTATGGAAAAGAAAGATGCCAAACCTAGACTTATTAGATGGGTTCTCTTGCTACAAGAATTTGATTTGCATATTATTGATAGAAAGGGAGCCGAGAACCCCGTTGCAGACAACTTGTCTAGGTTAGAGAATGTTCTTGATGACCCACTACCTATTGATGATAGCTTTCCTCATGAACAATTAGCTGTCATAAATGCTTCTCGTACTGCTCCATGGTATGCTAATTATATTGTTGCTAAATTTATACCACCTAGTTTCATATACCAACAAAAGAAAACGTTTTTCTATGATTTAAGACATTACTTTTGGGATGACCCACACCTTTATAAAGAAGGAGTAGATGGTTTTATTAGACGTTCTGTACCTAAGCATGAATAGGAACAAATCCTACTCAAGTGTCACTATGAAGCTTATGGAGGACACCATGCCGGAGATAGAACTGCACATAAGGTATTGCAATCCGGTTTTTATTGGCCTACTCTCTTCAAGGATGCATGTAAGTTTGTCTTGTCTTGTGATGAATGTCAAAGAACTGGTAATATTAGTAGACATCAAGAAATGCCTATGAATTATTCACTTGTTATTTAACCATTTGATGTTTGGGGATTTGATTATATGGGACCGTTTCCTTCCTCTAATGGGTACACACATATTTTAGTTGCTGTTGATTACGTTACTAAGTGGGTAGAAGCTATTCCAACTAGTAGTGCTGATCATAACACCTCAATTAAGATGCTTAAAGAAATTATTTTTCCGAGGTTTGGAGTCCCTAGATATCTTATGACTGATGGTGTTTCACATTTTATTCATGGTGCTTTTCGTAAAATGCTTGCTAAGTATGATGTTAACCGTAGAATTGCATCTCCTTACCACCCACAATCTAGTGGCCAGGTAGAATTGAGTAATAGAGAGATTAAATTAATTTTGCAAAAGACTGTTAATAGATCTAGAAAGAATTGGTCCAAAAACTTGATGATGCATTATGGGCCTATAGAATTGCATATAAAAATCCTATGGGTATGTCTCCATATAAAATGGCTTATGGTAAAGCATGTCACTTACCTTTCGAACTAGAACATAAGGCATATTGGGCCATTAAAGAGCTCAATTATGATTTCAAACTTGCCGGTGAGAAGAGGCTTTTTTACATTAGCTCACTTGATGAATGGAGAACCCAGGCCTACGAGAATGCCAAACTGTTGAAGGAAAAAGTTAAAAGGTGGCATGACAAAAGGATACAAAAACGTGAGTTTAATGTAGGTCATTATGTATTGTTATACAACCCTCGTTTAAGATTTTTTGTAGGCAAACTCCTCTCAAAATAGGAAGGTCATTACATTATTGAGGAGGTCCATCGTCCCGGTGCCATAAAAATGAACAACTTCGAAGGCACAAATCCGAGGGTGGTGAATGGTCAAAGAATCAAACATTATATCTTAGGTAATCCTATAAATGTTGAAACTAATGTTATCGAAACTGTAACCCCGGAGGTATACATAAAGGACACTTTCCAGAACGTTCCAGACACCGAAAAGGAATAGGTATGAGGTGTAGTAAGTAAACCGACTCCAAAATAGTTCTAATAGCAATTTTTCTCCATTTTGGAATATTTAAGAAAATAGGAAAATAAGAAGTAGTCCGGGAAGAACATGAGGCGTCCACAAGGGTGGAGGGCGCGCCCTACCCCCTGGGCGCACCCCCTGCCTCGTGAGCACCTCGTGTGCTCTCCAGACTCCATTTTCTTGCACGATACTTCTTTTGGTCGGTAAAAATTCATTATATAATATCCCGAAGGTTTTGACCACCGTATCACGCAAATATCCTCGGCCTTTGTTTCGAGCTATTTTTCTGACAGATCTAGATCGCCATGGCATCCTCAAGTGCCCCCGAGGACAAGTTCTTCGAGAAGGTCATCAACCCCTACCTCGCGGAGGTGCCGCAACACCCTCAAACCATTGAGATGCGTGAGGGGCTGCTGCACATCCGCGATGTTGAGAGACCAAGGAGGACCGGAAGCGTGGAGACAAGACTCGAAATGATGGAGCAACAAGTTTTCAAGTGCCAAGAGATGGAGGCCGACTTGAAAAGGATAGATGCAATGGAGGAGGATCAAGAAGTTACTTCTTGTTTCCGGGCCGGATTCACGATGGGGGAACTACAGAGCTCGGCTATTCCGAACTCGGTCATCCCTTCCAATGTTAGATTTCTTTCTTATGAAAATATGAAAAAGAGTGTTACTTGTTCTCCCGCAGCCATGCAACATCCTTGGGTGAAAGGAGCTTTAGTCTTCACGGGCAAGCTCCGTAAGGAAACAATGGATCTCAAGCAGCAAGTCAATAAGCTCGAGGAACAGAATCGTATCCTGAGGGGCATCATCGCCAAGAATATCACATCACCACCCCCGAAGAGGGAGACATAATCACATGGGTATGGGCACTCCCCTTGGCAACTGCCAAGCTTGGGGGAGTGCCCCGATATCGTATCACCATCACACTTTTATCTTTACCGTTTTTCTTAGTTCGATCCTTTTGGTAATATCTTAATCTAGTAGAATAAAGTCTTAGCATGATCTAGTTTTGAGTTTTGCTTTATGATCCTTCTATGTAATCGAGTCCGTGAGTTATATAATAAAGATTAGTATTGAGTGAAGGGCTTGATTATCTTGCTATGATCTTTAGGGAATAAAATAAAAGAGAAAGAATAAAAAGAAATAAAGAGATCATATGGATCTTATGGAGAGTAATGACTTCACATATAAAGAGTATGATGAATAAAAGTTGTTGAGAGTTGACAAACATAGTTTTGGTCATCGTTGCAATTAATAGGAAGTAATAAAGAAAGAGAGGTTTTCACATATAAATGTACTATCTTGGACATATTTTATGATTGTGAGCACTCATTAAAATATGACATGCTAAAAAGTTGATGTTGGACAAGGAAGACAACGTAATGGGTTATGTTTTCTTACATCTGAAATAAATTATATTGTCTTGGATCATCCAACATGTTGAGCTTGCCTTTCCCTCTCATGCTATCCAAATTCTTTGCACCAAGTAGAGATACTACTTGTGCTTCTAAATATCCTTAAACCCAGTTTTGCCATGAGAGTCCACCATATCTACCTATGGATTGAGAAAGATCCTTCAAGTAAGTTGTCATTGTTGCAAGCCATAAAAATTTCTCTCTAAATTTGTATGACTTATTAGTGTGGAGAAAATAAGCTATGTACGATCTTGTGATGTGGAAGAAATAAAAGCGACGGACTGCATAATAAAGGTCCATATCACAAGTGGCAATATAAAGTGACATTCTTTTGCATGAAGATTTCATGCATCCAACCATAAAAGCACATGACAACCTCTGCTTCCCTCTGCGAAGGGTCCGTCTTTAATTCTTGTCTATTACTTCATATAAGAGTCATGGTGGTCTTCACCTTTCCTTTTTACATTTTATCCTTTGGCAAGCACAATGTGTTGGAAAGATCCAGGTATATATAGCTAATTCGATGTGAGTTTTCATGAACTATTATTTTTTACATTACCCTTGAGGTAAAAGGTTGGGAGGCAAAAACTATAAGCCCATATCTTTCTCTGTGTTCGATTAAAACTTCATATCCATAAATATTGCATGAGTGTTAGCAATTGTGAAAGACTAAATGATAGTTGAGTATGTGGAATTGCTGAAAAGCTCTTATACTGACTCTTTCCGATGTTATGATAAATTGCAATTGCTTCAATGACTGAGATTATAGTTTGTTAGTTTTCAATGAAGTTTACGATTCATACTTGAAACTATGAATGAATTGTTACTTTAGCATAAGAGATCATATGACAATATATGTATATGTTGCTGTTAAATAATGATCATGATACCCTCATGTCCGTATTTTATTTTATCGACACCTCTATCTCTAAACATGTGGACATATTTTTCGATATTGGTTTTCGCTTGAGGACAAGCGAGGTCTAAGCTTGGGGGAGTTGATACGTCCATTTTGCATCATGCTTTTATATCGATATTTGTTGCATTATGGGCTGTTATTACACATTATGTCACAATACTTATGCCTATTCTCTCTTATTTTATAAGGTTTACATGAAGAGGGGGAATGCCGGCAGCTGGAATTCTGGGCTGGAAAAGGAGCAAATATTAGAGACATATTCTGCACAACTCCAAAAGTCCTGAAACTTCACGGGAGCATGTTTTAGAATATATAAAAAATATTGGGCGAAAGAAGTACCAGAGGGGGGCCACCAACCATCCACGAGGGTGGGGGCGCGCCCAGGGTGCAGAGGGGGGCCACCAACCATCCACGAGGGTGGGGGCGTGCCCTACCCCCTGGGCGCGCCCCCTGCCTCATGGGCCCCCCGGCAGCCTTCTGATGCCTATCTTTGGCTATATGGAGTCTTTCATGGAGGAAAAAATCATAAGCTAGCTCACGGGACGAAACTCCGCCGCCACGAGGTGGAACCTTGGCGGAACCAATCTAGGGCTCTGGTGGAGCTGTTCTACCGGGGAAACTTCCCTCCGGGAGGGGGAAATCATCACCATCGTCATCACCATCGATCCTCTCTTCGGGAGGGGGTCAATCTGCATCAACATCTTCACCAGCACCATCTCATATCAAACCCTAGTTCATCTCTTGTATGCAACCTTTGTCCCAAAGCCTCAGATTGGTACCTGTGGGTTGCTAGTAGTGTTGATTACTCTTTGTAGTTGATGCTAGTTGATTTATTCAATGGAAGATCATATGTTCATATCCTTTATGCATATTAATACCTGTCGGTGTCAAAACCGGCGGATCTCGGGTAGGGGGTCCCGAACTGTGCGTCTAGGCCGGATGTTAACAGGAGGCAGGGGACACAATGTTTTACCCAGGTTCGGGCCCTCTTGATGGAGGTAAAACCCTACGTCCTGCTTGATTAATATTGATGATATGGGTAGTTCAAGAGTAGATCTACCACGAGATCGAAGAGGCTAAACCCTAGAAGCTAGCCTATGGTATGATTGTATGTTGTGGTTGTTGTCCTACGGACTAAAACCCTTCGGTTTATATAGACACCGGAGAGGGTTAGGGTTACATAAGGTCGGTTACAAAGGAGCAGATATCCATATCCGTATTGCCTATCTTGCCTTCCACGCCAAGTAGAGTCCCATCCAGACACGAGACGAAGTCTTTAATCTTGTATCTTCATAGTCTAACAGTCCCACCAATAGAGATAGTCCGGCTGTCCGGAGACCCCCTAATCCATGACTCCCTCAATAGCCCCTGAACCAGGCTTCAATGACGATGAGTCCGGCGCGCAGTATTGTCTTCGGCATTGCAAGGCGGGTTCCTCTCCAAATTCCATGTACCTGTCGAAATAGTGTCCAGCCTCTTGTGAATGTTGCACTCCTTGGCTTCCACGCCCAATAATGGCCACTTTCCACGTGTCGAGCGAATGTGAAGAGCCAGGGTGTTTTTACATTTAGTCCCCTAGCTGTGTGAATGAGCTGCCTATTAAAAAGACGAGGATTCAGATCCAAATCACACAATCCTCCCTTGGCGAGCCTTCATCGGAGCGCATTCAACAGGGATCCATTCCATCATGGCCGGTCGACGCAGCTCCTCCTCTCGCTCCCCTAGCCCCAAGCCTGGAGATTGGGAGAGATGTTCCGTCCCGCACAGCAAATTAGTGATGCTTCAGACCAAGGGATTTCTTCCCCCAGCGTACCTGGTCCCAGTTCGAGCCGGGCTTGCCACCTATAATGGCGGAGAGCAAGTGGAGAGCCTTCCCAATCCCTCCAAGGGAGAGCGGGTATGCCTTGTCCCTTATTTGGTAAGAGGGCTTGGATTTCCAATTCATCCGTTTCTCTGGGGGCTCCTGGAGTTCTACGGCCTCAAGTTGCATAACCTTACACCTGCCTCCATGCTGCATATCGCGGGATTCGTAGCCCTTTGCGAGTTGTTTTTGGGCTGTGAGGCTCATTTCGCTCTGTGGAGGAAGCTGTTCTGCCTTGTGCCCCGTTCTCAGAAGGGGTCAATATATCAAGTGGGCGGAGCCGAAGTGTGGCGTATTTCCGGGACCGGATACCTGTTCGGAACCCCAAAGAAGACGTCCGAAGACTGTCCTTCAGAATGGTTTTATATAGAAGACGTCCCCCTCCCGGATCCTATTAGAATTGGCCTTCCTGAGTTCGACAACGCCCCTTTGAAGAAGCGCTGGAGCTGGCGTCCATGGAGATCCCTGGAGGAAGATGACAGGGACGTTCTTTACCTGATGAGCTGGATAAGTTTTTTAGCTCGATCCAGATTGACCATGATCGAGGTCATGGCCATATGTATTATGCGGGGGGTGCAACCGCTTCAATATAGAGGCCACCCCATGTGGGATTTCAATGGGGAGGATGACGCCACCCGCCACGGCCGCAAAGGGCCGGGATCGGCTGCTGATCTAATAAAGATCTTATCCACTTTGTACAAGGGAGAAGAGGACGAATTCCTTCGTGTCAACCCGCGGGGCGGATTTTCTATGTACAATCCTCTAAGCTGGGTAAGCGCAGACTTTTTCTCGCCCATCCGTTTCGTATTCCCGTAGTTAAGTATTCAGTCTAGTGATTTCATCGCAGGAGTTGCGCCAGGCTTTAAAGGAGATAAACATCCCTCCTCCACAACCCGAGGACCCTGGACGGTCCCTTGACCCGGCTTCCCAGGAGGATCCGGACATATCTATGGAGCTGATCGATGGGGTATTTTACCAATCGAGTAATGACAACACTTTGGTGGCCATTACGGTCGATTACCCTCGGCTACTTCCAGCCTCATAGGTGACTGAGACCGAAGTCCCAGCACTTCGAAAGGGGATCCGTCCTTGCGTTTTTTTTATTGCCGTATAACAGCCGTGTTTTGCAGGGGAGGTCCTCGAGGCGGAAGGCCGAGCCTGCCGCGACTAGCCAACAAGGGGCCGCGAGGCCAGGCGGGCTGAAAAGACCCGCAGTCCGGATTGAGACACCGGCGCAGCGGTACGGCGCGTCGTCTTTATTGCAAGACATTATTCTCAGAGGCATATTAACGCCCATGCCTTCTTTTCAGGAAAAAGAGCGCTCGCCGGACTATACCCGGAGAGGCTACCAATCGCGCCTCCACCAGCCAGGCTCCAAGGCCGGATTCGGAGGCGGGAACGAATACGAGGCGTGCGCCAGGCTCTCCTCCGACAGAGGATGCTGATAAACTGTCCGCCACCAATTCCGAGGTGGAAAGTGCCATGAACCACAGGCGTCGCCGGACTGTTCTTCGTGACGCTTGTTTCTCCCAAGAGGCATTGGATGCCTTCAACTCGGGAGACGCATACCTCCGTGCCGCTCAAAATGGTCTAGCCAGAGCCATGGAGCAGTATGTAAAAGACATACGGGTTAGAAAATTTGGTGATTATATATATATCAGTAGCCCCTGAGACTTGAAATAGTTAGGATAACTGATTTAAGGATCATTTGTTATGCAGGTTCTTACAGAAAAGAATACTCAACTGTCCCAGGAGCTAGAAGAGTGCAAAGCCCAACTTCAGGCTGCACTGGCCGCAGCAGGGGAGCCCAAAGAGACCCCCTCTGGTAACATATCCTTCGAATTATAAGTATCATATAGAATGCGGCGTATATGCAGATTTGACGATAAAATTGCAGATGACGCTGGAATAAGTCCAGATAAGCAACAGCTCCTATGCCAGCTGAAGGCCGGTGAGAGCGCGCTTACGAGGGTGAGGTAGGAGAAGAATGATCTCCTAGATGCCAACACCAAGCTGGGCGTGAACTAAAAGATGTTCGTGCCCAACTGTCAGACTCTGTTAAGGAGAATCGGCGGCTTCGACATGGCATATTTAGTAAGTGCTTGAACGAACTTTGAAAAAGAGTTCGGCGAGGAAGCTGGCTGACAGAGTTATGTCTGTAGGTATGCTAACAGGTCGTCCTGCCGAGGAAATGCCCGGTTCAATGGGTGACCTTCTTCCCGAGCTCTCACAGCTGCACGAACGAGTTCGGCAGGTGATGCAAGGCATCACCCAGGCCTTGTGGCCATCTGTCTCCATACCTGAAGGCCTTGGAGAGCTTGCAGAAAAGCTGAAGGGAGCGCGGCGGCGCTTCTGATTATGGAAGATATCGGCCTGCCGTCAGGGCGCCAGGGAAGCCTAGGCAATGGTGAAGACACGGTACACGAAGGCTGACCCGAACCACATGGCCAAAGTCGGACCTGTGGGGCCCGATGGGAAGGAGATCCCTGTGAGCTTAGTGTACCACCAAGTAGAATTGGCCGCAAAGTATTCCCAACAGGACTGTAGACTAGACAGCCTATTGGGTGGTATTGAAGAGGAAATTAACCAGTCAAATTGACTATGTAATTTTAAAGTGACATGTATAATGCCTTCTAGCCGGATTGTAGATCGTTTGTCGTTGCGGACCTTTTCGCTTTAACCTCAGGACCTGACGGTCCAGAGTGTATCTGAATACCCTCTTGGTTATGTAAGAACCGGGGCATGCGTGGAGACCAGGCGTAGGGGTCATTAGTGCTTTATCAGACAAGTGCCCAACTAGTTATGTTATATTACATGGGTAGTAAGAAACATCTTCCAGGGAGAATAGTTCCGTTAAGGGTTCCTTTCCCTGGGTAAGCATGCCCTAAAGTGCATGTCCGGACTGCGATAAGAAGCGCAGAAAAAGCATTTGGGGGCAGATATGGATAATAAATAAAAGTCATCTTTTGTTCACCGACTGAATATTCCCTTAAGAACGCTAGCTTTCGGCTTCACCCAGTCTGAGGTACACGTCCGGCTGACCCGGCGGTAACAATCGCAGAGGTGCTCCCCTTATGCCCTAGCCAAATTAATGGGAACGTAGGGCATAAATACAAGAGCTAGGCAACCCAGCTTGGCCAAAACTTAAGTCATACCGATGCATATAATGGTGAAAAAAGGTACATGTGGAAGTATAACACATGTGTTGGGCGTGAGGCCCAGGTAAATAATTTAAGCTTCTGTGAAAGAAGCCCCCAGGTATGAAGAGTGCGGCTAGCGCATCTGTAATGTACAAGTGAGGCACAAGGTGACCCTTGAAGGCCTACAGAAATAAAAGAAAGAAAGGGAAACAAGACAGATGATGCATATGCAGAAAATGGACAAAGGGAGGGGACTAACATAGAGTCCGGTGCTAGGCGTAGAATCTTCGAAGCCTGGCTGCGTTCCATGGGTTCGACTCAAGTTGACTAGTCGATGCATCCCGCAGTCGGTACGCTCCACTGGTCAGAACTTGGTCGATAATGAAGGGACCTTCCCATTTGGGCTCGAGCTTGTTCTTTTTCTTATCCGCCAGTCATAGAACTAGTTCGCCAACGTTATAAGTTTTGGCCCGTACTTCTCTGCTTTGGTATCTGCGAGCCTGTTGCTGGTAAAATGCGGAACGGGCTTTGGCTACGTCGCGCTCTTCCTCCAAGGTGTCCAGACTGTCCTGCCGATCGAGCTCGGCTTCTCTTTCTTCATACATGCGCACTCGAGGTGAGTCATGAATTATGTCACAGGGCAGGACTGCCTCTGCGCCGTACACCATAAAAAAGGTGTATATCCGGTACTACGATTCGGCGTGGTCTGCAGCCCCCAGAGTACGGAGTCGAGCTCCTCTACCCAGTGCGTGTCAGACTCCGTTAAGGAGCGCACTAATCTGGGTTTAATGCCGCTCATTATAAGACCATTTGCTCGTTCGACTTGACCGTTGGTTTGTGGGTGATAGACTGAAGCATAATCGAGCTTGATGCCCATTTTGCTGCACCAGAGTTTTACCTCGTCGGCCGTGAGGTTCGTGCCGTTATCAGTGATGATGTTGTGGGGGACGCCGTAACGGTGTACAACCCCAGATATGAAATCTATCACCGGTCCGGATTTGGCTGTTTTAACCGGTTTAGCCTCTATCCATTTGGTGAATTTATCCACCATGACCAATAAGTATTTTTTTCTTGTGGGTCCCCCCTTTAAGGGGTCCAACCATGTCAAGCCCCTAGACCGCGAAGGGCCATGTAATGGGGATTGTTTGGAGGGCGATGGGTGGCATGTGGCTTTGATTTGCAAAGAGCTGGCAACCAGCGCAACGTTGGACCAAGTCCTGTGCATCTGCCCGGGCCGTTGGCCAATAGAATCATGTACGGAAGGCCTTGCTTACAAGAGCCCGGGCTGCGGCGTGATGATCGCCGAGTCCGGCGTGAATTTCTGCCAAAAGGTTCCGCCCTTCCTCTTCGGAGATGCACATTTGAAGGACTCCGGTAGCGCTTTTTTGTACAATTCTCCATCATGGACCCTGTAGGCCTTGGATCGCCGCACTATGCAGCGTGCCTCATTTTGGTCCTCCGGAAGTTCCTGTCTAGTTAGGTAGGCCAGGAATGGTTCTGTCCACGGGGCAATAATGGCCATTATTTCGTGGGCTGAATGTGTTATTTCGGTGGCGGAGCCTCTGATTGTGTTAGAGAGTTCGGTATCGGGTATTTTGGCCGGGTCCGGACTGTTGTTACCGGTGTCCTCTTCCCATGCTACGGATGGCTTGAAGAGCCTTTCCAGGAATATGTTGGGAGGGACCACGTCATGTTTTGCGCCGATGCAGGCGAGGATATCCGCCGCCTGATTGTTTTCCTGAGCCACATGGTGAAATTCGAGCCCCTCGAACCGAGCTGACATTTTTAGGACAGCATTGCGATAAGCTGCCATTTTTGGATCCTTGGCATCAAAGTCTCCATTTATTTGGGATATCGTGAGGTTCGAATCCCCGCGCACCTCTAGGCATTGAATGCCCATGGATATTGCCATCCGGAGACCATGTAGAAGGGCCTCATATTCGGCTGCGTTGTTGGAGTCCGTATACATTATCTGTAGTACGTATTGAACTGAATGTCCTGTTGGGGACGTCAAAACTACGCCAGTCCCCAGACCAGCCAACATTTTGGAGCCGTCGAAGTGCATGATCCAGTTTGAATATGTGCCGTACTCCTTAGGGAGTTCGGCTTCCGTCCACTCGGCGACGAAGTTAGCCAAAACTTGCGATTTAATATCTCGCCGTGGCTTGTAAGTTATGTCGAACGGGAGGAGCTCAATGGCCCATTTGGCAATCCGGCCCATTGCGTCGCGGTTGTTTATAATATCGTTAAGTGGTACTTCCGAGGCTACCGTTATCGAACACTCTTGAAAGTAGTGTCGCAGCTTCCGGGATGCCATAAATACCGCGTACGCTATCTTTTGATAATGCGGGTACCGTGATTTGCATGGAGTAAGGACAGTGGACACATAGTAAACCGGTTTTTGAAGGGGGAATTTGTGTCCGTCCGCTTCTCGTTCGACGACGAGTACTACGCTTACTACTTGATGAGTTGCCGCAATGTATAATAGCATTGGTCCGCCAATGGTTGGTGCCGCCAGGACTGGGTTTGTTGCCAATATGGCTTTTATTTCATTGAGTCCGGCCGTGGCGGCATCCGTCCACTCGTAGTGTTCGGTGCGCCGGAGGAGGCGATAAAGGGGTAATGCCTTTTCTCCCAAGCGGGAGATAAAGCGGCTTAGAGCCGCCACGCATCCAGTCAATTTTTATATTTGTTTGAGGTCTGTTGGGGTAGCCAACTGTGACAATGCTCGGATTTTGGCCGGATTAGCTTCAATACCTCTACTGGAGACAATGAATCCCAGGAGCTTTCCGGCTGGTACGCCGAAAACGCATTTTTCCGGATTGAGCTTTATGTCATATGTTCGGAGGTTATCGAATGTGAGCCTCAAGTCGTCTACTAGAGTTTTGACATGCTTGGTTTTAACGAACACGTCATCTATGTATGCCTCCACTGTTTTGCCGATCTGGTTTGCCAGACATGTCTGAATCATGCGCTGATATGTTGCGCCGGTGTTTTTGAGCCCGAAGGGCATTGTGTTGAAGCAGAATGGGCCGTATGGTGTGATGAATGCCGTTGCGGCTTGGTCTGGCTCTGCCATTTTAATTTGATGGTAGCCGGAGTATGCGTCGAGGAAACACAATGAATCGTGTCCTGCGGTGGCATCGATGTTTTGATCGATGCGGGGGAGGGGGAAAGGATCCTTTGGGCAGGCCTTGTTAAGGTCCTTTAAATTGACGCATAAGCACCAGGATTTGTCCTTCTTTGGTACCATCACCAAGTTTGCTAGCCAGTCCGGATGTTTTATGTCTCTGATGAATCCGGCCTCCAATAGCTTGGCTAGTTCCTCTCCCATGGCTTGTCTCTTAGGTTCGGAGAAACGCCGAAGAGCCTGCTTAACTGGCTTGAATCCTTTTAGGATATTTAGGCTGTGCTCGGCCAGCCTGCGTGGGATTCCTGGCATGTCTGAAGGGTGCCAGGCAAAAATGTCCCAGTTCTCGCGTAGAAACTCTCACAGTGCGGCGTCGACATCAGGGTTTAATTGTGCCCCGACGGAAGCTGTTTTTGTAGGGTCCGTTGGATGGACTTGGAATTTGACAATATCATCCGCCGGTTTAAAGGAGGTGGACTTGGATCTTTTATCGAGTATCACATCGTCCCTGTTCACCGTGGAGTGCAGCGCAGTTAGTTCCTCGATCGCTAGGGCTTCGGATAGTGCCTCAAGGGCCAGTGCGGCTGTCTTATTTTCGGCGCGGAGTGCTATGTCCGGATCACTAGCAAGAGTGATGATTCCATTGGGCCCAGGCATTTTGAGCTTCATGTACCCATAATGGGGTATGGCTTGGAAGATTGTAAACGCCTCCCACCCTAATAGAGCGTGGTATCCGCTGCTGAACGGGGCCACTTGGAATGTAATTTCTTCGAACCTGTAATTATTTGGCGTGTCGAATAGCACATCTAGTGTGATTTTCCCAGCACAGCGTGCTTCCCGACTGGGGATGATTCCCCTAAAGGTTATGCTACTTTGCTCAATGCGGCTCCAGTCTATTTCCATCTTTTGAAGAGTTTCCTCATAGATGAGGTTTAATCCGCTGCCGCCGTCCATGAGTACCTTGGTGAGTCGAAAGCCGTCCATGATTGGATTGAGGACCAGTGCGGCTGGTGCCCGGGCTGTTCGGAATTTGGGTTCGTCACTAGCATTGAAGGTAATAGCCGTGTCACTCCAAGGATTTATTTCTGCTACGTGGAAGATTTCGGCCATGCTGCGGAGTGTAATTTCGCGGCGACTTATGGCGTTGAGGATTCCCTTATCCGTGCAAGTATTGCAGAAGAATGAAATTGCGTCTTCCTCGTGGCAGTCCTTTATCCTGTTCTTGACCAGGAGGAATCTGGCCCACTAATGGTGTGCTGTTTCTTCGGGCTCTTGCCTAATTTGGGATAGATCACTTATGTTTGGGTGGGTGGGTGGAATTGAACCCGAATCCTCACCCAATCCAAGACTCAGGGGCCAAGGAGTTTCCGAACTCGGAAGTTTGGATTCTTGGATGTTTTCCGATAAATCTAGCCCACTGCCTGACTCTAGGTTCAGGCCTTGAGTGACGTACTCCCCTCCACGGGTATCCGGCTTGGAGGGATCGGGAATCCGGACATAGCTAGTCCTTAAGATAGATGAAGGGTTGCCGCATTGTTCCTCGACCACTGCATCGTGATGGGTGACCTGGGGAGAGTTGATCTCTCTCAGATCGGGTTTAGGCCCCATCTGATCATAGTCTGTAACGACTCCTAGGGCGGCGATGCGATCCAAGAGCTCGTTCAGGAAAGAGAGCTCCATTGGATCTAACTGCTCGGCGAGTTCCGAGTTGACATGAAGATTGCTTTCAATGACCCGAGAAGTCATCGTCGGCGCAGTGGCCGAACAGGCGGTCATAAGAAAACCACCTAGTCGGAGAGTTTGGCCGATAGCCAAAGCTCCCTCAGCAACAGTGCCGTCTTTAAAGACGGGATGAGACATCCTTCCTGGTGGCGATGGCACAGCGGAACTCTCAATGAAAGCACCAATGTCGGTGTCAAAACCGGCGGATCTCGGGTAGGGGGTCCTGAACTGTGCGTCTAGGCCGGATGGTAACAGGAGGCAGGGGACACAATGTTTTACCCAGGTTCGAGCCCTCTTGATGGAGGTAAAACCCTACATCCTGCTTGATTAATATTGATGATATGAGTAGTATAAGAGTAGATCTACCACGAGATCGGAGAGGCTAAACCCTAGAAGCTAGCCTATGGTATGATTGTATGTTGTGGTTGTTGTCCTACGGACTAAAACCCTTCGGTTTATATAGACACCGGAGAGGGTTAGGGTTACATAAGGTCGGTTACAAAGGAGGAGATATCCATATCCGTATTTCCTAGCTTGCCTTCCACGCCAAGTAGAGTCCCATTTGGACACGAGACGAAGTCTTTAATCTTGTATCTTCGTAGTCTAATAGTCCGGCCAATGGAGATAGTCCGGCTGTCCGGAGACCCCCTAATCTAGGACTCCCTCAATACCCCTCTAATTATGAACATGAATATGATTTGTGAGTAGTTACGTTTGTTCCTGAGGACATGGGAGAAGTCTTGCTATAAGTAGTCATGTGAATTTGGTATTTGTTCGATATTTTGATGAGATGTATGTTGTCTTTCCTCTAGTGGTGTCATGTGAACGTCGACTACATGACACTTCACCATTGTTTGGGACTAGGGGAAGGCATTGGGAATTAATTAGTAGATGATGGGTTGCTAGAGTGACAGAAGCTTAAACCCTAGTTTATGCGTTGCTTCGTAAGGGGCTGATTTGGCTCCATATGTTTCATGCTATGGTTAGGTTTACCTTAATACTTCTGTTGTAGTTGCAGATCCTTGCAATAGGGGTTAGTCATAAGTGGGATGCTTTTCCAAGGAAGGGCAGTACCCAAGCACCGGTCCACCCACATATCAAATTATCAAAGTACCGAACGTGAATCATATGAACGTGATGAAAACTAGCTTGACGATAATTCCCATGTGTCCTCGGGAGCGCTTTCCTTTATATAAGAGTTTGTCCAGGCTTGTCCTTTGCTACAAAAAGGATTGGGCCATCTTGATGCACCTTATTTACTTTTATTACTTGTTATCCGTTACAAATTACCTTATCACAAAACTATCTGTTACCGATAATTTCAGTGCTTGCGGAGAATTCCTTACTGAAAATTGCTTATCATTTCCTTCTGCTCCTCGTTAGGTTCGACACTCTTACTTATCGAAAGGACTACGATAGATCCCCTATACTTGTGGGTCATCAAGACTCTTTTCTGGCGCCGTTGCCGGGGAGTGAAGCGCCTTTGGTTGGTGGAATTTGGTAATGAAAATTTATATAGTGTGCTAAAATTTACTGTCACTTGTTACTATGGAACATAATCCTTTGAGGGGCTTGTTCAGGGTATCTTCACCCCGACCAGTAGAGCAAAGAGTTGTACTTATTCATGGATTCGTACAAATCTGGAACCAACTCTCTCCAAATAAGTGAATGTGTTCGCACTATGAGGTCAACGTCTTCAAACTGATTTATCTTCAAAATCTTCTGAGAATGCATATGACCTCTTCCCCTTCCCTCGCACCTCTAATGCTGTCACAGGTACATGTCTGTGGGAGAATCCCTTGGTTCTCATAGTCTGGATTCATTTACAGAGTTCTTAGAGCGACACATCAACTCTCCCGAAGCCAGTTCCTGTCTGACAAGCAAATGGAAGCCATTAACAGTCTTGAAGCCTTTTAGCTTGAATATAATGGCCACTGAGAAATCAGCTAGAAAGGGCGGCAAGCAGTGATGTGGGGATACTTCCAAGGATTTGCCACCAGATCTCTTTGAAATGTACAAGACAAATCCTAAAGAGAATTACAATCAGCGCAAAACTCGAATCCAATGGATTCGAAGATATTGGGCAGAGGAATGGTTCAAGTATAGATTTGTCACTGCTGAGTATGCTGAAAAGAACACCATCAAGCGACCATGGGGAGATATTTTATACAGAGGTCTACTACCCAAGTCCCGGTCTAAAGGCATTGCTCAAGGCTTCTACCCTTGCATGGTCCGTGGACCGCAGCCAGACAATGCCGACCCATCATCTCTGTTATGGTGTCGTGAAGACAATCTCTTCAAGCGCAATTTCCAGTTTGCGAAGGAGTCTGCTGCAAAGAACAAGAAAGCATTTGGACTCGACTTCAACCCTGGCCCATCTGCTCCAAGGGCTGATGGCACCCGCGATGCCAATCCTAATGTCATTGGCCCCTTCTATAACCTTGACGGCCTTCTCACCCACATAGCTGTACAAGGGGCCGCCGTGGAGCACTCAGCTGATGACGTAGATTCTGATGAAGTGCTAGCTCCACCTAAACTGTAGAAGCGCAAGAAATCAAAGGCTTCAAAGCCCTCTGCCGCACCAAAAGCTTCGCATGCGAAGCCATTGGAAACTGCACCTCCTGAACTCAATGTGCAATCTGAAGATCTTTCTCGTGTCTCCAAGAAGACAGAGAAGCCCAAGAAGAAGAAGCCCATGAAGATTTCTGGGCATGAACTTACACCTGCTGCCATTCTATGGAACGAAGATGAAACCATTAATCTCTCCAACGATGACGATCTTGGTGATGATGCCCTTGAGCTTCTGATCAAGAGTAAGCAAGAGGCGGAGATCTTCAATGATCTTCCCCTCTTTGATGTGGATATTCTGAACAACTTCATTGATGAGTGGTTTGACAACCCGAGCCTCAGCATTGAGGATCTCCAGCTGCCAATTGACATCATCGTCACCTTCCATGGATCCATTGTAGATGAATTGGCCTTGACTCAAAAGATTGTCGAGTTGAAGAACAAAATTGATTATGAATAGGCTCAATTAAAGAAGAACATGGCCAAGCTTAGCGTGGCTGATGTTCGAAGCTTCAAGGAAACGCTTGTAACGCCCCGAGACCGATGTGCCAGGTGTCGTCCAGTTTTTCGCTGTTGTTGCCTTGACATTTCTTGCGTGTCATGCATTGCATATCATGTCATCATGCGCATTTCATTTGCATACGTGTTCGTCTCATGCATCCGAGCATTTTCCCCGTTGTCCGTTTTGCAATCCGGCGTTCCGTTCTCCTTCGGTGGTCATTTCTACCTTTATTTTGTGTGTGGAGATTAAACACTTCCGGATTGAACCGAGACTTGCCAAGCGGCCTTGGTTTACTACCGGTAGACCGCCTGTCAAGTTTCGTACCATTTGGACATCGTTTGATACTCCAACGGTTAACCGAGGGACCGAGAAGGCCTCGTGTGTGTTGCAGCCCAACACCCTTCCATTTTGGCCCAAAACCCACCTAACTCTGCTCCATCATCTTGTTCGTTCGATCACGATCGCGTGGCCGAAAACCGCACCTCATTTGGACTCTCCTAGCTCCCTCTACCTATAAATATGTGATCCCCTCCGAATTTTTTTCGCGCAGTCCAAACCCTAACCTTCGTCCACCTCGCGCCGCCGGACAATTTCGTCCGCACCGGACATGTCCGCCGCCCTCAGCCACCTCACTCCGACCAACCGGAGAGCGCCACCTCACCGCCGCCAGCACCCTCACCCACTCAGCGCGCGACACGTCAGCGCCGCCACCCTCTCTCTCGTCTCCCTCCACCGCGCCGGCCCTGCAGGCCCATCGCAGGCCCGCGCCGGCCCGAGCCGCCATCGTCCGAAACTTGCGCAAGCCCGATCCAGGGCCTCGTCGCCGTTCCTCTGCGCCACCTCGTCCGGCTCGCCGGAGCAGCTCGCCGGCGACCCCCAGCTCGCCGCAGTAGGGACCCGACGCCATGGAGTTCGCCGCCGCCGGCCACGTCTTCACCCGAACCCGGCCGGGATCCACCGGATCTGGCCCCGCCGGACCGGGATCCGTCGTCCCCGCTTCCCCGGCGCCGTTCCCTCGCTGGCTCGTCGCCCAGCCTCACCGGCGTCGTCGCCATGGATCTCCGCCTCGCCCTGCCTCCCTGATGTTGGGGAACGTTGCAGAAAACAAAATTTTTCCTACGGTTTCACCAAGATCCATCTATGAGTTCATCTAGCAACGAGTGATCGGATGCATCTACATACCTTTGTAGATCGCGAGCGGAAGCATTCAAATAACGGGGATGAGGGAGTCGTACTCGACGTGATTCGAATCACCGAAGATCCTAGCACCGAACGGACGGCACCTCCGCGTTCAACACACGTATGGTCAGCGTGACATCTCCTTCTTCTTGATCCAGCAAGAGGGAAGGAGAGGTTGAGGAAGATGGCTCTAGCAGCAGCACGACGGCGTGGTGGCGATGGAGCTGCAGTACTCCGTCAGGGCTTCGCCAAGCACTATGGAGGAAGAGGAGGTGTTGGAGAGGGAGAAGGAGGCAACCAAAGGCGTGTCTCAAGAAGCCCTCCTTCCCCCACTATATATAGGAGGGCCTAGGGGGGGCGCCGGCCCTAGGAGATCCAATCTCCTAGGGGGCGGTGGCCAAGGGAGGTTTCCCTCCCCCCCCCAAGGCACCTAGGAGGTGCCTTCCACTAGTGGGACTCTTCCCTTTTGTGAACCCTAGGTGCATGGGCCTCTTGGGGCTGGTGCCCTTGGCCCATGTAGGCCAAGGCGCACCCCCTACAGCCCATGTGGCCCCCCGGGGCAGGTGGCCCCACCCGGTGGACCCCCGGGACCCTTCCGGTGGTCCCGGTACAATACCGATAACTCCGAAACTTGTCCCGATGGCCGAAATAGCACTTCTTATATATAATTATTTACCTCCGGACCATTCCGGAACTCCTCGTGACGTTCGGGATCTCATCCGGGACTCCGAAAAACATTCGGGTTACTGCATATACATATCCCTACAACCCTAGCGTCACCGAACCTTAAGTGTGTAGACCCTACGGGTTCGGGAGACATGCAGACATGACCGAGACGACTCTCCGGTCAATAACCAATAGCGGGATCTGGATACCCATGTTGGCTCCCGCATGCTCCACGATGATCTCATCGGATGAACCACGATGTCGAGGATTCAAGCAACCCCGTATGCAATTCCCTTTGTCAATCGATATGTTACTTGCCCGAGATTCGATCGTCGGTATCCCCATACCTCGTTCAATCTCGTTACCGGCAAGTCACTTTACTCGTACCGTAATGCATGATCCCGTGACCAGACACTTGGTCACTTTGAGCTCATAATGATGATGCATTACCGAGTGGGCCCAGTGATACCTCTCCGTCATACGGAGTGACAAATCCCAGTCTTGATCCGTGTCAACCCAACAGATACTTTCGGAGATACCCGTAGTATACCTTTATAGTCACCCAGTTACGTTGTGACATTTGGCACACCCAAAGCACTCCTACGGTATCCGGGAGTTACACGATCTCATGGTCTAAGGAAAAGATACTTGACATTGGAAAAACTCTAGCAAACGAACTGTACGATCTTGTGCTATGTTTAGGATTGGGTCTTGTCCATCACATCATTCTCCTAATGATGTGATCTTGTTATCAATGACATCCAATGTCCATAGTCAGGAAATCATGACTATCTGTTGATCAATGAGCTAGTCAACTAGAGGCTTACTAGGGACATGTTGGTGTCTATTATTCACACATGTATTACGATTTCCAGATAATACAATTATAGCATGAATAAAGACAATTATCATGAACAAGGAAATATAATAATAATGCTTTTATTATTGCCTCTATGGCATATTTCCAACAGTCTCCCACTTGCACTAGAGTCAATAATCTAGTTACATTGTGATGAATCGAACACCCATCGAATTCTGGTGTTGATCATGTTTTGCTCTAGGGAGAGGTTTAGTCAACGGATCTGCTACATTCAGGTCCGTATGTACTTTACAAATATCTATGTCTCCATCTTGAACATTTTCATGAATGGAGTTGAAGCGACGCTTGATGTGCCTTGTCTTCTTGTGAAACCTGGGCTCCTTGGCAAGAGCAATAGCTCCAGTGTTGTCACAGAAGAGCTTGATCGGCCCGACGCATTGGGTATGACTCCTAGGTCGGTGATGAACTCCTTCACCCATATTGCTTCATGTGCTGCCTCCGAGGCTGCCATGTACTCCGCTTCACATGTAGATCCCGCCACCATTCAAAATATACACGTCTCTGGTTTGTGACTTAGAGTCATCCAGATCTGTGTCGAAGCTAGCATCGACGTAACCCTTTACGACGAGCTCTTCGTCACCTCCATAAATGAGAAACATTTCCTTAGTCCTTTTCAGGTACTTCAGGATATTCCTGACCGCTGTCCAGTGTTCCTTGCCGGGATTACTTTGGTACCTTCCTACCAAACTTACGGCAAGGTTTACATCAGGTCTAGTACACAGCATGGCATACATAATAGACCCTATGGCCGAGGCATAGGGGATGACACTCATCTCTTCTATATCTTCTGCCGTGGTCGGACATTGAGCTGAGCTCAATCTCACACCTTGTAATACAGGCAAGAACCCCTTCTTAGACTGATCCATATTGAACTTCTTCAATATCTTATCAAGGTATGTGCTTTGTGAAAGACCTATGAGGCGTCTCGATCTATCTCTATAGATCTTGATTCCTAATATATAAGCAGCTTCTCCAAGGTCCTTCATCGAAAAACTCTTATTCAAGTAGGCCTTTATGCTGTCCAAGATTTCTATATCATTTCCCATCAAAAGTATGTCATCTACATATAATATGAGAAATGCTACAGAGCTCCCACTCACTTTCTTGTAAACGCAGGCTTCTCCATAAGTCTGCGTAAACCCAAACGCTTTGATCATCTCATCAAAGCGAATGTTCCAACTCCGAGATGCTTGCACCAGCCCATAAATCGAGCGTTGGAGCTTGCACACCTTGTTAGCATTCTTAGGATCGACAAAACCTTCTGGTTGCATCATATACAATTCTTCCTTAAGGAAACCATTAAGGAATGCCGTTTTGACGTCCATTTGCCATATTTCATAATCATAGAATGCGGCAATCGCTAACATGATTCGGACGGACTTTAGCTTCGCTACCGGTGAGAAAGTCTCATCGTAGTCAACCCCTTGAACTTGTCGATAACCCTTAGCGACAAGCCGAGCTTTATAGATGGTCACATTACCATCCGCGTCTGTCTTCTTCTTAAATATCCATTTATTTTCTATGGCTCGCCGCTCAACGGGCAAGTCTGTCAAAGTCCATACTTCGTTTTCATACATGGATCCTATCTCGGATTTCATGGCTTCTAGCCATTTGTCGGAATCCGGGCCCGCCATCGCTTCTTCATAGTTCGAAGGTTCACCGTTGTCTAACAACATGATTTCCAAGACAGGGTTGCCGTACCACTCTGGTGCGGAACATGTCCTTGTGGACCTTCGAATTTCAGTAGGAGCTTGATCAGAAGTATCTTGATCATCATCAATAACTTCCTCTCTAGTTGGTGCAGGCACCTCAGGAACATTTTCTTGAGTTGTGCCATTTTCCGGTTCAAGAGGTAACACTTCATCAAGTTCTACTTTCCTCCCACTTACTTCTTTCGAGAGAAACTCTTTCTCTAGAAAGAATCCATTCTTGGCAACAAAGATCTTGCCTTCGGATCTGAGGTAGAAGGTATACCCAACAGTTTCTTTAGGGTATCCTATGAAGACGCATTTTTTCGACTTGGGTTCGAGCTTTTTAGGTTGAAGTTTCTTGACATAAGCATCGCATCCCCAAACTTTCAGAAACGACAGCTTAGGTTTCTTCCCAAACCATAATTCAAACGGTGTCGTCTCAACGGATTTCGACAGAGCCCTATTTAAAGTGAATGCGGCAGTCTCTAAAGCATAGCCCCAAAAAGATAGCGGTAAATCGGTAAGAGACATCATAGATCGTACCATATCTAATAGAGTGCGATTACGACGTTCGGACACACCATTACCCTGAGGTGTTCCAGGCGGCGTGAGTTGTGAAACTATTCCACATTTTCTTAAGTGTGTGCCAAATTCGTGACTCAAGTATTCTCCTCCATGATCTGATCGTAGAAACTTGATTTTCCTGTCATGTTGATTCTCAACCTCACTCTGAAATTCCTTGAACTTTTCAAAGGTTTCAGACTTGTGTTTCATTAAGTAGATATACCCATATCTACTTAAATCATCAGTGAGGGTGAGAACATAATGATAGCCACCGCGAGCCTCAACACTCATTGGTCCGCACACATCAGTATGTATGATTTCCAATAAGTTGGTTGCTCGCTCCATTGTTCCTGAGAACGGAGTCTTGGTCATCTTACCCATGAGGCATGGTTCGCACGTGTCAAATGATTCGTAATCAAGAGACTCTAAAAGTCCATCCGCATGGAGCTTCTTCATGCGTTTGACACCTATGTGACCAAGGCGGCAGTGCCACAAGTATGTGGGACTATCATTATCAACTTTACATCTTTTGGTACTCACACTATGAATATGTGTAGCATTACGCTCGAGATTCATTAAGAATAAACCATTCACCATAGGAGCATGACCATAAAACATATCTCTCATATAAATAGAACAACCATTATTCTCGGATTTAAATGAGTAGCCATCTCGAATTAAACGAGATCCCGATACAATGTTCATGCTCAAAGCTGGCACTAAATAACAATTATTAAGGTTTAAAACTAATCCCGAAGTTAAATGTAGAGGTGGCGTGCCGACGGCGATCACATTGACCTTGGAACCATTCCCGACGCGCATCGTCACCTCGTCCTTTGCCAGTCTCCGCTTATTCCGCAGCCCCTGCTTTGAGTTACAAATGTGAGCAACTGCACCGGTATCAAATACCCAGGAGCTACTACGGGTACTAGTAAGGTACACATCAATTACATGTATATCATATAGACCTTTTGTTTTGCCGGCCTTCTTGTCCGCTAAGTATTTGGGGCAGTTCCGCTTCCAGTGACCACTTCCCTTACAATAAAAGCACTCAGTCTCGGGCTTGGGTCCATTCTTTGGCTTCTTCCTCTGCTGATTTCAGCATAGCAAATACTTCAGGAATGGTCTTTTCCATCCCCTGCATATTGAAGTTCATCACAAAGCTCTTGTAGCTCGGTGGAAGCGACTGGAGGATTCTGTCAATGACCGCATCATCCGGGAGATTAACTCCCAGCTGAGTCAAGCGGTTATGTAACCCAGACATAGTGAGTATGTGCTCACTGACAGAACTATTTTCCTCCATCTTACAGCTGAAGAATTTGTCGGAGACTTCATATCTCTCGACCCGGGCATGAGCTTGGAAAACCATTTTCAGCTCTTCGAACATCTCATATGCTCCATGTCTCTCAAAACGCTTTTGGAGCCCCGGCTCTAGGCTGTAAAGCATGCCGCACTGAACAAGGGAGTAGTCATCGGTACGTGCCTGCCAAGCGTTCATAACGTCTTGTTCTGCAGGGAGAACAGGTGCGTCACCCAGCGGTGCTTGTAGGACATAATCTTTCTTGGCAGCTATGAGGATGATCCTCAGGTTCCGGACCCAGTCCGTATAGTTGCTGCCATCGTCTTTCAGCTTGGTTTTCTCTAGGAACGCGTTGAAGTTGAGGACTACGTTGGCCATTTGATCTACAAGACATATTGTAAAGATTTTAGACTAAGTTCATGATAATTAAGTTCATCTAATCAAATTATTCAATGAACTCCCACTTAGATAGACATCCCTCTTCTAGTCATCTAAGTATAACATGATCCGAGTCAACTAGGCCGTGTCCGATCATCACGTGAGACGGACTAGTCAACGTCGGTGAACATCTTCATGTTGATCGTATCTTCTATACGACTCATGCTCGACCTTTCGGTCTTCTTTATTCTGAGGCCATGTCTATACACATGCTAGGCTCGTCAAGTCAACCTAAGTGTTTGCATGTGTAAATCTGTCTTACACCCGTTGTATGTGAACGTTTGAATCAAACACCCGATCATCACGTGGTGCATTGAAACAACGAATTGTCGCAACGGTGCACAGTTAGGGGGAACACTTTCTTGAAATTATTATGAGGGATCATCTTATTTACTACCGTCGTTCTAAGTAAACAAGATGCAAAACATGATAAACATCAAATGCAATCAAATAATAATAGTGACATGATATGGCCAATATCACATAGCTCCTTTGATCTCCATCTTGGGGCTCCATGATCATCTTGTCACCGGCTTGACACCATGATCTTCATCATCATGATCTCCATCATCGTGTCTCCATGAAGTTGCTCGCCAACTATTACTTCTACTACTATGGCTAACGTGTTTAGCAATAAAGTAAAGTAATTTATATGGCGTTTCTCAATGACACGCAGGTCATACAAAAAATAAAGACAACTCCTATGGCTCCTGCCGGTTGTCATACTCATTGACATGCAAGTCGTGATTCCTATTACAATAGCATGAACATCTCATACATTACATATAGATCATTCATCACAACTTTGGCCATATCATATCACAAAGCACTTGCTGCAAAAACAAGTTAGACGTCCTCTAATTGTTGTTGCAAGTTTTACGTGGCTGAAGTAGGGTTCTAGCAAGAACGTTTTCTTACCTACATGAAAGCCACAACATGATTTGTCAACTTCTATTTACCCTTCATAAGGACCCTTTTCATCGAATCCGCTCCAACTAAAATAGGAGAGACAGACACCCGCCAGCCACCTTATGCAACTTGTGCATGTTAGTCAGTGGAACCGGTCTCACGTAAGCGTACGTGTAAGGTTGGTCCGGGCCGCTTCATCCCACAATACCGTTGAAGCAAGATAAGACTAGTAGCGGCAAGAAAGTTGACAACATCTACGCCCACAACAAATTGTGTTCTACTCGCGCAAGAATAACTACGCATAGACCTAGCTCATGATGCCACTGTTGGGGAACGTTGCAGAAAACAAAATTTTTCCTATGGTTTCACCAAGATCCATCTATGAGTTCATCTAGCAACGAGTGATCGGATGCATCTACATACCTTTGTAGATCGCGATCGGAAGCGTTCAAATAACGGGGATGAGGGAGTCGTACTCGACGTGATTCGAATCACCGAAGATCCTAGCACCGAACGGACGGCACCTCCGCGTTCAACACAGGTACGGTCAGCGTGACGTCTCCTTCTTCTTGATCCAGCAAGAGGGAAGGAGAGGTTGATGAAGATGGCTCCAGCAGCAGCACGACGGCGTGGTGGCGATGGAGCTGCAGTACTCCATCAGGGCTTCGCCAAGCACTATGGAGGAAGAGGAGGTGTTGGAGAGGGGGAAGGAGGCAACCAAAGGCGTGTCTCAAGAAGCCCTCCTTCCCCCACTATATATAGGAGGGCCTAGGGGGGGGCACCGGCCCTAGGAGATCCAATCTCCTAGGGGGGCGGCGGCCAAGGGAGGTTTCCCTCCCCCCAAGGCACCTAGGAGGTGCCTTCCACTAGTGGGACTCTTCCCTTTTGTGAACCCTAGGCGCATGGGCCTCTTGGGGCTGGTGCCCTTGGCCCATGTAGGCCAAGGCGCACCCCCTACAGCCCATGTGGCCCCCCGGGGCAGGTGGCCCCACCCGGTGGACCCCCGGGACCCTTCCGGTGGTCCCGGTACAATAACGATAACTCCGAAACTTGTCCCGATGGCCGAAATAGCACTTCCTATATATAATTCTTTACCTCCGGACCATTCCGGAACTCCTCGTGACGTCCGGATCTCATCCAGGACTCCGAACAACATTCGGGTTACTGCATATACATATCCCTACAACCCTAGCGTCACCGAACCTTAAGTGTGTAGACCCTACGGGTTCGGCAGACATGCAGACATGACCGAGATGACTCTCCGCTCAATAACCAATAGCGGGATCTGGATACCCATGTTGGCTCCGACATGCTCCACGATGATCTCATCGGATGAACCACGATGTCGAGGATTCAAGCAACCCCGTATGCAATTCCCTTTGTCAATCGATATGTTACTTGCCCGAGATTCGATCGTCGGTATCCCCATACCTCGTTCAATCTCATTACCGGCAAGTCACTTTAATCATACCGTAATGCATGATCCCGTGACCAGACACTTGGTCACTTTGAGCTCATAATGATGATGCATTACCGAGTGGGCCCAGTGATACCTCTCCGTCATACGGAGTGACAAATCCCAGTCTTGATCCGTGTCAACCCAACAGATACTTTCGGAGATACCCGAAGTATACCTTTATAGTCACCCAGTTATGTTGTGACGTTTGGCACACCCAAAGCACTCCTACGGTATCCGGGAGTTACACGATCTCATGGTCTAAGGAAAAGATACTTGACATTGGAAAAACTCTAGCAAACGAACTGTACGATCTTGTGCTATGTTTAGGATTGGGTCTTGTCCATCACATCATTCTCCTAATGATGTGATCTCGTTATCAATGACATCCAATGTCCATAGTCAGGAAATCATGACTATCTGTTGATCAACGAGCTAGTCAACTAGAGGCTTACTAGGGACATGTTGGTGTCTATTATTAACACATGTATTACGATTTCCGGATAATACAATTATAGCATGAATAAAGACAATTATCATGAACAAGGAAATATAATAATAATGCTTTTATTATTGCCTCTAGGGCATATTTCCAACACCCGATCCGATCGGGAGACGACGAGCGCCCCCGTTGACTCCTTCACGGGCCCCGAGTCCGGCCCAGCGCGCCGCCCCACCTCGGCCTGCCTCCTCCTCCTTCGTGGGCCGGCCTAGCTTCCCCGGCCAGCGCAGCGCAGCGCCAAGCCCAGCTCCAGATCCACGCCGCCCTAGCCTGGCCCAGCTCCCACGCGCGGCCTAGCGAGCCCCTTCGCGGCCTGCCTCTTCCACCGTCCGGGCGGAAGCCCATGGGTGAGGCCACCGCCCCCTCCTTTTTTTTCTCTCTCTAGTTGGCCCGGGACAGTTTCGGCCCATGTCATGTTTTTTTCCAGCACCTGGGTTTTTCCTATTTATCCAGAGATTGCCAGTTTTGCAGATTAGTCCCCCTAGTTCATGCATTTAATAACTCACTAACCGTGCATCGGATTAAAATGTTTTATATATGAAACTTGCTCAGAATTTTGTGTGGATTAATAATATCCAACTTTCATCTATGTTTGAAATGTTAAAAATGTTGTTTGCATTAATTTGCTCCTATGCCATGTTAAAATGATTTAATTCATAACTAAATAACCGTAGCTCCGATTTAAATAGTCTTTATATGTAAATGGGGTAGAAAATGCCTAGTTTATCATGGTGACCTTACTTTGCATGTTTAACAACTTTAAAATTATGTTTAGGGAAGAACAGTACCAAACCTAAAATATGCATATGAGGATTTACCGGAATTGTTGTTTGTTGTTTCCGGCCTCATTTAAACTTGCCTAAATAGTTAGTTTACTTTGCTTCACCCTCTTGCCATGTTTAACAACATTTAATATTGTTGGGTACATAAACGAGATCGAACTAAATAAGTCATGTGGTGTTTCGTCAATATGCAACTCGTTGCATATTGAGCTCCACTTAATTTGTAGTATTGTTTGTGCATATTGCCATGCCATGCTTCATTAAACCGGACATGCATCATACTTGATTGTGCATCATGCCATGTTCTTGTGTTGGTTGTTTACTATGTTGTTTGCCTCTTTCCGGTGTTGCGTCTTCGGGTTGTTTCCGGTAACGTCGTGTTGTGAGGATTCGTTCGACTACGTCCGTTTGTCTTCTTCATGGACTCGTTCTTCTTCCTTGCGGGATTTCAGGCAAGATGATCATACCCTCGAAATCACTACTATCTTTGCCATGCTAGTTTGCTCGCTCTTTTGCTATGCCATTGCTACGATGCCTACCACTTGCTTGCAAGCCTCCCAAATTGCCATGTCAAACCTCTAACCCACCATGTCCTAGCAAACCGTTCATTGGCTATGTTACCGCTTTGCTCAGCCCCTCTTATAGCGTTGCTAGTTGCAGGTGAAGATTGAAGTTTGTTCCTTGTTGGAACATGGAGATGTTGTTCTTTGTTGGAACATGTTTACTTGTTGGGATATCACTATATATCTTATTTAATTAATGCATCTATATACTTGGTAAAGGGTGGAAGGCTCGGCCTTATGCCTGGTGTTTTGTTCCACTCTTGCCGCCCTAGTTTCCGTCATATCGGTGTTATGTTCCCGGATTTTTGCGTCCCTCACGCGGTTGGGCTATTATGGGAACCCCTTGACAGTTCGCCTTAAGTAAAGCTCTTCCAGCAATGCCCAACATTGGTTTTACCATTCGCCACCTAGCCTTTTCTTTCCCTTGGGTCGGCCAGCCCGAGGGTCATCTTTATTTTAACCCCCCCCGGGCCAGTGCTCCTCTGAGTGTTGGTCCGAACTGAGCTGCCTGCGGGGCCACCTCGGGGAAACTTGAGGGTTGGTTTTACTCGTAGCTAGTCTCATCTGAGTGTGCCCTGAGAAAGAGATATGTGCAGCTCCTATCGGGATTTGTCGGCACATTCGGGCGGTGTTGCTGGTTTAGTTTTACCCTGTCGAAATGTCTTGTTGTACCGGGATACTGAGTTTGATCGGAATGTCTCGGGTGGAGGTCTATTCCTTCGTTGACCGTGAGAGCTTGTGATGGGCTAAGTTGGGACACCCTGTAGGGATTTGAACTTTCGAAAGCCGTGCCCGCGGTTATGGGCAGATGGGAATTTGTTAACGTCCGGTTGTAGAAAACCTGAAGTTCGACCTCAATTAAAATGAATCAACCGCGCGTGTAACCGTGATGGCCTCTTTCCGGCGGGGTCCGGGAAGTGAACATGGTTGTTGGAGTCATGCTTGACGTAGGTTGTTTTAGGATCACTTCTTGATCATACTTTTATCGACCGTGCTTTGCCTTCTCTTCTCGCTCTCATTTGCGTATGTTAGCCACCATATATGCTAGTCGCTTGCTGCAGCTCCACCTCATACCTTTACCTTACCCATAAGCTTAAATAATCTTGATCGCGAGGGTGCGAGATTGCTGAGTCCCCGTGGCTCACAGATTTTTCCGAAACCAGCTTGCAGGTGCCGATGAGTCCTTACGGATGACGCAACCAAGCTCAAGGAGGAGCTCTATGAAGATCTTGTCCTTTATGTTGTTTCGTTCTAGTTGATCAGTAGTGGAGCCCAGTTGGGGTCGATCAGGGACCTTTGTCGCATTTGGGGTTCTTCTTTTATTTTGGTTCCGTAGTCGGACTTTGATTGTATTTGGATGATGTAATGCTTTATTCTTGTAATTGTGTGAAGTGGCGATTGTAAGCCAACTATGTAACTTCTTCCCCTATTTTATTACATGGGTTGTCTGAAGATTACCTCACTTGCGACATTGCTTTCAATGCGGTTATGCCTCTAAGTCGTGCTTCGACACATGGGAGATATAGCCGCATCGAGGGCGTTACAAGTTGGTAATCAGAGCCTTCCCCGACCTTAGGAGCCCCATTGCTTGATCGTTTTTTAGCGGCCGAGTTGTGTCTAGAAAAATGTTTTGAGTCATTTAGGAATTATATATCGGAGAGTTTAGGAATTCTTTTTTACTTCCCAGTCTCCTCATCTCTCTGGTAAGGCATCCTGACGTAGAGTTTTGACTCTTCTCTTCTCAAATTTCACTAAAAAAAATTTAGGATCACGCGGGTATCTTGGAATCGTTCCGATGGTTTTATGATGAGAACATTGTCTTGGTGCCTCCTGTCAGGGGTTTAGTGGAAGTGTCCCGGGGAGTTGAGCTCCGAGGTGTTATCGTCATAATTTTATCGTTGCAGTTCTGGAATACCTGAGTTTAGTATGCCGACATCGAAAATCTCTTTTATGCAGTTCGTTGGTGAGATAACCTCGACGCCACCCAGTACTGGGGCGGGAGTTCGAGAGTATCACCATAACTTGTATAACGGATGCTTTTCGAAGGTTGAGGTAGATGGTTTCCGAAGGTTTCTTGGTTATGTGTTGAAGGATGGATACAGCTGGATGTAGGATTTGCTAGTTTGGGTGAGATATTATGCTTCCCCTGTATCCCCAACACCTGATTGCATAACCGGAAAGTTTTGGGAGTTTCATAGGTGGGAATTCAAGTAGCTCTTAGGATATCTTTCCGACAGATGTATGATATGAAATTGGGGTTCGACGTCTAGTGGTCCGCCTATTCACGGTCGGTTTTACAGTGGTCTCGTTGTGTCTTAAAGAGTCCTTGGCTATGCCGACTCGGGGACGCTTCGTATGTCATGTGCACTGCCTTGTACATGATGGTGCTGTACGATCGAGCCCGTGTAGGCCCCACCACAAAAACTTCGGACGAAATCTCTATCATATGTTTGTTCCGGCTTATTCTGCAAGCCAATCCTTGTTTTGTTTTGAGTTGTGGTATTCGAGTTGCTTCGAAGTCAAATGTTGATTCCATACCTTTTCCTAAATGTTGTTCTCATATTTCTATGTGAATACCAATCCTTCTTGATCATCAAGATTGTTTTTGTCAATCCTTTTAACCGGTGTGCTTCTCTTCAAGTGGATCCGATCACTTCAACATTCGCAAGATCAACTCAAGTCTTCTCAACGGTGTCGTTTTCTTCCATCCCAAGTTGCCTTTGTTTTTCCCACCCTCCCTCCCTTGTTTCTTCGAGGACTCGGATGTTTTAATCAAGTATCCATTTTATTATGGAAGTCTCCCCATTCTTCTCCCTTCATGTTCTTATCCGGTGATTCTCATGAAGATTCTAACGGAACTTCAAGTTCGTCACTTTTCACCCGTTTTCTTCTCCGGTGGATTCTATTCAAGCTCTCGGTGTTTGATCATATTCTTTTCTTTTTTTTCAAATGTCTTCTCTTGCCGGTGCACCTCTCAATCATTAACTTTTCGTTATTCATTTGTCCGGCAGTGCTAAAGATATCTCGAAGATTCGTGTTTTCCACTCTGCATTCGTTCAAGATCTTTCCAGGTTGTTATCTCATTCAAGTCATTTAATTCAACCGGTGCAACCTCTCTTTTAAATCGTTCAACGGTGTTTCTTTTGAGTGGGCCCTAACCCACAGGTCTTTTCCCAGGATCTTACCTGACTCTTCTAATTTTTTGGAGTTATTCTCAAATTCTTTTCTAAAGTTTGACGCAAGAATGAATTATCATCAGTCAAATGTACTTCTCCAAGATCTTTCAAATTCATTTCATCGTTGATTCAACTTTTATATTCTTGTTTATTCCGGTGCCTCAACAATTCATGGTGGTGTTTCTTGTCGTAATTCTCAGATTTTGGAGACCGAAGAAGATTTTTTTCTCAATCTGCTCCATTCTCTTCAAGATTCGTGATTCTAGCTTGTTGCCATCCTCTCATAGTTGTTTTTGGTTTGCGAGAATTCTTTTCAACTATCCGGAGCTAATTCAAGAGTCTTCTCAATTTGTTATCCGGAGTCCATCAATTCAGGTGTATTCTTTCTCAGCTTTCAGTTATCATTCTCCAATCTTACCGGCGCTTCGTTTAAGTGATCTTTAATCGGCTCGTGATCTCTTCGTTCTCATGTATCTAAATTCTCTCAAGAATCTTCGTTCATTTGCTAAATTCTTCCCGGTGTTTCTTTATCTTTACTCCGTTCATTTCCAATTCTTACGGTAGTTCGTTCAATATTTCTCTTCCGTATCAATTTATTCGTGGTTTCAATTCAACCAGTGGTTCACGGAAGACCTTTCAAAATTGACGCTATATCTATCTTAATCCTTTCTATGAGAATAAGTAGTATGCCAATTCCATTGCTTGTCATCAATTTTAAATTGGTGGAGGATACGCATAACATAATTCTTATTATTGTTCCATCCAAGTGATTAATTCCTTATTCCGGAGGTCCATCAAATTCCTGAATTCAATTGTTTCATCTTCTCTTTTTCCCAGATTTCCAAGTTCTCTCAATTATATCACCACGGAGATCCATCTAAATCATTACAAGGTTTCACCTTGTGTTTTCAACTTCTCTTTCTTTTCGTCATCTTTTGTTAACGGAGTTCTTCATGAAGGTTCCACTTGTTGGTTCATAGAGGATTTATTTCCTTTTCGAAGTGTTCATCGAGATTCTTCTCAAAGGAGCTCAAGCTTTCTTCATCTTGCTATCCGGAGTACAATTTCTTTCTACCGTATCTTTGGAGGTGGTTTTACATCATTCTTGATAATTTGAGTTCATGATTCACACATTGTTTAGAATGAGGTATTTTAAATCCATCAATCTCTTCTTTGGAGTTATCTTGGGTTATATTTCACCTATAGCCTTCCCTAAGGATTGTTGCTAATTTTGGTGCTTATAAATGATCCAAGTTCTACATTTGTCCATCCGGCGAATAGTTCTCGTCTCCTTGTCATGCAAACCCAATCAAATCTATTCCGTGAGTGGCAAGTTGTCACCTCATAATGTTGGGGGTATCTTCTATAAGTCCATATCAAGCTTATCTTTTCGTTGTTGGGTTTTTTCCAACAACTCCGTTCGACCCTTCTCCTAAGGATGCCTTCTCAATCTCTTTTGGCAGAAGTTGGCATTTTCTCGTCATTTCTCCTATTTCAATTATCTATATTCTATTCTTTCGTTCCGGAGGCATTGTGATGTCGCTCTCTTCGAACCATCATCTTGTTTTGCCAAGATCATGTTCAATTCCTTCCATTTCCAACTGGAGTGTTGACGTAATTGATCTTTATCGTTCCTTGTACTTCTCGTTTTCTACCGGAGTGCTTGCATGTACTTCTTGTTCATTGCAACCCTTTTTCTCATGTCTTTCAACCTACAGGGTTCTCATAATGTTCCTTGTTCCTTTTTTCCTAACGGAGTGTTTTCCACTTCGTTCATCTTCAATGTATTCTTTTCTTTCAATTTGTTCAACCTCGCAAGGTTCTTTGGTTTCACTCGTTTGTCAAAGAAGCAACTTAGTTTTACCTCTTCTTTTTCTCTTCCGTTGTTCCTCCGGTGCCATTCTAGATCTCGGGACGAGATCCTCTCGTAGTGGTGGAGTGTTGTAACGCCCCGAGACCGATGTGCCAGGTGCCGTCCAGTTTTTCGCTGTTGTTGCCTTGTCATTGCTTGCGTGTCATGCATTGCATATCATGTCATCATGCGCATTTCATTTGCATACGTGTTCGTCTCATGCATCCGAGCATTTTCCCCGTTGTCCGTTTTGCAATCCGGCGTTCCGTTCTCCTCCGGTGGTCATTTCTACCTTTCTTTTGTGTGTGGGGATTAAACATTTCCGGATTAGACCGAGACTTGCCAAGCGGCCTTGGTTTACTACCGGTAGACCGCCTGTCAAGTTTCGTACCATTTGGACTTCGTTTGATACTCCAACGGTTAACCGAGGGACCGAGAAGGCCTCGTGTGTGTTGCAGCCCAACACCCTTCCATTTTGGCCCAAAACCCACCTAACTCTGCTCCATCATCTCGGTCGTTCGATCACGATCGCGTGGCCGAAAACCGAACCTCATTTGGACTCTCCTAGCTCCCTCTACCTATAAATATGTGATCCCCTCCGAATTTTTTTCACGCAGTCCAAACCCTAACCTTCGTCCACCTTGCGCCGCCGGACAATTTCGTCCGCGCCGGGCATGTCCGCCGCCCTCAGCCACCTCACTCCGACCAACCGGAGAGCGCCACCTCACCGCCGCCAGCGCCCTCACCCACTCAGCGCGCGACACGTCAGCGCCGCCACCATCTCTCTCCTCTCCCTCCACCGCGCCAGCCCTGCAGGTCCATCGCAGGCCCGCGCTGGCCCGAGCCGCCGTCGTCCGAAACTTGCGCGAGCCCGATCCAGGGCCTCGTCGCCATTCCTCTGCGCCACCTCGTCCGGCTCGCCGGAGCAGCTCGCCGGCGACCCCCAGCTCGCCGCAGTAGGGACCCGACGCCATGGAGTTCGCCGCCGCCAGCCACGTCTTCACCCGAACCCGGCCGGGATCCACCGGATCTGGCCCCGCCGGACCGGGATCCGCCGTCCCCGCTTCCCCGGCGCCGTTCCCTCGCCGGCTCGTCGCCCAGCCTCGCCGGCGTCGTCGCCATGGATCTCCGCCTCGCCCTGCCTCCCCGATCCGATCGGGAGACGACGAGCGCCCCCGTTGACTCCTTCGCGGGCCCCGAGTCCGGCCCAGCGCGCCGCCCCACCTCGGCCTGCCTCCTCCTCCTTCGTGGGCCGGCCCAGCTTCCGCGGCCAGCGCAGCGCCAAGCCCAGCTCCAGATCCGCGCCGCCCTAGCCTGGCCCAGCTCCCACGCGCGGCCTAGCGAGCCCCTTCGCGGCCTGCCTCTTCCACCGTCCGGGCCGAAGCCCATGGGTGAGGCCACCGCCCCCTCCTTTTTTTTCTCTCTCTAGTTGGCCCGGGACAGTTTCGGCCCATGTCATGTTTTTTTTCCAGCGCCTGGGTTTTTCCTATTTATCCAGAGATTGCCAGTTTTGCAGATTAGTCCCCCTAGTTCATGCATTTAATAACTCACTAACCGTGCATTGGATTAAAATGTTTTATATATGAAACTTGCTCAGAATTTTGTGTAGATTAATAATATCCAACTTTCATCTATGTTTGAAATGTTAAAAATGTTGTTTGCATTAATTTGCTCCTATGCCATGTTAAAATGATTTAATTCATAACTAAATAACCGTAGCTCCGATTTAAATAATCTTTATATGTAAATGGGGTTGAAAAATGCCTAGTTTATCATGGTGACCTTACTTTGCATGTTTAACAACTTTAAAATTATGTTTAGGGCAGAACAGTACCAAACCTAAAATATGCATATGAGGATTTACCGGAATTGTTGTTTGTTGTTTCCGGCCTCATTTAAACTTGCCTAAATAGTTAGTTTACTTTGATTCACCCTCTTGCCATGTTTAACAACATTTAATATTGTTGGGTACATAAACGAGATCGAACTAAATAAGTCATGTGGTGTTTCATCAATATGCAACTCGTTGCATATTGAGCTCCACTTAATTTGTAGTATTGTTTGTGCATATTGCCATGCCATGCTTCATTAAACCGGACATGCATCATACTTGATTGTGCATCATGCCATGTTCTTGTGTTGGTTGTTTACTATGTTGTTTGCCTCTTTCCGGTGTTGCGTCTTCGGGTTGTTTCCGGTAACGTCGTGTTGTGAGGATTCGTTTGACTACGTCCGTTTGTCTTCTTCATGGAATCGTTCTTCTTCCTTGCGGGATTTCAGGCAAGATGATCATACCCTCGAAATCACTACTATCTTTGCCATGCTAGTTTGCTCGCTCTTTTGCTATGCCATTGCTATGATGCCTACCACTTGCTTGCAAGCCTCCCAAATTGCCATGTCAAACCTCTAACCCACCATGTCCTAGAAAACCGTTGATTGGCTATGTTACCGCTTTGCTCAGCCCCTCTTATAGCGTTGCTAGTTGCAGGTGAAGATTGAAGTTTGTTCCTTGTTGGAACATGGAGATGTTGTTCTTTGTTGGAACATGTTTACTTGTTGGGATATCACTATATATCTTATTTAATTAATGCATCTATATACTTGGTAAAGGGTGGAAGGCTCGGCCTTATGCCTGGTGTTTTGTTCCACTCTTGCCGCCCTAGTTTCCGTCATATCGGTGTTATGTTCCCGGATTTTTGCGTCCCTCACACGGTTGGGCTATTATGGGAACCCCTTGACAGTTCGCCTTAAGTAAATCTCTTCCAGTAATGCCCAACATTGGTTTTACTATTCGCCACCTAGCCTTTTCTTTCCCTTGGGTCGGCCAGCCCGAGGGTCATCTTTATTTTAGCCCCCCCCCCCCCCCCCCGGGGCCAGTGCTCCTCTGAGTGTTGGTCCGAACTAAGCTGCCTGTGGGGCCACCTCGGGGAAACTTGAGGGTTGGTTTTACTCGTAGCTAGTCTCATCTGAGTGTGCCCTGAGAAAGAGATATGTGCAGCTCCTATCGGGATTTGTCGGCACATTCGGGCGTTGTTGCTGGTTTAGTTTTACCCTGTCGAAATGTCTTGTTGTACCGGGATACCGAGTCTAATCGGAATGTCTCGGGTGGAGGTCTATTCCTTCGTTGACCGTGAGAGCTTGTGATGGGCTAAGTTGGGACACCCTGCAGGGATTTGAACTTTTGAAAGTCGTGCCCGCGGTTATGGGCAGATGGGAATTTGTTAACGTCCGGTTGTAGAAAACCTGAAGTTCGACCTTAATTAAAATGAATCAACCATGTGGGTAACCGTGATGGCCTCTTTCCGGCGGGGTCCGGGAAGTGAACACGGTTGTTGGAGTCATGCTTGACGTAGGTTGTTTTAGGATCACTTCTTGATCATACTTTTATCGACCGTGCTTTGCCTTCTCTTCTCGCTCTCATTTGCGTATGTTAGCCACCATATATGCTAGTCGCTTGCTGCAGCTCCACCTCATACCTTTACCTTACCCATAAGCTTAAATAGTCTTGATTGCGAGGGTGCGAGATTGCTGAGTCCCCGTGGCTCACAGATTCTTCCAAAACCAGCTTGCAGGTGCCGATGAGTCCTTGCGGATGATGCAACCAAGCTCAAGGAGGAGCTCTATGAAGATCTTGTCCTTTATGTTGTTTCGTTCTAGTTGATCAGTAGTGGAGCCCAGTTGGGGTCGATCAGGGACCTTTGTCGCATTTGGGGTTCTTCTTTTATTTTGGTTCCGTAGTCGGACTTTGATTGTATTTGGATGATGTAATGCTTTATTCTTGTAATTGTGTGAAGTGGCGATTGTAAGCCAACTATGTAACTTCTTCCCCTATTTTATTACATGGGTTGTGTGAAGATTACCTCACTTGCGACATTGCTTTCAATGCGGTTATGCCTCTAAGTCGTGCTTCGACACGTGGGAGATATAGCCGCATCGAGGGCATTACAACGCTGCATGAGCTCAAAGAACAGTTTCACAAGAAACATGAAGAAGCAAAAGGTTCAAGAGAGCGGATGAAATACTTCGCAGTGAAATGTGTTCAAGCACACAATGATGCAGAAAAGCACAAGGCTCTTGGGCGTCCAGGCATCGACCCCAAGATGGCTGCCAAGCAGAAGAAGAAGCCTGTTGTGGCCCAAGCTGAAGCATCAAGGCAGGAACCACCTCGCATTGTCTTCCCTTCCAGCATGACAGGCTCGAAGCCTAAGGTTCCCTCAGCAGCTTCAGAGCTGAAGAAAACAAGGGTAGCTGAAGCCGAAGCCAAGAAGTGCAAGCACAAGAATGTTTCTGATGATGCTCCATCGAAGAAGAAACTGAAAAAGGCTTCAAAGAAAGAGCGTTTTGCGGCCTGATAACCCACAAGTATAGGGGATCAATTGTAGCCTCTTTCGATAAGTAAGATTGTCGAACCCAACGAGGAGCTAAAGGTAGAACAAATATTCCCTCAAGTTCTATCGACCACCGATACAACAATACGCACGCTTGACGTTTGCTTTACCTAGAAAAAGTATGAAACTAGAAGTACTTTGTAGGTGTTGTTGGATAGGATTACAAGATAATAAAGAGTAGGTAAATAAAAAGTAGGGGCTGTTTAGATAAAGACACAACTAAGTTAGTTTTAGTAGAGAGCTTGTTGTCACACAAGAAAGTTATTTGTCCCTAGGCAATCGATAACTAGATCGGTAATCATTATTGTAATTTTATTTGAGGGAGAGGCGTAAGCTAACATACTTTCTCCTCTTGGATCATATGCACTTATGATTGGAACTCTAGCAAGCATCCGTAACTACTAAAGATCATTAAGGTAAAACCCAACCATAGCATTAAAGTATTAAGTCCTCTTTATTCCCATACGCAAACAACCTACTTACTCGGGTCTGTGCTTCTGTCACTCACGCCACCCACCATAAGCAAATCATGAACATATTGCAAACCCTACAGCGGAGATCCCTCATGCTTGCGCGACACGGAGAGCACCATAGGACAGCACCAATAATAAAACATGCAACTCAAACCAACCACGATCATCAATAAACCCATAGGACAAAACGGATCTACTCAAACATCGTAGGATAGCCATACATCACTGGGAAATAATATATAGCGTTGAGCACTATGTTTAAGTAGAGATTACAGATGGTAAAAGAGGGATTACACCGCTGCATAGAGGGGGGAAGAGTTGGTGATGATGGCGGTGAAGTTGTTGGTGTAGATTGCAGTGATGATGATGGCCCCGACGGTGTTCCAGTGCCACCGTAAGATAGGGGGGAGATCCCCCTTCTTCTTCTTCTTCCCTAACCTTCTCCCTAGATGGGAGAAGGGTTTCTCCTCTGTTCCATGGCCTCCATGGCGGTGGAGGGGAGAGAGCCCCTCCGAGATTGGATCTGTCTCTCTGTCTCTCCCTGTTTCTGCGTTCCCGATTCTGCCCTTTCACCGTTTCTTAAATTCTCGGATATTCGTAACTCCGATTGGGCTGAATTTTGGACACAATCTCTTTCCGGATATTAGCTTTCTTGCAGAGAAAAAAGGGCACCAACCGCCTTACGGGGTGGCCACGAGGGCCCAGGGTGCGCCTGACCCCCTGGGGCGCGCCCCCTGCCTCGTGGCCCCCTCGGGCATCGTCTCGCGTTGATTATTCTTCCCAATAATCACGTATATTCCAAAAAAAACATCCGTCAGTTTTTATCCCGTTTGAACTCCATTTGATATGGATTTTCTGTGAAACAAAAAACATGCAACATACAGGAACTGACACTGGGCACTGGATCAATATGTTAGTCCCAAAAATAGTATAAAAAGTTGCCAAAAGTATATGAAAGTTGTATAATATTGGCATGGAACAATCAAAAATTATATATACGACAGAGACGTATCACGGCCTCTGAGCCTCTTGTTGTCGAGTCCATTTCTGTTGCTTGTCCTGCCTCCACCAATCAAGAGCGTCAACTTGTGATCCATGAGCCTGCTTTCACAGAGGCTCCTGAAACTGAAGAAATACCAGCTGTTCACCCCATCATAGCTGAAGACATTGGTTGTGAAGACAATGTAGATGATGATGAAGTCCTTCCTCAAATCGAGCACCAACCGGTATCATCGCATGTTCTCACGAACAGCGAACTCATCAGCATTGGTAGTCCTTTGACGCCAATTGCTCAGGATGATTCGTGGGCTGATCGCCCCCAGCAGGACACCCCCGCTCATGATGAAACTCCCACAACTCCATCACCTCAAGTCACCACTCCGATGCTTGACGACGACTACATGGTGCAGACCACTCCATCCCCACAGGCGTCGCCCGCATTCCGCAGGCTTCACAAAGGCCCTAGGCCTCTGGTCACCATGTCGAGCATTCCAGAAGGAGAAGTGCAACAAAGCTCAGTCGCACGCGAAGTGTTTCCTGAAGCCACTCCAACTGCGAATGTCTCTGAGTCCGAAGCAAAAGCTGCTGAAGACATTTCGGTTGCATCAGTGCTACCTCTTGAGCACTTGTGTTGGTTTTCCCTTAAAGAGGAAAGGGTGGTGCAGCAAAGTAGTGTAAGTATTTCCCTCAGTTTTTGAGAACCAAGGTATCAATCCAGTAGGAGGCTACGCGCCAGTCCCTCGCACCTACACAAAACAAATAAATCCTCGCAACCAATGCGATAAGGGGTTGTCAATCCCTACACGGTCACTTACGAGAGTGAGATCTGATAGATATGATAAGATAATATTTTTGGTATTTTTATGATAAAGATGCAAAGTAAAATAAAAAGCAAAGTAAATAACTAAGTATTGGAAGATTTAATATGATGAAGATAGACCCGGGGGCCATAGGTTTCACTAGTGGCTTCTCTCAAGAGCATAGGTATTTTACGGTGGGTGAACAAATTACTGTTGAGCAATTGACAGAATTGAGCATAGTTATGAGAATATCTAGGTATGATCATGTATATAGGCATCACGTCCGAGACAAGTAGACCGACTCCCGCATGCATCTACTACTATTACTCCACACATCGACCGCTATCTAGCATGCATCTAGAGTATTAAGTTCAAGAGAACAGAGTAACGCTTTAAGCAAGGTGACATGATGTAGAGGGATAAACTCAAGCAATATGATGAAAACCCCATCTTGTTATCCTCGATGGCAACAATACAATATGTGCCTTGCTGCCCCTACTGTGACTGGGAAAGGACACCGCAAGATTGAACCCAAAGCTAAGCACTTCTCCCATTGCAAGAAAGATCAATCTAGTAGCCAAACCAAACTGATAATTCGAAGAGACTTGCAAAGATAACCAATATGCAAGCCAAGTTCTATAATGAAAAATTCCCACTAGTATATGAAAGTGATAACATAGGAGACTCTCTACTATGAAGATCATGGTGCTACTTTGAAGCACAAGTGTGGTAAAAGGATAGTAGCATTGTCCCTTCTCTCCTTTTCTCTCATTTTTTTATTTGGGCCTTTTCTCTTTTTTTATGGCCTCTTTTTTTTCGTCCGGAGTCTCATCCCGACTTGTGGGGGAATCATGGTCTCCATCATCCTTTCTTCACTGGGACAATGCTCTAATAATGATGATCATCACACTTTTATTTTCTTACAACTCAAGAATTACAACTCGATACTTAGAACAAAATATGACTCTATGTGAATGCCTCCGGCGGTGTACCGGGATATGCAATGACTCATGAGTGACATGTATGAAATAATTATGAATGGTGGCTTTTACACAAATACAATGTCAACTACATGATTATGCAAAGCAATATGACAATGATGGAGCGTGTCATAGTAAACGGAATGGTGGAAAGTTGCATGGCAATATATCTCGGAATGGCTATGGAAATGCCATGATAGGTAGGTATGGTGGCTTTTTTGAGGAAGGTATATGGTGGGTGTATGATACCGGCGAAAGGTGCGCGGTATTAGAGAGGTTAGCAATGGTGGAAGGGTGAGAGTGCGTATAATCCATGGACTCAACATTAGTCATAAAGAACTCATATACGTATTGCAAAAATCTACAAGTTATCAAAGCAAAGTATTACGTGCATGCTCCTAGGGGGATAGATTGGTAGGAAAAGACCATCGCTCGTCCCCGACCGCCACTCATAAGGAAGACAATCAGTAAATAAATCATGCTCCGACTTCATCACATAACGGTTCACCATACGTGCATGCTACGGGAATCACAAGCTTTAATACAAGTATTTCTCAAATTCACAACTACTCAACTAGCATGACTCTAATATCACCATCTCCATATCTCAAAACAATTATCAAGTATCAAACTTCTCATAGTATTCAACACACTCATAAGAGAATTTTATTATTAATCTTGTATACCTAGCATATTAGGATTATTTAAGCAATTTACCATGCTATTTAAGACTCTCAAAATAATATAAGTGAAGAATGAGATATCAATAGTTTCTATAAAACAAATCCACCCCCGTGCTCTAAAAGATATAAGTGAAGCACTAGAGCAAAGTTATATAACTCAAAAGATATAAGTGAAGCACATAGAGTATTCTAATAATTTCCGAATCATGTATGTCTCTCTCGAAAGGTGTGTACAGAAAAGATCATTGTGGTAAACTAACAAATAAATACTCAAATCATACAAGACGCTCCAAGCAAAACACATATCATGTGGTGAATAAAAATATAGCTCCAAGTAAAGTTACCGATAGAAGTAGACAAAAGAGGGGATGCCTTCCGGGGCATCCCCAAGCTTTGGCTTTTAGGTATCCTTAGATTATCTTGGGGGTGCCATGGGCATCCCCAAGCTTAGGCTCTTGCCACTCCTTGTTCCATAATCCATCAAATCTTTACCCAAAACTTGAGAACTTCACAACACAAAACTTAAAGTAGAAAATCTCGTGAGCTCCGTTAGCGAAAGAAAACAAAAGACCACTTGAAGGTACTGTAATGAACTCATTCTTTATTTATATTGGTGTTAAAACTACTGTATTCCAACTTCTCTATGGTTTATAAACTATTTTACTAGCCATAGATTCATCAAAATAAGCAAACAACACACGAAAAACAGAATTTGTCAAAAACAGAACAGTCGGTAGTAATATGTAGCTAGAGCAAGATCTGGAGCCCCAAAATTCTAAAATAAATTGCTGGAAGTGAGGAATTTATATATTAATCATCTGCAAAAAGAATTAACTAAATAGAACTTTCCAAATAAAAATGGCAGCAGTTCTCGTGAGCGCTAAAGTTTCTGTTTTTTACAGCAAGATTAACAAGACTTTCCCCAAGTCTTCCCAACGGTTCTACTTGGCACAAACACTAATTAAACACAAAAAACACAACCAAAACAGAGGCTAGATAAATTATTTATTACTAAACATGAGCAAAAAGCAAGGAATAAAAATAAAATTTGGTTGCCTCCCAACAAGCGCTATCGTTTAACGCCCCTAGCTAGGCATAAAAAGCAAGGGTAGATCTAGGTATTGCCATCTTTGGTTTTAGGGAAGAAAAGAGCAAACTTTCTATCTATGGAATTAATCTTTCTATTTTGATAAAGCACATGGCTATTAATGGTAGAAGCAATATTAAGTATGTTACGGAAATTTGTATCTAAGCTAGCCTTCATCCCTTTGATAGATTCATTTTGGTAAGAGAGATAAAGGATGTAGATTCAAATTTCTCATTCATGGGGTGCCCAAATATGGTTTTCATCTTTTCATAAGTATCTACGGCATCCCCTTCAAGAAATCCTTCTTCAAATATAGAATCTAAGACATGCTTAAAAGAAGAAGGAAGGGCAATATAAAAGATTTTTTAAGTAAATTTCAATTTGGTATTGAGGCACATAGCTAGCCCTGATCCTTAATAGTCTATACCAAGCATCTTTCAAAGATTCATCAAGTAAATAACGAAAAATTCCGGAATCATCTTCATCAAAATTATTAAGATTATCATTGATAACTCCGGTAGGTTTTTCCATAGTGTCCTTATTTATAAGCTTAGCTAGAATAGAAGGGTTGTCCAAAGTACTAAAACTCGGGAGAGAACCCCCAACCCTTTTTGATTCAGACATGGTGGGAGAAAGGCGAGCGAGAAAAAGAAAGGGCGGATAAAACAGCAAGGGTGAAGTGGGGGAGAGGAAAACGAGAGGCAAATGGTAAATAATATAATGCGGGAGATAAGGGTTTGTGATGGGTACTTGGTATGTTGACTTTTGCGTAGACCTCCCCGGCAACGGCGCCAGAAATCCCTCTTGCTACCTCTTGAGCACTTGCGTTGGTTTTCCCTTGAAGAGGAAAGGGTGGTGCAGCAAAGTAGCATAAGTATTTCCCTCAGTTTTTGAGAACCAAGGTATCAATCCAGTAGGAGGCTACGCGCCAGTCCCTCGCACCTACACAAAACAAATAAATCCTCGCAACCAACGCGATAAGGGGTTGTCAATCCCTACACGGTCACTTACGAGAGTGAGATCTGATAGATATGATAAGATAATATTTTTGGTATTTTTATGATAAAGATGCAAAGTAAAATAAAATCAAAGTAAATAACTATGTGTTGGAAGATTTAATATGATGAAGATAGACCCGGGGCCATAGGTTTCACTAGTGGCTTCTCTCAAGAGCATAGGTATTTTACGGCGGGTGAACAAATTACTGTTGAGCAATTGACAGAATTGAGCATAGTTATGAGAATATCTAGGTATGATCATGTATATAGGCATCATGTCCGAGACAAGTAGACCGACTCCTGCCTGCATCTACTACTATTACTCCACACATCGACCGCTATCTAGCATGCATCTAGAGTATTAAGTTCAAGATAACAGAGTAACAATTTAAGCAAGATGACATGATGTAGAGGGATAAACTCAAGCAATATGATGAAAACCCCATCTTGTTATCCTCGATGGCAACAATACAATACGTGCCTTGCTGCCCCTACTGTCACTGGGAAAGGACACCGCAAGATTGAACCCAAAGCTAAGCACTTCTCCCATTGCAAGAAAGATCAATCTAGTAGGCCAAACCAAACTGATAATTCGAAGAGACTTGCAAAGATAACCAATCATACATAAAAGAATTCAGAGAAGATACAAATATTGTTCATAGATAAACTTGATCGTAAACCCACAATTCATCGGTCTCAACAAACACACCGCAAAAGAAGATTACATTGAATAGATCTCCAAAAGAGAGGGGGAGAACTTTATATTGAGATCCAAAAAGAGAGAAGAAGCCATCTAGCTAATAACTCTGGACCCGTAGGTCTGAGGTAAACTACTCACACTTCATCGGAGAGGCTATGGTGTTGATGTAGAAGCCCTCCGTGATCGATGCCCCCTCCGGCGGAGCTCCGAAACAGGTGTAACATCCCAAATTTTCAATTTGGAATGTTATACATAAGTCATCCATGCATATCATATTTTATTGCATTTCCGCTCCGCAGTCCTCGAAATCCTAAGCAACTCAAGGACCTTCGGAGAGAGTTGGGGATTTCCCGGTTTCATATTTGATTTTTATCAAATTATGAAACGAGGGTTTTGATTTTAATTATTTCTCTCTCCGAAAAATATTTCATATTAAAATATATGAGAGGAGATAATATGACTTCGCCAAAAATAATTGAAATATCGGAGGAAAATATTGAAATCTTTTATTTGATTTTATTTGGATTTTTTGTAATAGAAAAATTGCACGTTTTCAAAATTGCATTTTAGGGGCAAGAAAATGTTCATCTCGTTCTAAATATTTTATTTAGACGGTGAAAATTTGTTTTGGCATTTTTAGACTTTTATTTATTTTTCTAGGATTTTATTTCGGTCGGCGAAATTATTTAAAAAAAAGTTCCACGCCCGACTGGGCCTAAGGCCGAGCCGAGCTAGGCCGCCGCCACCGCCTCCCTGCGCGCGCCGCAGCCGCCACCGACCCGGACTCCAAGTCCGAGCCGGACTCCCCGCCGCCGCCGCTGCTTTGCCCCCTTCCCCAAGCAGCCGCCACACCCATCCCCCTTTTAATACCGCCGCCACCCCCCCCAACACCACCCCACCGCCGACGCCGCGCCGCCCGTAGCTGCCGCCGCCTCCGTGCCGCGCCTCGTCACCGCCCGCGCCTGCTGCTGCCACCGTCGCCCCGCCGCCCGCACCCCGCCCCGCCGAAGCCCTCGCCGGAGGTAGCCGCCGGACTTCGCCACCGGTTTTTTTATAAAACCGTTTGGTTTTCTTTTTTTTAATCCCTAGATCCTTTTTTTCCGGATTCGCTGTTTTTTCTCGGTTCTTTTAGTTAGCGGACGTTCGTCCGTACGTTCGTTTTAACGAACGGTTTTCGCCTGTTAGTTACAGCTAACGAACGCTCGTTCGTTAGTCTGTTGGTCAGTTTTCTTTTATCAGATTTATTCCGCGATATCTCTAATCGCGATTTCTGATCCGATCTTAGTTTCTGTTTTTCTTTTCGCTCGTTAGTCGGAATCAGGCGATTCAAGCGCCTAGATCTTCGTCTCGAGACCCTCTTTCCGTTTAACCAACTTAAATAAGTTTTTGCTACTGTAAGATTTGACCTAGGTTCAGATTAGTAAACAAAGCTTCTTTCTTTCGCCGTTTGAGTTTCGTTGCTCCATTTGATTCGATTCTTTTTGCTAACCGGAGTTCTTAAGTTGAACCTCCCGGTCAATCTCTTTTATTTGAGTTTTGCTTGCGCACCTTTGCTTGTTGCTTATGTAAGTTATTGTTTGTTTGCGATAGAACACCCGGAGTGCGAAGCATGCTACTACGAGTCCCTAGGCTTTGCAGATCGTCAGCAAGGCAAGTAACACATTGATCATACTCTTCTCATACCCTGTTTTTATGCATTTGTTCCAATCCTCAAACATTGCATGATTAGGATGTCATTAACATGTGGGTTGGGAAGTATTTGTTGAGGTAGAACCTATTACCATGTTACATTCAAACCTTGGGAGTTACTTCTACGCGTTGCTTATATTACTATGCTATGCTCGTAGACGTGGTTTGGGTTTGAGTGAAATCCATGACAGATGTGAGATTGTTAATTAATGGTTGTACTTAAGGTGGCAATTTAAATTAAACATCTGGGTGGATTGAGGCACCTGGAGTACCTAGTGTTGCCTGTATTTTTGGAAATCCCGGAGTACCCGTGTGATCTTCCTTTGGACCGCCACCAAGGCTCAAAGGGAACTGAGATGATTCATGCTAGAAACTTCCGTGTGCAGCCACTAGCTATTATGGGCTCTAGAATAGTTGAGTAAGTTATGTGAAGCTCTTGAAGAGGTGGATCAGTAGGTAGTGGGTTTTGTAGGTTTGGTATGGTCTACCCGGAGTAGAGTTAATGTTTCTGAAAGACTGTGTCTCGGTCATCTGTTTCTCAAACACCATGTAGTGCGAGAAATCCAACGGAGGCGATCGAGTCTTGTGGGGAAAAGTGTGCAAACCTCTACAGAGTGTATAATCTAATCATGGTTAGCCGTGTCCCTGGTTATGGACAATTCTTGAGTATCTAGTATTTGGGTTATCACATGTATCTCATCACTTTTAATTAATACTGTTGGGATGTTAATCACTTTAATTGGGATTGAGTTGGAGGAACCTTCTCAATGATGTTTCAACTACCATGATAGTTAAATTAAAATCTATTCCTTTGTTGTAGGGAAAAATTGGCTTTACGCAAAAACTATAACCATAGAGCTTTCCACCAGCCCAATATGCATGTAGTGTTAGCATTACTCTATTCTTGCTCTATTGTGTTATTTTGCCAGCATATTCCATGTGCTGACCCGTTTCGGGCTGCAACATATTATGTTGCAGACTTTTCAGACGAGGAGTAAGGTTCGTTAGGTCGTTGCCGTGTAGCTCAGTTATGCCGTTGGAGTTGATGGACTCACTTTACCTTCCAAGCCTTCCGCTGTTATCGTATTAGATGGCCTTAAGCCATATTATTGTAATAAGTTCTCTTTTGAGACATTCGATGTAATAAGTGTGTGATTGTCACTCTGTTATAAATCCTTCGAGTATTGTGTGTGTCAGCATTACTGATCCAGGGATGACACTAAAGCACAGAGACTTGCACAGAGACTTGACCATCTGAGGTTGGGTCGCTACAAGATGGTATCAGAGCACACGCTGAGTGTAGGACACGATCACTAAGATAAACCCTAGGCCACACTTCTCTACTCATTTCTGACTCCTCTCCATTTTCAACTCTTTAGGATGACGTGGATGAAGAACAAGTTTGCACAACCGGATGAAGACACACCTTTTGGATGCCACTTGAAGGAAGTCACTAGGTACTTGAACATTGGAATACCAAGCTTCACTGGAACATACAACGCCACTTTACCTAAAGAGGAGAGCTGGATGATGCAAGTACAAGTTCCAGGAAGAACGTTCTCGCCAACTTCTAAACCCATAGAATTTTCTTTCGAAGCACCCACCTGGAGCCTAGGCAAGAGCATGGCAGCCCACATTACCATGGGACGCATTGGAGAAGTCTACAACAGAGAGCTTAAGGACACTATCTACCAAATATGTGGGCGCCGAGACGAGCAATGGGAAGTAATCAACACCAAGAAGGATAGATCCATTGCATCTTTCATGCAGGAGTTAAACCAGCACATTTGACGCCAGGAGAACCAGATGTGCGCAGACATGATGGACTTGAAGAAGGCAAAGACTAGGATCATCGAGCTGGAGGAAGAACTCAAGTTTACACACGATGGATATGAGGAGGAAATCAAGACACTACTGGAGAAGAATGACGACCTAGTCAAGAAGATCGGAGTATTCATGGGAGGACCAGCACCAATAGAAGAAGAAGAATAACCCAAGGAGATACACCCCGAGGACTACATCATCATCAACGACACCGATTCCGATCCTAGTGATGATGACTTTGAAGACGACACTGGAGCAGACATCATGGAGTCTTCCACCGATCAAAATTTCTAGATGACCATCATGTATTAGTAGTATTTCCCCATGTATTTAGTAGTAGATGAGCACTTTTGCGATAGTTCTAGACCGTTTGTATGCCCTTGCTTGATTGATTGAGTGAAATGTTTGTGATTGCCTCATGTGCATATAGGTAGTGTTTTCTCATTAGCCCCCTTTTCTATTCTGATCTCTTCCATCTAAACCCATCAGATGCCTCCGAGACATGACACCGGTTTTGCTTTCCCACCGAAGCTCACCCAGTTGATCCAGCAGCAGAACACTTTGATGCAATTGCTAGTTCAGAACAGGGCAACAACAGCAACAACAACAACAACAACCCGCCGCCAATGGACAACCTAGCCCGTTTTTTAAGGTTACAACCGCCGGTTTTTTCCAGTAGCACTGAGCCTATAGTTGCAGATGATTGGCTCCGCAGAATTGGAAGGGAGTTAACCACTGTGGGATGCACTGATGCTGAGAAGGTGCGTTTTGCCGCACATCAGTTGGATGGACCCGTAGCATCATGGTGGGAGAATTACACATCCACTTTCCCCGTAGCCAACGTCACTTGGGACCAGTTTCAGCAAGCTTTCCGCACGGCCCATGTCTCAACTAGATCTATGCAGATGAAGAAGCAGGAGTTCCGCAACCTACGCCAGGGGAACCGTACTATGGCTCAGTACGTGGGTGAGTTTAGCAAGTTATTTCGCTATGCCCCTGATGATGTGGCCACAGATGTCGCGAAGCACGAGAAGTTTATGGAAGGGATGAATGATGAGATGAGCATGCAGTTGATGGTAGCAACCTTCAACAACTACCAGGATTTGGTAGATAAGGCCCTTATGATTGAAGGGAAGCAGCAAAAGATTGAGAGCCGCAAGAGAAAGTATGGACAAGGGAAGTATAACCCAGGAGCATAGCAGAAGCCACGCCTAACCCCGAATTCAGGAGGACTTGTTCATAACCATGGAGGCCACAACCACACTGGAGGAGGATCGCATAACCACAATGGAGCTTAGAATGGGAATGGGAATGGAACCAACAATAATCAGAACCGCCCCAACCCAGCCACACCCGCCAAAAGAGACCTAAGTCAAGTTACTTGCTTCAAGTGCGGGAAGATTGGACACTACGCCACGGAGTGCCCTGAAGGAAGGAATGGAAATGGAAATGGGAGCGCTGGGAAGAAGCCTAATCCATTCAACAAAGGACAAGTGAACCATGTTAACGTGGAGGAGGTTGAAGAGCAGCCGGACGCGGTAATAGGTAAGTTTTTGGTTAAGTCATTTACCGCTCGTGTTCTTTTCGATACTGGTGCATCGCATTCATATATATCAAGGGGATTTGTGGATAAGTTTAAACTACCAACCCAAACCCTTAGGACCCCTCTGTTAGTAAGCTCACCTAGAGCAGAATACATGGCCAGCCGATGGTGCGACCAGATACCCCTAACCATTGGCACACATGTTTTTCCGTCTGACCTAATTATCTTGGAGTCACAAGGATTGGATGTGATATTAGGTATGGACTAGATGTCAAAGTATGGAGGAAGCATTGATTGTGCTAGTAAGTCGATTTATCTCACCACCCCGGAGGGAAAAAGGATTAAGTATGTATCTAGGCATGTGCCTAGGAGGAGCCAAGTGAATGCCCTTACAGGAGTTGTTCAGGAGGAAGTGCCTGTAGTGAAGGATTATCCGGATGTTTTTCCTGAGGAGTTACCAGGCATGCCACCGGATAGAGACATTGAGTTTTTGATAGAGCTGTTGCCAGGAACAGGACCAATATCCAAGAGACCCTATCGGATGCCCGCAAATTATCTGGAGGAAATTAAGAAACAGATCAAGGAGTTATTGGAAAAAGGGTACATTCGAAGGAGTTCATCACCTTGGGGAGCCCCTGTGCTTTTGGTGGTGAAGAAGGATAAATCCCTAAGGATGGTTGTTGATTATCGAGCCTTGAATGAAGTGATGATTAAGAACAAGTACGCACTGCCGATGATCAATGATCTGTTCGATCAGTTACAATGATCTAAAGTGTTTTCGAAGATCGATTTGAGATCGGGATACCATCAGTTGAAGATACGTGAGAAGGATATACCAAAGACAACGTTCACAACACGGTATGGATTATACGAGTACACGGTCATGTCATTTGGACTGACTAACGCCCCTGCCTATTTCATGAGCATGATGAACAAGGTGTTCATGGAGTATTTGGACAAGTTTGTTGTGGTGTTTATTGATGATATTATGGTATACTCAAAGAATGAAGAGGAGCACAAGGAGCACTTGCGCTTAGTTCTTGAGAAACTCAGGGAACACCAGTTGTATGCTAAGTTTAGCAAATGCGAGTTTTGGTTGAAGGAAGTCGGGTTCCTTGGACATGTTATATCGGGAGAAGGTATAGCAGTAGACCCCAGCAAAATTCAGTCAGTCACTGAATGGTTGGCACCCACCTCAGTTAGCGAGATCCGTAGTTTCCTTGGACTCGCAGGTTACTATCGGAGATTCATTGAGAACTTTTCCAAGATTGTGAAGCCAATGACTGAACTATTGAAGAAGGATACTAAGTTTAAATGGACAGACGATTGCGAGGGAAGCTTCCAGGAGTTGAAGAAACGTTTGACTACAGCGCCAGTGCTAACACTGCCAGATATACATAAGGAGTTCCAAGTGTATTGCGACGCCTCTCGCTTAGGACTTGGATGTGTGCTTATGCAGGACGGAAGAGTTGTTTCGTATGCCTCACGACAACTAAAACCCCACGAGTTGAACTATGCCACGCATGATTTGGAGTTAGCAGCCGTAGTGCATGCATTGAAGACCTGGAGACATTATCTCATCGGAAACCGATGTGATGTATACACAGATCACAAGAGTTTGAAGTACATTTTCACCCAGAAGGAACTGAACCTTAGACAAAGGAGATGGTTGGAGCTTATAAAGGATTATGATATGAAGCTACACTATCACCCAGGAAAGGCCAATGTTGTAGCAGACGCCTTGAGCAGGAAGAGTTATGCTAATATCCTTGAAAGTAAGGGATCGCCGAAGGAGTTAGCAGAGAATATCATGGAACTTCGATTGGAGATTGTTCCTAGAGGATTTGTTACAACAATGGAGGTCCAGTCGACATTTCTGGACAAGATTCGGGAAGCTCAGAGGGATGACAAGGAGATTGCCGAAATAAAGGAGAAGATGAGCAAAGGGAAGGCCAAAGGTTTTCATGAGGATGAGCACGATACCTTATGGTTTGAGGATCGAGTTTATGTGCCCAATAACCAGGAGATCAGGAAGTTAATACTTCAAGAGGCTCATGACTCACCATACTCGATACACCCAGGAAACACCAAGATGTATCTGGATTTGAAGGAGTGTTTCTGGTGGACCGGTATGAAGAAGGATATTGCCGAGTATGTGGCCGTATGTGATGTATGTCAGAGAGTGAAGGCAGAGCATCAGAAGCCAGCAGGACTATTACAGCCTATGCCGATACCCGAATGGAAGTGGGATAAACTGGGCATGGACTTTATCACCGGATTGCCCAGGACCAAAGCAGGATATGATTCCATATGGGTAGTAGTTGATCGCTTGACCAAAGTGGCTCACTTCATCCCAGTGAAAACCACTTATACCAATGCAAAGTTAGCCAAGATTTATATGTCCAGGATCGTATGTCTGGATGGAGTTCCGAGAACCATCGTATCAGATAGAGGAACACAGTTTACTTCAAAGTTCTAGCATCAGTTACATCAGACTTTGGGAACAAGGTTAGAGTTTAGTACAGCTTTTCATCCGCAGACAGATGGACAGACTGAGAGAGTGAACCAAATTCTGGAGGACATGTTGAGAGCCTCTGCGCTAGATTATGGATCTAGTTGGGATGACAATTTGCCTTACGCAGAATTCTCTTACAACAACAGCTACCAAGCCAGTTTGAAGATGGCACCATTTGAAGCCCTGTATGGACGCAGGTGCAGAACACCATTGATGTGGGACGAGGTAGGAGACCGACCATTGTTTGGACCAGATTTGATTAAGGAGTCTGAGGAGAAGGTTAAATTGATTCGTGATAGACTGAAGATTGCGCAGTCCAGACAGAAGAGTTATGCAGACTCAAAACGCAAAGAAGTAACTTATGAAATTGGAGATAGAGTATATCTGCGAGTATCTCCCTTGCGAGGAGTGAAACATTTTGGAGTTAAGGGGAAACTAGCTCCGAGATTTGTAGGGCCGTATCGTGTTTTGGAACGGATGGGAGAAGTTGCCTACAAGTTGGAATTACCCGAAGGATTGTCAGGAGTTCATGATGTGTTCCATGTTTCACAGCTGAAGAAGTGTCATGCTGAGATGGCCGATATACCGTTAAGGGATACAGTACCCTTGGAGGCAATTCAGTTGGACAGTGATTTGACTTACGAGGAAAAGCCAGTAAAGATTCTTGAGTTTGCCAGCAGAGTCACTCGCAGTAAAGTTATCAAATTTTGAAAGTTCAGTGGAGTCACCATACCGAGGATGAAGCCACCTGGGAACAAGAGGATGACCTCCGCAAAGACCACCCACACCTATTTTCTAGCCAACCCGAATCTCGAGGGCGAGATTCATCTTAAGGGGGGGTAGGTTTGTAACATCCCAAATTTTCAATTTGGAATGTTATACATAAGTCATCCATGCATATCATATTTTATTGCATTTCCGCTCCGCAGTCCTCGAAATCCTAAGCAACTCAAGGACCTTCGGAGAGAGCTGGGGATTTCCCGGTTTCATATATGAGTTTTATCAAATTATGAAACAAGGATTTTGATTTTAATTATTTCTCTCTCCGAAAAATATTTCATATTAAAATATATGAGAGGAGATAATATGACTTCCCCAAAAATAATTGAAATACCGGAGGAAAATATTAAAATCTTTTATTTGATTTTATTTGGATTTTTTGCATTAGAAAAATTGCACGTTTTCAAAATTGCATTTTAGGGCCAAGAAAATGTTCATCTCGTTCTAAATATTTTATTTAGACGGTGAAAATTTGTTTTGGCATTTTTAGATTTTTATTTATTTTTCTAGGATTTTATTTCGGTCAGCGAAATTATTTTAAAAAAAAGTTCCGCGCCCAACTGGGCCTAAGGCCCAGCCGAGCCAGGCCGCCGCCGCCTCCCTGCGCGCGCGCCGCCGCCGCCGACCCGGACTCCAAGTCCGAGCCGGACTCCCCGCCGCCGCCGCTGCTTTGGCCCCTCCCCCAAGCAGCCGCCACCCCCCTCCCCCTTTAAATACCGCCGCCACCCCCCCCCCCCAACACCACCCCACCACCGCCGCCCGCGCCGCCCGCAGCTGCCGCCGCCGTCGTGCCGCGCCTCGCCGCCGCCCGCGCCTGCTGCCGCCGCCGCCCCACCGCCCGCACCCCGCCCCGCCGGAGCCCTCGCCGGAGGTAGCCGCCAGACTCCGCCGCCGGTTTTTTTATAAAACCGTTCAGTTTTCTTTTTTTAGAACCCTAGATCCGGGGTTTTTTCGGATTCGCCGGTTTTTCTCGGTTCTTTTAGTTAGCTGACGTTCGTCCGTACGTTCGTTTTAACGAATGGTTTTCGCCCGTTATTAGAGCTAACGAACGCTCGTTCGTTAGTCTGTTCGTCAGTTTTCTTTTATCAGATTTATTCCGCGATTTTTCTAATCGCGATTTCTGATCCGATCTTAGTTTCTGTTTTTCTTTTCGCTCGTTAGTCGGAATCAGGCGATTCAAGCGCCTATATCTTCGTCTCGAGACCCTCTTTCCGTTTAACAAACTTAAATAAGTTTTTGCTACTATAAAATTTGACCTAGGTTCAGATTAGTAAATGAAGCTTCTTTCTTTCGCCGTTTGAGTTTCGTTGCTCCGTTTGATTTGATTCTTTTTGCTAACCGGAGTTCTTAAATTGAACCTCCCGATCAATCTCTTTTATTTGAGTTTTGCTTGCGCACCTTTGCTTGTTGCTTATGTAAGTTATTATTTGTTTGTGATAGAACACCCGGAGTGCGAAGCGTGCTACTACGAGTCCCTAGGCTTTGCAGATCGTCAGCAAGGCAAGTAACACATTGATCATACTCTTCTCATACCCAGTTTTTATGCATTAGTTCCAATCCTCAAACATTGCATGATTAGGATGTCATTAACATGTGGGTTGGGAAGTAGTTGTTGAGGTAGAACCTATTACCCTGTTACATTCAAACCTTGGGAGTTACTTCTACGGCGTTGCTTATATTGTTATGCTATGCTCATAGACGTGGTTTGGATTTGAGTGAAATCCATGACAGATGTGAGATTGTTAATTGATGGTTCTACTTAAGGTGGCAATTTAAATTAAACATCTGGGTGGATTGAGGCACCTGGAGTACCTAGTGTTGCCTATATTTTTGGAAATCCCGGAGTACCCGTGTGCTCTTCCTATGGACCGCCACCCCGGCTCAAAGGGAACGGAGATGATTCATGCTAGAAACTTCCGTGTGCAGCCACAAGCTATTATGGGCTCTAGCATAGTTGAGTAAGTTAGTGAAGCTCTTGAAGAGGTGGATCAGCAGGTAGTGGGTTTTGTAGGTTTGGTATGGTCTACCCGGAGTAGAGAATTAATGTTTCTGAAAGACTGTGTCTCGGTCATCCGTTTCTCAAACACCATGTAGTGCGAGAAATCCAACGGAGGCGATCGAGTCTTGTGGGGAAAAGTGCGCAAACCTTTGCAGAGTGTATAATATAATCATGGTTAGCCGTGTCCCCGGTTATGGACAATTCTTGAGTATCTAGTATTTGGGTTATCACATGTATCTCATCACTTTTAATTAATACTGTTGGGATGTTAATCACTTTAATTGGGATTGAGTTGGAGGAACCTTCTCAATGATGTTTCAACTACCATGATGTCACACCCTAGCTAGTTCAAGCATTAGAGTGTGCATCATGTTTAAATTCCTCTTAAATTTGAAATGGGGAAGACAGAACCGCCAACACCCCCTGTGAAACAACTAGGGTTTACTAAAATTATTTTCAATGAACCTGAAATGCCCTTCTAAAAAGTTCACTCTCTTTGTCTTGGGTTGGAACCTCTGGCAAAATTGGTGCACAATTTTCTAGGTCAACAGAAGGTCATTGAATTAAATCATAAGTATTCGAATTTGGGCATTTAAATGCTATAAAATAATTTAAATGCTCAAATAATTCTGGAAATAAATGTTTGTTGTTGGAAATATTTTAAACAGAGCCCACAATTATTTTCAGGATTTTTGGAAACGTTTAGTATTTTTTTTAATAAAGCCCAACAGTTGCAGAAAAAATAGAAAACAGAAACAAATAAGAAAAAAAGGGAGAGAGGGAAACCCACCTGGGCGTCACCTGTGCTGGCCCAGCCCACTTGGCTCGGCCCAGCCGACTGGCCTTGCCAGTCGTCGTCCTCCTCCCGCCAGGAGGACGAGGAGCGCGTGGCCGGCGCCCGCGGCCACATGCCGGCCACCTCCTGCTTCTGTTGATGCCCTGGAGGCGTCTAGGGGTGCCACGCCGACCCCCACGTCCCCCTCTGTCCCTCCCTCACTCTCCCCGTGCTCCTCTCCCTCCTCTAGCTCTCCTCTCGCATGCACCAAGAGCCATTGTCGCTGCCGTTCGCCGTAGTCGACACCGGAGCCACCCCCTCGCCTCTCCGACAAGCCGACTAGCTCTGCACTGCCATCCTCGACCTCTCCGTCGACCCACGCAAGCTCGGACGACCCCAAGATGACGTGGTGACCTTCTTCCCCATCTACGGCCATCGGATGCCGCCGTTCGATTCGCCGGCCTCAAGTCCTCCCCGAGCTCACTAGCCTACTCCGCGAGTTCCCTGTGAGCCCATCTTTCCTCCGCCCCTCTCCCCGTGCTCGTCCGCGTCCTCCAACCCCCTCTGCCATCGAGGCCGAGAGCTCGGCTCCGCCAGCCATGTTGCCGCCGTGGCCACAGGTGCGTAAGCTCGAATCCGAGCACGCCTTCGTCTTCCACGCGCTCCTAGGAGCCTAACGCACCACACCCCGCACCTCGCCGTGCCCCGTAGCGCCGGGTTCATCCACGCCCGAACTCCGGCGACCGCCAAGGTCGTCGCCGGCGTCGTTTCCGGCCTCCCCGAGCCCCACTTCCTCCACCAAACGATGCGGCTCGCTCCCCGCGTCACGTAGCTGCTCTCCGCCATCATTTTGGTCGCCGGAAATGCAAACCCGAGCCCCTCTGCCGCGTCTGACGTCGCCGGCGTCCAGCCACCGGCGAGTTTGACTCAGTTTGACCCCTGTGTGGGCCCAGGTAGACCCCCCTGAGTCTATGACAGGTGGGGCCGGTCTGCTAATTAGTTTAGGATTAGTTTTAACTAAGTTTAATTAGTTCAGTCACTGACATGTGGGCCCAAGCCCCACTGACAGCTAATTAGTGTTAATCTAATTCTGTTAACTAGTGGTGACGCTGACAGAGAGGGCCCACCAGTCAGGTTTGACCTGGGCTGGCGCCTTTGACTCGCTGACGTCACGGTGACGCAGTGCTGACGCATTAATTCAATTACAGGATTTATTCTTTAATAGAAAATTCCAGAAAATAGTCAAAACTTCTAAAAATCATAGAAAATCAACCATAGCTCCAAATGCAAAGATTTATATATGAAAAATGATCAGAAAAATTCAATCTATCCATCTGTAATGGTTTCATGCATGACAAAACAAGTTAACCTTGTTGTTTAAGCAGAATAAGGTTATGCACTAATAAGGCCATGTTTAATGAGCTAATATTTGAATCTTTGATTCAAATGAGTTCATCCCTTTCTGTTTTAGCTTGCATTAGGCCAAGACACTTTCATCTTGCCATGTCATAGCATGCATCATATTGTTGCATATTGCCATGTGTTGATTATGTTCGGTGTGTCTTTCGTGGTAGGTTCTACCTCCGAGGATAACCCCGAGTATCCGTCTGAAGGGCAGTACCCTACTACCACTATAACAGGCAAGCAACCCATTGATCATTCCGATACAAACCCATGTTCTCGCATCTGCTCTTGTTTACTGCATTAAGACAACGCGATTCAAACTGGTGTGTGCTACGGTAGCTGAACCCTTATCCTCTGCATGACCTGTCTTTGCCACAGTAACTAGATGAAACCCACTAGCATGTGTAGGGGTTGATTGAGCCATGTATGTGATTCCTACCTTGCTATGCCTGCTATGCTTAGAGTTGTGTCAGGTCTGGTTCATCTGGGTGATGGGCTAGAGTGATATGATTATGTCGGTAATATGAGGGATGTGTTGAACATGTTTTGGTAAAGGTATCGATGAGAGGCCATGTAGGAGTACATGGTGAGTTGTTTCATTGAGGCCGTCCATAAGAACTGAGATCTGTATGTATGATTTAAGATGCAGTTACTACCGTACATTGGGCCCGAAACCAATGGACCCTCCCGACTTCTTAATCACCCTAGTACTCTGTCCAGGAGTTGCAAATAGTTTCTGGTGTTTGTAGGTTATGTGTTGGCGGCCGTGCATAGCTCTGACCCTAGGGGTGGGCTATGTTGCGGTAGATACACCGTGGCACGGTGTACCGAGTCACCCGTTTGGTGTCTCGGGAACCCTGTTCACATCGTTCGGGGCCGTAAGTGGAAACCTCGGCCGGATTCCCTACGGATGGAACCTGGATAGGCGATAAACCTGGACTAGAGACTTAAGTGTTTAGGTAGGCCGTGGCCGACACCCTCGCTGGGCTTCCGCTTGAAGGTTGCCGAGTACATGTCGTGTAAACGGGGTAAGTGGTTAAAGCGTGTATGAAGAGGTACACCCCTGCAGGGTAATAAAACTATTCGAATAGTCGTGTCCGCGGTAAAGGACTACTTGGTTGCCTATACAGTTCATATACAAGTTAATGGATACTACTAAAAGACTCAAGATAAGTGTGAGTACTGAGGAAGTCCCTCTCGTAGGATGACGAGAGACGATCCCCGGTGGAGTATTGTGTTGGTGAGTAGTGGTGTGCGAAAACTATTTTTGCTGGTGGAGTTCCGTAGGATAGCTTAGCCAAGAGTCAAAGCTGGCTTGCTGCAATAACCCCACCACCTTCTTGAGAATGAGCATGTATATTAGGTTCTGATGTAAGACTTGCTGAGTACCTTGTACTCATGTTTGCTTATTTATTGTTTTCAGACGACAACACCGCCCCCTCCGATGGGTTTTATGTAGACCTTGATGTCGACGAGTGACTAGCCACCCAGGTGGTGATCCTGGATATGGAGGGCCCTATGTAGATAGACAGGCTTCGAGAAGCCTTCTTTCTTTCTAGTGTCTGTACTCAGACTATTTACTTCCGCTTGTGCTTGTATGATTGTATGGCTTGAGTGTCGGGTCATGTGACCCCTATCTGTATGAACTTGTTATGTATGGCTCTCTGGAGCCTTTAAATAAAGTACTTGAGTTGTAGAGTTTTGTTGTGATGCCATGTTGTATGTACTCATATCGGGCATATTGTGTGTATGATTGAAATGCTCGGTATGAGTGGGATCCGACAATCTAGTTGTTTATCCTTGGCGGCCTTTCTTACGGGGAAATGTAGTCTAGTGTTCCTCGAGCCATAGTAGTCCGCTACAGCCCGGTTCACCGGAGTCCTGCTAGCCTAGCACTACTGTTCAGGACACTTGACTGGCCGGCATGTGTTTCACTTCGTTCCTATGTCTGTCCCTTCGGGGAAATGTCATGTGGTGACTTCCGGAGTCCTGCCTAGCCTGCTGCAGCCCGGGTTCCCCGGAGTCCTGTTAGCCCAGTGCTACAGCCCGGAATCACTCGCTGATGACCGACATGCTCGATGTGATTCATGTATGCCTGTCTCCATAGGTCTGTGCCGCTTTGGGTTCACGACTAGCCATGTCGGCCCGGGTTCTCTGTCATATGGATGCTAGCGACACAATCATATACGTGAGCCAAAAGGCGCAGACGGTCCCGGGCCATGGTAAGGCGACACCCGTGGGATACCGTGCGTGAGGCCGCAAATGAAGGAAATATACCCTAGAGGCAATAATAAAGTTATTATTTATTTCGTTATATCATGATAAATGTTTATTATTCATGCTAGAATTGTATTAACCGGAAACATAATACTTGTGTGAATACATAGACAAACAAAGTGTCACTAGTATGCCTCTACTTGACTAGCTCGTTAATCGAAGATGGTTATGTTTCCTAACCACAAACAAAAGAGTTGTTATTTGATTAACAAGATCACATCATTAGGAGAATGATGTGATTGACATGACCCATTCCATTAGCTTAGCACCCGATCGTTTAGTATGATGCTATTGCTTTCTTCATGACTTATACATGTTCCTATGACTATGAGATTATGCAACTCCCGTTTGCCGGAGGAACACTTTGTGTGCTACCAAACGTCACAACGTAACTGGGTGATTATAAAGGAGCTCTACAGGTGTCTCCAAAGGTACATGTTGGGTTGGCGTATTTCGAGATTAGGATTTGTCACTCCGATTGTCGGAGAGGTATCTCTGGGCCCTCTCGATAATGCACATCACATAAGCCTTGCCAGCATTGCAACTAATGAGTTAGTTGTGAGATGATGTATTACGGAACGAGTAAAGAGACTTGCCGGTAACGAGATTGAACTAGGTATTAAGATACCGACGATCGAATCTCGGGCAAGTAACAACCGATGACAAAGGGAACAACGTATGTTGTTATGCGGTCTGACCGATAAAGATCTTCGTAGAATATGTAGGAGCCAATATGGGCATCCAGGTCCCGCTATTGGTTATTGACCAGAGACGTGTCTCGGTCATGTCTACATTGTTCTCGAACCCGTAGGGTCCACACGCTTAAGGTTTCGATGACAGTTATATTATGAGTTTATGAGTTTTGATGTATCGAAGGAGTTCAGAGTCCCGGATGAGATCGGGGACATGACGAGGAGTCTCGAAACGGTCGAGGCGTAAAGATTGATATATTGGACGACTATATTCGGACATCGGAAAGGTTCCGAGTGATTCGGGTATTTTTCGGAGTACCGGGTAGTTACGGGAGAAGCAATGGGCCTTGATGGGCTTTAGTGGGAAGAGGAGAAAGGGCCAAGGGGCTGCTGCGCCCCCCCTCCCCTCTAGTCCGAATTGGACTAGGGAAAAGGGGGCCGGCCACCTCTCCTTCTCCTCCACTTCCTTCTCCCTTCCTCCCCTCTTGGTGGACTCCTACTAGGACTTGGAGTCCTAGTAGGACTCCACATCCTGGCCGCACCTAGCCTTGGCCGGCCTCCTCCTCCTCCATCCTTTATATACTGAGGCAAGGGGCACCCCATGAACACAAGTTGATCCACGTGATCTTATTCTTAGCCGTGTGCGGCGCCCCCAGCCACCATAGTCCTCGATAATATTGTAGCGGTGCTTAGGCGAAGCCCTGCAGCAGTAGTACATCAAGATCGTCACCACGCTGTTGTGCTGACGGAACTCTTCCCCGACACTTTGCTGGATCGGAGTCCGGGGATCGTCATCGAGCTGAACGTGTGCTAAAACTCGGAGGTGCCATAGTTTTGGTGCTTGATCGGTCGGGCCATGAAGACGTACGACTACATCAACCAAACGCTTCCGTTGTCGATCTACAAAGGGTACGTAGATCACACTCTCCTCTCATTGCTATGCATCACCATGATCTTGCGTGTGCGTAGGAAATTTTTTGAAATTACTACGTTCCCCAACAGTGGTATCAGAGCCTAGGTTTTATGTGTTGATGTTATATGCACGAGTAGAACACAAGTGAGTTGTGGGCGATATAAGTCATACTGCTTACCAGCATGTCATACTTTGGTTCGCGGTATTGTTGGATGAAGCGGCCCGGACCGACATTACGCGTACGCTTACGCGAGACCGGTTCTCCCAACGTGCTTTGCACATAGGTGGCTTGCGGGTGACAGTTTCTCCAACTTTAGTTGAACCGGGTGTGGCTACGCCCGGTCCTTGCGAAGGTTAAAACAGCACCAACTTGACAAACTATCGTTGTGGTTTTTGATGCGTAGGTAAGAACGGTTCTTGCTAAGACCGTAGCAGCCACGTAAAACTTGCAACAACAAAGTAGAGGACGTCTAACTTGTTTTTGCAGGGCATGTTGTGATGTGATATGGTCAAGACGTGATGAGATATAAGTTGTTGTATGAAATGATCATGTTTTGTTGAAGTTATCGGCAACTAGCAAAATCCTTATGGTTGTCTCTCTATTGCATAAGATGCAAGCACCCAATAACTGGTTTACTTTATTGCTATGCGATAGCGATAGTTGCAAGAGCAATTGTTGGCGAGACGACCACGTGACGACACATTGATATAGATCAAGATGATGGAGATCATGGTGTCATGCCGGTGACGATAGAGATCATAACAGTACTTTGGAGATGGAAATCAAAGGCGCAAGATGATGATGGCCATATCATGTCACATATTTTGATTGCATATGATGTTTATCTTTTATACATCTTATTTTGCTTAGTTTGACGGTAGCATTTTAAGATGATCTCTCACTAATTATCAAGAAGTGTTCTCCCTGAGTATGCACCATTGCGAAAGTTCTTCGTGCTGAGACACCACGTGATGATCGGGTGTGATAGGCTCTACGTTCAAATACAACGGGTGCAAAATAGTTGCACACGCGGAATACTCAGGTTATACTTGACGAGCCAAGCATATACAGATATGGCCTCGGAACACGGAGACCGAAAGGTCGAGCGTGAATCATATAGTAGATATGATCAACATAGTGATGTTCACCAATGAAACTACTCCATCTCACGTGATGATCGGACATGGTTTAGTTGATTTGGATCACGTGATCACTTAGAGGATTAGAGGGATGTCTATCTAAGTGGGAGTTCTTAAGTAATATGATTAAATTGAACTTAAATTTATCATGAACTTAGTCCTGGTAGTATTTTGGAAATTATGTTGTAGATCAATAGCTCGCGTTGTTGCTTTCATATGTTTATTTTGATATGTTCCTAGAGAAAATTGTGTTCAAAGATGTTAGTAGCAAAGATGCGGATTGGATCCGTGATCTGAGGTTTATCCTCATTGCTGCACAGAAGAATTATGTCCTTGATGCACCGCTAGATGACAGACCTATTGCAGGAGCAGATGCAGACATTATGAACGTTTGGCTAGCTCAATATGATGACTACTTGATAGTTTAGTGCACCATGCTTAATGGCTTAGAATCGGGACTTCAAAGACATTTTGAACATCATGGACCATATGAGATGTTCCAGGAGTTGAAATTAATATTTCAAGCAAATACCCGAGTTGAGAGATATGTAGTCTCCAACAAGTTCTATAGCTAAAAGATGGAGGAGAATCGCTCAACTAGTGAGCATGTGCCCAGATTGTCTGAGTACAACAATCGCTTGAATCAAGTGGGAGTTAATCTTCCAGATAAGATATTGATTGACAGAATTCTCTAGTCACCATCACCAAGTTAGTAGAACTTCGTGATGAACTATGATATGCAAGGGATAACGGAAATGATTCCCAAGCTCTTCCTAATGCGGAAATTGACGAAGGTAGAAATCAAGAAAAACATCAAGTGTTGATGGTAGACAAGACCACTAGTTTCAAGAAAAAGGCAGAGGGAAGAAGGGGAACTTCAAGAAGAACAGCAAGCAAGTTGCTGCTCAAGTGAAGAAGCCCAAGTCTGGTCCTAAGCCTGAGACTAAGTGTTTCTACTGCAAAGGGACTGGTCACTGGAAGCGGAACTACCCCAAGTGATTGGCAGATAAGAAGGATGGCAAAGTGAACATAAGTATATTTGATATACATGTTATTGATGTGTACTTTACTAGTGTTTATAGCAACCCCTCAGTATTTGATACTAGCTTAGTTGCTAAGATTAGTAACTCGAAATGGGAGTTGCAGAATAAACAAAGACTAGTTAAGGGTGAAGTGACGATGTGTGTTGGAAGTGGTTCCAAGATTGATATGATCATCATCGCACACTCCCTATACTTTCGGGATTAGTGTTGAACCTGAATAAGTGTTATTTGGTGTTTGCGTTGAGCATGAATATGATTTGATCATGTTTATTGTAATACGGTTATTCATTTAAGTAAGAGAATAAATTGTTGTTCTGTTTACATGAATAAAACCTTATATGGTTACACACCCAATGAAAATAGTTCGTTGGATCTCGATCGTAGTAATACACATAATCATAATATTGAAACCAAAAGATGCAAAGTTAATAATGATAGTGCAACTTATTTGTGGCACTGCCGTTTAGGTCATATTGGTGTAAAGCGCATGAAGAAACTCCATGCTGATGGGATTTTGGAATCACTTGATTATGAATCACTTGATGATTGCGAACCATGCCTCATGGGCAAGATGACTAAGACTCCGTTCTCCGGAGCGAGCAACTGACTTATTGGAAATAATACATACTGATGTATGCGGTCCAATGAGTGTTAAGGCTCACGGTAAGTATCGTTATTTTCTGAACTTCACAGATGATTTGAGCAGATATGAGTATATCTACTTGATGAAACATAAGTCTGAAACATTTGAAAAGTTCAAAGAATTTCAGAGTGAAGTGAAAAATCATCATAAAAGGAAAATAAAGTTTCTACGATCTGATCGTAGAGAAGAGTATTTGAGTTACGAGTTTCGCCTTCAATTAAAACAATGTGAAATAGTTTCACTACTCACGCCACCTGGAACACCATAGTGTAATGGTGTGTCCGAACGTCATAACCGTACTTTATTGGATATAGTGCGATCTATGATGTCTCTTACCGATCTACCACTATCGTTTTGGGATTATGCATTAGAGACAGCTACATTCACGCTAAATAGGGCACCATCTAAATCCGTTGAGACGACACCGTGTGAACTATGGTTTGGCAAGAAACCTAAGCTATCGTTTCTTAAAGTTTGGGGTTGTGATACTTATATGAAAAAGTTTCATCCTAATAAGCTCAAACCCAAATCGGAGAAATATGTCTTCATAGGATACCCAAAGGAGACTTTTGGGTACACCTTCTATCACAAATCCGAAGGCACGACTTTTTGTTGCTAAATTCGGAGTTTTTCTAGAGAAGGAGTTTCTCTCGAAAGAAGTGAGTGGGAGGAAAGTAGAAAACTTGATAAAGTAATTGTATCATCTCCCTTATTCGAAAGTAGTTCATCACAGAAATCTGTTCTTGTGACTACTACACCAATTAGTGAGGAAGCTAATGATGATGATCATGTAACATCAAATCAAGTTACTACCAAATCTCGTAGGTAAACCAGAGTGAGATCCGCACCAGAGTGGTACGGTAATCCTGTTCTGGAAGTCATGTTACTAGACCATGACGAACTTGCGAACTATGAGGAAGCAATGATGAGCCCAGATTCCGCGAAATGGTTTGAGACCATGAAATCTGAGATATGATCCATGTATGAGAACAAAGTATGGACTTTGATGGATTTGCCCGATGATCGGCAAGCCATAGAAAATAAATGGATCTTCAAGAGGAAGACGGACGCTAATAGTAGTGTTACTATCTACAAAGCTAGAATTGTCGCAAAAGGTTTTCGACAAGTTCAAGGTGTTGACTACGATGAGATTTTCTCACTCGTATCTATGCTTAAGTCTGTCCGAATCATGTTAGCAATTGCCGCATTTTATGAAATCTGGCAAATGGATAAACAAAACTGCATTCCTTAATGGATTTACTAAAGAAAAGTTGTATACGATGCAACTAGAAGGTTTTGTCGATCCTAAAGGTGTTAACTAAATATGCAAGCTCCAGCGATCCATCTATGGACTGGTGCAAGAATCTCGGAGTTGGAATATACGCTTTGATAAGTTGATCAAAGCATATAGTTTTATACAAACTTGCGGTGAAGCCTATATTTACAAGAAAGTGAGTGGGAGCACTACATCATTTCTGATAAGTATATGTGTATGACATATTGTTGATCGGAAATAATGTAGAATCATTCTGCAAAGCATAAAGGAGTGTTTGAAAGGAGTTTTTCAAAGAAAGACCTCGGTAAAGCTGCTTACATGTTGAGCATCAAGATCTATAGATATAGATCAATACGCTTGATAAGTTTTTCAATGAGTACATACCTTGACAAGATTTTGAAGTAGTTCAAAATGGAACAGTCAAAGAAAGAGTTCTTGCCTGTGTTGCAAGGTGTGAAATTGAGTAAGACTCAAAGCCCGACCACGGTAGAAGATAGAAATAGAATGAAAGTCATTCCCTATGCCTCAGCCATAGGTTCTATAAAGTATGCCATGCTGTGTACCAGATCTATTATAGACCCTACACTGTGTTAAGCAAGGGAGTACAATAATGATCTAAGAGTAGATCACTGGACAGCGGTCAAAATTATCCTTAGTGGAATAAGGAAATATTTCTCAATTATGGAGGTGACAAAAAGGTTCGTCGTAAAAAGTTACGTCGATGCAAGTTTTGACACAGATCTGGATGACTCTAAGTCTCGATCTAGATACATATTGAAAGTGGGAGCAATAAGCTAGAGTAGCTCCGTGCAGAGCATTGTTGACATAGAAATTCGCAAAATACTTACGGATCTGAATGTGGCAGACCCGTTGACTAAAATTATCTCACAAGCAAAACATGATCACACCTTAGTACTCTTTGGGTGTTAATCACATAGCGATGTGAACTAGATTACTGACTCTAGTAAACCCTTTTGGGTGTTGATCACATATCGATGTGAACTATGGGTGTTAATCACATGGTGATGTGAACTATTGCTGTTAAATCACATGGCGATGTGAACTAGATTATTGACTCTAGTGCAAGTGGGAGACTGAAGGAAATATGCCCTAGAGGCAATAATAAAGTTATTATTTATTTCCTTATATCATGATAAATGTTTATTATTCATACTAGAATTGTATTAACCGGAAACATAATACTTGTGTGAATACATAGACAAACAAAGTGTCACTAGTATGCCTCTACTTGACTATCTCGTTAATCAAAGATGGTTATGTTTCCTAACCATAAACAAAAGAGTTGTTATTTGATTAACGAGATCACATCATTAGGAGAATGATGTGATTGACATGACCCATTCCATTAGCTTAGCACCCGATCGTTTAGTATGACGCTATTGCTTTCTTCATGACTTATACATGTTCCTATGACTATGAGATTATGCAACTCCCATTTGCCGGAGGAACACTTTGTGTGCTACCAAACGTCACAACGTAACTGGGTGATTATAAAGGAGCTCTACAGGTGTCTCCAAAGGTACATGTTGGGTTGGCGTATTTCGAGACTAGGATTTGTCACTCCGATTGTCGGAGAGGTATCTCTGGGCCCTCTCGATAATGCACATCACATAAGCCTTGCAAGCATTGCAACTAATGAGTTAGTTGTGAGATGATGTATTACGGAACGAGTAAAGAGACTTGCCGGTAACAAGATTGAACTAGGTATTAAGATACCGACGATCGAATCTCGGGCAAGTAACATACCGATGACAAAGGGAACAATGTATGTTGTTATGCGGTCTGACCGATAAAGATCTTCGTAGAATATGTAGGAGCCAATATGGGCATCCAGGTCCCGCTATTGGTTATTGACCGGAGACGTGTCTCGGTCATGTCTACATTGTTCTCGAACCCGTAGGGTCCGCACGCTTAAGGTTTCGATGACAGTTATATTATGAGTTTATGAGTTTTGATGTACTGAAGCAGTTCGGAGTCCCGGATGAGATCGGGGACATCACGAGGAGTCTCGAAATGGTCGAGACGTAAAGATTGATATATTGGACGAATATATTCGGACATCGGAAAGGTTCCGAGTGATTCGGGTATTTTTCGGAGTACCGGGTAGTTACGGGAGAAGCAATGGGCCTTGATGGGCTTTAGTGGGAAGAGGAGAAAGGGCCAAGGGGCTGCTGCGCCCCCCTCCCCTCTAGTCCGAATTGGACTAGGGAAAAGGGGGCCGGCCACCTCTCCTTCTCCTCCACTTCCTTCTCCCTTCCTCCCCTCTTGGTGGACTCCTACTAGGACTTGGAGTCCTAGTAGGACTCCACATCCTGGCCGCACCTAGCCTTGGCCGGCCTCCTCCTCCTCCATCCTTTATATACTGAGGCAAGGGGCAACCCATGAACACAAGTTGATCCACGTGATCTTATTCTTAGCCGTGTGCGGCGCCCCCAGCCACCATAGTCCTCGATAATATTGTAGCGGTGCTTAGGCGAAGCCCTGCAGCAGTAGTACATCAAGATCGTCACCACGCCGTCATGCTGACGGAACTCTTCCCCGACACTTTGCTGGATCGGAGTCCAGGGATCGTCATCGAGCTGAACGTGTACTAAAACTCGGAGGTGCCGTAGTTTCGGTGCTTGATCGGTCGGGCCGTGAAGACGTACGACTACATCAACCAAACGCTTCCGTTGTCGATCTACAAAGAGTACGTAGATCACACTCTCCTCTCGTTGCTATGCATCACCATGATCTTGCGTGTGCGTGGGAAATTTTTTGAAATTACTACGTTCCCCAACAGCAAAGTGATGTGAGGTGTTACCGGCTAGATCGATGTGACTTGGAATCGGGGTCCTGACAGCGTTGGTATCAGAGCCGGACTGCCTGTAGGTTCGTTGAGCCAAACTGGTTGATGTCGAGTCTAGAAATGCTTTAGTTATATGTAGGGGAATTGATTGTGGGAGGGAACGTAAGGCTCTTTTACTCCTTTACCCTATGCCCTCTGATCTGAGTCATTCTCTTCTCATTCAACGTGGGTTAAGAACTAGGCTCTCTTCTTCTATCAGGTTCACGTGTTACTAATCCGTAGTAGCTTATAGGATTGTTGGTACAAGCCTCAGTACAGTTTCTACTACTTTTAGTATGTTGCTCATTGGATCAGAACCTTGATATGATGTTGTTGAGTGGTATTGCAAACTGTTGTGGATGTCTCAAATCTTTTTCTGAGCATTTACAGCTGTTATGCTGTCCAATTTTCTCTAGGAATTCTAATGTCTTTGCATTGTGGTTGTGCTTTCAGAATGGCCAACTGCGCTCAAAACCAAGTGGTTCGCCTGACCCGGTGCCTCGACGTGCCCGGTCATACTGCTATGTTAGTCCGGGTAATGATCGAGACGGGTTACCGTTGGTATCCCGAATACACTGTCGAAGAGCAGTTCCGCGACTTTAATCAAAGCCAATATTTCTGCACCGTCACGATATTTCCTTCTTATCCTGGATCTACCGAGCCCCTTCACTGTTCCTATGGACTCGGGGTTACTGTTGGGATGGCTGTGCAGGATGCTGCCTATTCCATGATGACCATCATGCGAGTCCGGACTGGCCTGCTTCGGAACACCGACTTCCGTTACATGCCAGCTTCACTTCCGGGAGCGCAAGGGTATCTTCAGGCTATCTATGCTGACTCCACTCAGGAGGACTCATTAACTCGTACCACTGCCGAGATGCTCGAAGATAAGGACTGAGAGAATCGGGCCTTGAGGTTGGAGCTTTTCAATACCCGTGCTGATCATTGGGCCACATTGACTCGATTTGCACCTGCGGTGCAAGCTGGATGTATGGATACAAGGGATCTGTATCCTGTGAGATCTGCTCTACCAGACATGGTGGATTGGCGTGATGTGGGGGGCATCACCCCACCCCGTGGTCCTCGCAGGCCACCGTTTGTTGGTCCAAGACCTCATCCTAGCCCCTATGGTCCACAGGCTCCTCAGGACCGTCTGTTCCTGGATGATCACGTTGAACTTCCAGGCTATGGAGGTGACTTCTATGAGGACTACTACAGAGCTGTCTGAGTTAGTAGTAGTATCACTAGTATTGTAATAGTTGTATCTCCACTGTCCTGCGTGACTTGTGGAATATGACTTGGTGTGTAATCAATTCCGGAGGTGTAGACAAATAATGTATAGGAGCTTGGAATGCCTCCGATGAGATGTAATGTCTTTCATCATAGTTGTACTGTAGCCTGGGCTTGTACTAAACTATGTATGATGTGTATGACCGTTGGTATATATATGGCAGTTTTATATTACCATGACATACGGATGAACATCTCTGCATTCCGAGTTATCCATTACACTCTGCACTTCCTTGCTAAGTTTGAGCCATCCTTATCTAAACCGTTGTCTTGTTCTCTTCTAGGATGGTTAACACCCGCAGCAACCCTGCTGCTCGGAGCAGGGGGAAGCCAGTGCATCTAGGGGTGAAAATCTGCCTCAACCGCCTTCTTTGGCCGAAGTGATGCTGGAGGCGGAAAGAAACAAGTGTGAGACTAACCGCCTGCTAGAGCGGATTGAGCAGAACACTGCACGCCATCAGCGAAATGACTTGGTGTCAATCAATGACTTTATCAAGCTGTACCCACCAAAGTTTAACCATTCCGTCGAGCCCCTCGACGCGGATGACTGGCTTCGCAGCATCACCCACAAGCTACGTTCTGCCAACGTAGCCGAAGCCGACAAGGTTACTTACGCTGCCTACCATCTCGAAGGCCCTGCTAGCCTTTGGTGGGAAAATTTTGAAGCTATGCGCCCGGTTGGCCAAATCACTACTTGGGCTGAATTCAGTGAGGCTTTCCATGAGCATCACATTCTGGAAGGTCTCATGGATCGCAAGAGGGAGGAGTTCTGCAATTTCACCCAAGGAAGACTGACTGTGGATGCGTATAGTCGTGAATTTGGGAATCTGGCACGCTATGCCCATGAAGAGGTATCTACTGACGCTAAGAAGCAGGCAAGGTTCCGCAAGGGACTTAGCCCTGAGCTTCGCCGCGATCTTCGTCTGCACGAGTGCACCTCCTTTCAGAAGTTGGTCAATAAAGACATCAGTGCTAAGACAGGCCAGACTGATTATGACGCTTCACGCAAGCACTCCCGTGATTTTGGCTCTTCATCCGGCTCTGGAGCTCAGAAGCGCCGGGTGTGGATCCCAAGCACGGCACTGCCACCCAGTTTCATCCCGAGGCCATCCTTTGAGGCTCCTCGTCCCAACTAGCAATTTGCACCGCCCAAGCCCTATGGTGGCCCCGCTGCTAACGCTGCTCCACGTCCCAATGTGGTGACTTGTTTCAAGTGTGGAGAGCCGGGTCACTATAGCCGAGAGTGTCCCCAGAAAAACAACCCTAATCAAACTGGAAAGTCTGTTGGCCGTGGTAAGCCCGCGGGAAAGACATTCTACGCCAAGCCGGTCACTACTGTCTGTGGCCATGTCAACTATGTTTCAGCCAAGGAGGCTCATGAGGATCCCAACGTTGTTAACTGCCATCTGGCATCTGTTCTTTTCGATACTGGAGCATCTCATTCATTCATATCCGAGAACTATGCTCGATTGCATAACACGACATTCTGTGACATGCCCACTTCTATGGTAATTCAAACTCCGGGTTCCAAATGGCAAACTTCTAGAGTAAGCCATGGGAACGAAATTCTTGTCGATAGACTTGTCTTCCTTGCATCCTTAATAGCTCTCAAGTCCTCGGACATAAACATCATCTTGGGTATGGACTGGATGTCAGCTCATTATGCTAAGATTGATTGTGCCACTAGAACCGTTCAACTTACTCACCCATCGGGCAAGACAGTCAATGTCTTAACTCGAGTGGCCAAGCGCCAGCTTTACTCCCTAAATGCCAACCCCCTTCCAGACCTTGAGGATGTTCCGGTAGTCCGAGACTTTCCGGATGTCTTTCCAGAAGAACTGCCAGGTGTTCCACCTGACAGGGATGTTGAGTTTGTGATAGACCTTGTTCCAGGAACCGTTCCAATTTCTAGAAGACCCTACAAGATGGCACCCTTAGAACTAGCCGAGCTTAAGAACCAACTCGATGAGTCCTTGAAAAAGGGTTTCATCCGTCCTAGTTCCTCTCCTTGGGCTTGCCCCGTCCTCTTCGTCAAGAAGAAGGATGGAACGGATCGAATGGTTGTAGATTACCGACCTGTCAATTTGGTCACCATCAAGAACAAATACCCGCTTCCCAGGATCAACGATCTGTATGATCAGCTCGCTGGATCCTCAGTCTTTTCCAAGATGGATTTGAGGTTGGTCTACCATCAAATCAAAATCAGAAACGGGGACATTCCCAAAACGGCCTTTGTTACTCATTATGGCCAATACGAGTACACCGTTATGTATTTCGGTTTAACCAATGCCCCAGCTACCTTCTCTCGGTTAATGAACTCCGTCTTCATGGAGTATTTGGATAAATTCGTCATAGTATACCTCAATGACATACTCATCTACTCCAAGAATGAAGAGGAACATGCCGAACATCTAAGGCTGGTATTGATGAAACTTCGAGAGCATCGCCTTTATGCCAAATTCTCCAAGTGTGAATTTTAGTTGCCAGAAGTGACCTATCTAGGCCATGTAATCTCTGGCAAGGGTATTGCTGTCAATCCCGAGCGAGTTCAAGCCGTCCTTGATTGGACTCCACCTGAGACGGTCAAGCAAGTTCGGAGCTTCCTGGGCTTAGCAAGCTATTGCCGCCGCTTCGTCGAGAATTTCTCCAAGGTTGCTAAACCTCTAACTGAACTCCTCAAGAAAGATAAAAAGTTCGAGTGGACTCCACAGTACGAGTTCAGCTTTTAGGAACTGAAAAGACGCCTGACATCTGCTCCCGTACTGGTACCACCAGATTTCTCCAAGGACTTTATTATCTATTGTGACGCCTCGCGACAAGGACTAGGTTGCATACTCATGCAAGATCGTGAGGTAATTGCCTATGCTTCACGGCAATTACATCCACATGAGGAAAATTATCCCACACATGATCTTGAGCTTGCAGCTGTAGTCCATGCACTTAAAACTTGGCGACATTACCTTCTCGGTAATCGTTGCAAGATCTTCACCGATCACCAAAGTTTGAAATATATCTTCACCCAACCAAATTTGAATCTCAGGCAAAGACGTTGAGTCGAGTTGATCTCGGATTACGACTTAGGGATAACTTACACCCCGGGCAAAGCCAATGTCATGGCTGATGCGCTAAGCCGTAAGTCCTATTGTAACAACCTGATGTTACAACAAAGTCAACCACTTCTCCATGAGGAATTTCGTAAGCTTAATCTTCACATTGTTCCTCGAGGATTCCTATCTACCCTGGTGGCGAAACCTACCCTTACGGATCAGATCAAGGCACAGAAGGTAGATCCGGGAATCTCCCGTATTAAGAGAAACATTAAGAAAGGAGTCGCGAATTGTTTCTCCATTGATGATCAAGGTGTCGTATACTTTGGAAATCGCCTAGTGGTTCCAAAGGCACGAAACCTGAGGCGGCTGATCCTTAAAGAAGCTCATGAATCCCCTCTCACCATTCATCCCAGTAGTACTAAAATGTATCAAGATCTACGCCAGAGGTTTTGGTGGACTAGGATGAAGAGAGAAATCGCTCAATACATTGCTAATTGCGACGTTTGTCGTCGTGTTAAAGCAGAGCATCAATGGCCTGCTGGTGCCCTTCAACCTTTGGCTATTCCTGAATGGAAATGGGATAAAATCAGTATGGATTTCATCACTGGGTTTCCCAGGACCAAGAGAGGGAATAATGCCATCTTCGTCGTGATCGACCGACTTTCCAAGGTAGCCCACTTTCTACCTGTTCGTGAGAGTATCACCGCTAGCCATCTAGCCGATTTATACATCTCCCGAATAGTGTCTCTTCATGTTGTTCCATTGGAATTAACTCAGACCGTGGGAGTCTCTTCACCTCTCGATTTTGGGAAAGTTTCCAAAATGCTATGGGAACTCGTCTCTCTTTTAGTACCGCCTTCCATCCTCAATCAAGTGGTCAAGTGGAGCGAGTCAATCAAATTCTGGAAGATATGCTCCGAGCTTCTGTCATCTCGTTCGGAATGAGTTGGGAGAAATGCCTTCCATTCGCGGAGTTTGCTTATAACAATAGTTATCAAACTAGCTTGGGCAAGGCTCCTTTCGAAGTTCTCTATGGACGAAAATGTCGAACGCCTCTTAACTGGTCAGAAACCGGGGAAAGACAACTCTTTGGCCCGGATATGATTCAGGAAGCAGAAGAGCAGGTTCGCGTTATTCGTGACAAATTGAAAACAGCCCAATCTCGTCAAAAGAGTCAATATGATCGTAAACATAAGCCTATGATTTATGAAGTCGGCGAGAAGGCTTACCTTCGGGTTACTCCGTTAAAGGGAACCCATCGTTTCGGTATCAAAGGCAAATTGGCTCCTCGTTACATTGGACCCTTTCGCATTCTTGCCAAACGAGGAGAAGTTGCCTACCAATTGGAACTACATTCGCATCTGTCCAGAGTCCACAATGTCTTCCATGTTTCTCAACTCAGACGTTGCTTCGCGGATCCTATCCGTGCAGTGGACCACGAAACGCTTGATCTACAAGATAACCTTTCATATCGGGAATATCCCGTTCGTATCCTTGATCAAGCCGAGCGTACCACTCGACGCCACAACATCAAGTTTCTCAAGGTTCAATGGTCACACCATTCCGAGAAAGAAGCCACTTGGGAAAGGGAGGATCGTCTTCGACTCGAGTACCCCACCTTCTTCCCGGAGGATCCTAAATCTCGGGACGAGATTCTTTTGAGTGGGGGTGAGTTGTCACACCCTAGCTAGTTCAAGCATTAGAGTGTGCATCATGTTTAAATTCCTCTTAAATTTGAAATGGGGAAGACAGAACCCCCAACACCCCCCCCCCCTGAAAACAACTAGGGTTTACTAAAATTATTTTCAATGAACCTGAAATGCCCTTCTAAAAAGTTCACTCTCTTTGTCTTGGGTTGGAACCTCTGGCAAAATTGGTGCACAATTTTCTAAGTCAACAGAAGGTCATTGAATTAAATCATAAGTATTTGAATTTGGGCATTTAAATGCTATAAAATAATTTAAATGCTCAAATAATTCTGGAAATAAATGTTTGCTGTTGGAAATATTCTAAACAGAGCCCACAATTATTTTCAGGATTTTTGGAAACGTTTAGTATTTTTTTAATAAAGCCCAAGAGTTGCAGAAAAAAATAGAAAACAGAAACAAATAAGAAAAAAAGGGAGAGAGGGAAACCCACCTGGGCCTCACCTGTGCTGGCCCAGCCCACCTGGCTCGGCCCAGCCGACTGGCCTTGCCAGTCGTCGTCCTCCTCCCGCCAAGAGGACCAGGAGCGCGTGGCCGGCGCCCGTGGCCACACGCCGGCCACCTCCTGCTTCTGCCGACGCCCTGGAGGCATCTAGGGGTGCCACGCCGACCCCCACGCACCCCTCTGTCCCTCCCTCACTCTCCCCGTGCTCCTCTCCCTCCTCTGGCTCTCCTCTCGCACGCACCGAGAGCCATTGTCACCGCCGTTCGCCATAGTCGACACCAGAGCCACCTCCTCGCCTCTCCGACAAGCCCATTAGCTCTGCGCTGCCGTCCTCGACCTCTCCGTCGACCCACGCTAGCTCGGACGACCCCAAGACGACGTGGTGACCTTCTTCCCCGTCTACGGCTGCCGGATGCCGTCGTTCGATTCGCCAGCCTCAAGTCCTCCCCGAGCTCACTAGCCTGCTCCGCGAGTTCCCTGTGAGCCCATCTTTCCTCCGCCCCTCTCCCCGTGCTCGTCCGCGTCCTCCAACCCCCTCTGCCATCGAGGCCGAGAGCTCGGCTCCGCCGGCCATGTCGCCGCCGTGGCCACAGGCGCGTAAGCTCGAATCCGAGCACGCCTTCGTCTTCCACGCGCTCCCAGGAGCCTAACGCACCACTCCCCGCGCCTCGCCGTGCCCCGTAGCGCCGGGTTCATCCACGCCCGAACTCCGGCGACCGCCAAGGTCGTCGCCGGCGTCGTTTCCGGCCTCCCCGAGCCCCACTTCCTCCACCAAACGATACGGCTTGCTCCCCACGTCACGTAGCTGCTCTCCGCCGTCGTTTTGGTCACCAGAAATGCAAACCCGAGCCCCTCCGCCGCGTCTGACGTCGCCGGCGTCAAGCCGCCTGCGAGTTTGACTCAGTTTGACCCCTGTGTGGGCCCAGGTAGACCCCCCCTGAGTCTATGACAGGTGGGGCCAGTCTGCTAATTAGTTTAGGATTAGTTTTAACTAAGTTTAATTAGTTCAGTCACTGACATGTGGGCCCAGGCCCCACTGATAGCTAATTAGTGTTAATCTAATTCTGTTAACTAGTGGTGACGCTGACAGAGAGGGCCCACCAGTCAGGTTTGACCTGGGCTGGCGCCTTTGACCCGCTGACGTCACAGTGACGCAGTGCTGACGCATTAATTCAATTACTGGATTTATTCTTTAATAGAAAATTCCAAAAAATAGTCAAAACTTCTAAAAATCATAGAAAATCAACCATAGCTCCAAATGCAAAGATTTATATATGAAAAATGATCAGAAAAATTCAATCTATCCATCTGTAATGGTTTCATGCATGACAAAACAAGTTAACCTTGCTGTTTAAGCAGAATAAGGTTATCCACTAATAAGGCCATGTTTAATGAGCTAATATTTGAATCTTTGATTCAAATGAGTTCATCCCTTTCTATTTTAGCTTGCATTAGGCCAAGACACTTTCATCTTGCCATGTCATAGCATGCATCATATTGTTGCATATTGCCATGTGTTGATTATGTTCGGTGTGTCTTTCGTGGTAGGTTCTACCTCCGAGGATAACCCCGAGTATCCGTCTGAAGGGCAGTACCCTACTACCACTACAACAGGCAAGCAACCCATTGATCATTCCGATACAAACCCATGTTCTCGCTTCTGCTCTTGTTTACTTCATTAAGACAACGCGATTCAAACTGGTGTGTGCTACGGTAGCTGAACCCTTATCCTCTGCATGACCTGTCATTGCCACAGTAACTAGATGAAACCCACTAGCATGTGTAGGGGTTGATTGAGCCATGTATGTGATTCCTACCTTGCTATGCCTGCTATGCTTAGAGTTGTGTCAGGTCTGGTTCATCTGGGTGATGGGCTAGAGTGATATGATTTTGTCGGTAATATGAGGGATGTGTTGAACATGTTTTGGTAAAGGTATCGATGAGAGGCCATGTAGGAGTACATGGTGGGTTGTTTCATTGAGGCCATCCATAAGAACTGAGATCTGTATGTGTGATTTAAGATGTAGTTACTACCATACATTGGGCCCGAAACCAATGGACCATCTCGGCTTCTTAATCACCCTAGTACTCTGTCCAGGAGTTGCAAATAGTTTCTGGTGTTTGTAGGTTATGTTTCGGCGGCCGTGCGTAGCGCTAACCCTAGGGGTGGGCTATGTTGCGGTAGATACACCGTGGCACGGTGTACCGAGTCACCCGTTTGGTGTCTCGAGAACCCTGTTCACATCGTTCGGGGCCGTAAGTGGAAACCTCGGCCGAACTCCCTGCGGATGGAACCTGGATAGGCGATAAACCTGGACTAGAGACTTAAGTGTTTAGGTAGGCCGTGGCCGACACCCTCGCTGGGCTTCCGCTTGAAGGTTGCCGAGTACATGTCGTGTAAACGGGGTAAGTGGTGAAAGCGTGTATGAAGAGGTACACCCCTGCAGGGTAATAAAACTATTCGAATAGCCGCGTCCGCGGTAAAGGACTACTTGGTTGCCTATACAGTTCATAGACAAGTTAATGGATACTACTAAAAGACTCAAGATAAGTGTGAGTACCGAGGAAGTCCCTCTCGTAGGATGACGAGAGAGGATCCCCGGTGGAGTATTGTGTTGATGAGTAGTGGACTCGTGTGCGAAAACTATTTTTGCTGGTGGAGTTCCGTAGGATAGCTTAGCCAAGAGTCAAAGCTGGCTTGCTGCAATAACCCCACCACCTTCTTGAGAATGAGCATGTATATTAGGTTCTGATGTAAGACTTGCTGAGTACCTTGTACTCATGTTTGCTTATTTATTGTTTTCAGACGACAACACCGCCCCCTCCGATGGGTTTTATGTAGACCTTGATGTCGACGAGTGACTAGCCACCCAGGTGGTGATCCTGGCCATGGAGGGCCCCATGTAGATAGACAGGCTTCGAGAAGCCTTGTTTCTTTCTAGTGTCTGTACTCAGACTATATACTTCCGCTTGTGCTTGTATGATTGTATGGCTTGAGTGTCGGGTCATGTGACCCCTATCTGTATGAACTTGTTATGTATGGCTCTCTGGAGCCTTTAAATAAAGTACTTGAGTTGTAGAGTTTTGTTGTGATGCCATGTTGTATGTACTCATATCGGGCATATTGTGTGTATGATTGAAATGCTCGGTATGAGTGGGATCCGACAATCTAGTTGTTTATCCTTGGCAGCCTTTCTTATGGGGAAATGTAGTCTAGTGTTCCTTGAGCCATAGTAGTCCGCTACAGCCCGGTTCACCGGAGTCCTACTAGCCTAGCACTACTGTTCAGGACACTTGACTGGCCGGCATGTGTTTCACTTCGTTCCTATGTCTGTCCCTTCGGGGAAATGTCACGCGGTGACTTCCGGAGTCCTGCCTAGCCTGCTACAGCCCGGGTTCCCCGGAGTCCTGTTAGCCCAGTGCTACAGCCCGGAATCACTCGCTGATGACCGACATGCTCGATGTGATTCATGTATGCCTGTCTCCATAGGTCTGTGCCGCTTTGGGTTCATGACTAGCCATGTCGGCCCGGGTTCTCTGTCATATGGATGCTAGCGACACTATCATATACGTGAGCCAAAAGGTGCAAACGGTCCCGGGCCATGGTAAGGCGACACCCGTGGGATACCGTGCATGAGGCCGCAAAGTGATGTGAGGTGTTACCGGTAGATCGATGTGACTTGGAATCAGGGTCCTGACACATGATAGTTAAATTAAAATCTATTCCTTTGTTGTAGGTAAAATTGGCTTTACGCAAAAACTATAACCATAGAGCTTTCCACCAGCCCAATATGCATGTAGTGTTAGCATTACTCTATTCTTGCTCTATTGTGTTATTTTGCCAGCATATTCCATGTGCTGACCCGTTTTGGGCTACAACGTATTATGTTGCAGACTTTTCAGATGAGGAGTAAGGTTCGTTAGGTCGTTGCCGTGCAGCTCAGTTATGCCATTGGAGTTGATGGACTCACTTTACCTTCCAAGCCTTCCGTTGTTATCATATTAGATGGCCTTAAGCCATATTATTGTAATAAGTTCTCTTTTGAGACATTCGATGTAATAAGTGTGTGATTGCCACTCTGTTTATAAATCCTTCGAGTACTGTGTGTGTCAGCATTACCGATCCAGGGATGACACTCAAGCACAAAGACTTGACCATCTGAGGTCGGGTCGCTACAACAGGCCCCAAGATGGGATCTCGTGGATACGGAAAGTTACGGCGGTGGAATTAGGGTTTTGGCTCCGTATCTGATCGTTTGGGGGTACGTAGGTATATATAGGAGGAAGAAGTACGTCGGTGGAGCAACAGGGGGCCCACGAGGGTGGAGGGCGCGCCTGGGGGGTAGGCGCGCCCCCCTACCTCGTGGCCTCCCTGTTGGTTGCTTGACGTAGGGTCCAAGTCTCTTGGGTCTTGTTCGTTCCAAAAATCACGTTCCCGAAGGTTTCATTCCATTTGGACTCTGTTTGATATTCCTTTTCTTCGAAACCCTAAAATTGGCAAAAAAAAAAACACCAATTCTGGGATGGGCCTCCGGTTAATAGGTTAGTCCCAAAAATAATATAAAAGTGGATAATAAAGCCCAATAATGTCCAAAACAGTAGATAATATAGCATGGGGCAATCAAAAATTATAGATACGTTGGAGACGTATCAATCAGCATATGACAATCAAGAACCACGAGAAGAAGAAGAGAGAGTTGCCACACCCCCTGTCACTCAAGAAGTTCTTCTCGAGGAGAACGTGTCTATGCCCGACCCTCCTACTACTGAAGCGGAGGTTGAAAACATTGAGGCGGCCACAAACAACACTGTTGAAGCCAATGTTGTTGTCATGGCTGAAGACAATGTGGCGCCTGAAGCTAATGTTGCGCCTGAAGCTAGTGTGCAACCTGAAGCCACAATCAATGCCGAAGCTGATGTTCCACCCCTAAGGCCTCACACTATTGCGCAAGCATATGATCGCGGCCAACTTGTCACTGTCCGGTGGCCTATTCTGGTTCCTCCTGATACGTCTCCGTCGTATCTATAATTTTTGATTGTTCCATGCCAATATTCTACAACTTTCATATACTTTTGGCAAATTTTTATACTATTTTTGGGACTAACATATTGATCCAGTGCCCAGTGCCAGTTCCTGTTTGTTGCATGTTTTTTGTTTCGCAGAAAATCCATATCAAACAGAGTCCAATAGGGATAAAAACTAATGGATATTTTTTTGGAATATATGTGATTTTTGGGAAGAAGAATCAATGTGAGACGATGCCCGGGGGTCCACGAGGCAGGGGCAGCACCCTAGGGGGTCAGGCGCGCCCTGGGCCCTCGTGGCCACCCCGTCAGGCGGTTGGTGCCCTACTTTCGCCGCAAGAAAGCTAATATCCGGATAAAAATCGTGTCCAAAATTCAGCCCAATCGGAGTAACGGATCTCCGGGAATATAAGAAACGGTGAAAGGGCATAATCTGAAACACAGAAACAGAGAGAGACAGAGAGACAGATCCAATCTCGGAGGGGCTCTCGCCCCTCCCATGCCATGGAGACCAAGGAACAGAGTGGAAACCCTTCTTCCATCTAGGGAGAAGGTCAAGGAAGAATAAGAAGAAGGGGGGCCCTCTCCCCCTCTCTTCCGGTGGCGCCGGAACACCGCCGGGGCCATCATCAGCACCACGATCTACACCAACAACTTCACTGCCATCATCACCAACTCTACCCCCCTCTATGCAGCGGTGTAAACCCTCTTTTAACTACTGTAATCTCTACTTAAACATGGTGCTCAATGATATATATTATTTCCCAATGATGTATGGCTATCCTATGATGTTTGAGTAGATCCGTTTTGTCCTATGGGTTAATTGATGATCGTAATTGGTTTGAGTTGCATGTTTTATTATTGGTGTTGTCCTATGGTGCTCTCCGTGTCGCGCAAGCGTGAGGTATCCCTGTTGTAGGGTTGCAATATGTTCATGATTTGCTTATGGTGGGTGGCGTGAGTGATAGAAACACACACCCGAGTAAGTAGGTTGTTTTTGTATGGATGGGTTTTACCTTAATGATCTTTAGTAGTTGCGGATGCTTGCTAGAGTTGCAATCATAAGTGCATATGATCCAAGAAGAGAAAGTATGTTAGCTTATGCCTCTCCCTCAAATAAAATTGCAATAATGATTACGGTCTAGTTATCGATTGCCTAGGGACAAATAACTTTCTTGTATGACAACAAGCTCTCTACTAAACCTAACTTATTTGTGTCTTTATCTAAACAGCCCCTACTTTTATGTATGCGCTCTTTATTATCTTGCAAACCTATCCAACAACACCTAAAAAGTACTTCTAGTTTCATACTTGTTCTAGGTAAAGCGAACGTTAAGCGTTCGTAGAGTTGTATTGGTGGTCGATAGAACTTGAGGGAATATTTGTTCTACCTTTAGCTCCTCGTTGGGTTCGACACTCTTACTTATTGAAATAGGCTACAATTGATCCCCTATACTTGTGGGTTATCAAGACCTTTTTCTGGCGCCGTTGCCGGGGAGTTATAGCGTGGGGTGAATATTCTCGTGTGTGCTTGTTTGCTTCGTCACTAAGTAATTTTTATTTGCTGTTCTAAGTTGTTCTCTATCTTTAGTTATGGATATGGAACACAAAATACCAAAAAATAGGTTTACTTGCTACTCATGGAGATGGGGAACCTCCTAAAACCCTCGATCCTCATTATGTGAAAGATATTATGTACTACTTTGATAATCCTGAGAAAACCCCATTCAATTATATAATGAGAGACACGTTGGATCAACGTGAATACTTTAGGGATTATCGCTTGACTTAAAAAGGGAAACTATTATGGGATCAAATTTATATGTTGTATTGGTATGCTAGGCAACTATGCTTGAGATATGATTATACTTGTTACTCTAGGATGAAGGCTCCACACCTTCCCTTTTCATGCCAATTTAATGATGATGAAAACTTGGCTTCTTATGCTAATGGTATATGTGATTATTATGATGTGGAACAAATAGAAGAATTCATTGCTTTTATGGGCGCTTATGAAATTGAATCTTTGTTTAAAGAGTGTGAAAATTTTGATGATGCTGTTTACAGACCTGAAAATTTTGCTATACTTAAATATTGCTATGGAAATTATGAATTCAATTCCGATATCGATGATTTTATTGAGAGAGTCTCCGTGTCCAAGAAGAGACTAATATTTTGCAGGAGTCTATGGAAGAAATTGATGAAACTGTGGGCTCATTTGATGAAAAATATGATGAGGAGAGCGAAGAACAAAAAGAGGAAGAGCGGATTAGCTACCCGTTCCCACCTTCTAATGAGAGTAACTCTTCAACTCATACATTTTGTAATTTCCCTTCGTGCTTACCGAAGGATGATTGCTATGATGATTGTTATGGTCCCATTGGTTCTTTTGAAATATCCTTTTTTGATGGTGCTTGCTATGCTTGTGGACAAGATGCCAATATGAATTATTCTTATGGAGATGAACTTTCTATAGTTCCTTATGTTAAATATGAAATTGTTGCTATTGCACCCACGCATGATAGTCCTATTATATATTTGAATTCTCCCGACTACACTATATCACAGAAGTTTGCCCTTATTAAGGATTATATTCATGGGTTGCATTTCACTACCACACATGATGATTTTGATAGATATAATATGCATGTGCTTGATGCTCCTACTTGCAATTATTATGAGAGAGGAACTACATCTCCGCCTCTCCATGTTCCCAATGTGATAAAATTGCAAGAAACTGTTTATACTATGCATTGGCATTTACTATGTGTGCATGAATTGTTCTTTTATGACATGTCGATGCATAGGAAGAGAGTTAGACTTCATCATTACATGATATATGTTACTTTGTGCTCACTACTAAATCACAAATCATTGTTAATTAAAATTGGCTTTGATATACCTTGGGATCCGGGTGGATCCATTACTTGAGCTTTATATGCCTAGCTTAATGGCTTTAAAGAAAGCACTGCCAGGGAGACAACCCGGAAATTTTAGAGAGTCATTTATTTCTGTTGAGTGCTTTTATATAGTTTAAAAACAAAAAAATAAAGAGGGAAACCCAAAACTTTTCAAAAAGAAAAGTGAAAGTGAGAGAGACAAGCACTGTTGAAGTGGGGGAGCTCCTTGAACTTTGTTCATGCTCACGGAAACTTTGTGAATCTTGATTACAGAAAATTTTCAACAAAAATAATTATTCCCTTGTACAATTCCATTGTATTATAAAAAATAATGTGCCAAGATTTGCCTTTAGGATGTTTACATTGCTTGTTGGTTTGTGCGGTGCAGAACAGAAACTTTGGCTGTAGTGCATGATTTTACATTTCTTACTGAAATGTCAAATGGTTCTGAAACTTTTTGCACTGTATTTATATACAAATTGTTTATTTTTCCTAATTTTTTCAGTATTTTTGGAGTACCCGAGGTATGGTGAATGTTCAGATTACTACAGACTGTCCTGTTTAAGACAGATTCTGTTTTTGATGCATAGTTTGCTTGTTTTGACGAAACTATCAATTTCTATCAGTGGATTAAGCCATGGAATAGTTATATTACAGTAGCTAAAATGAAAAAACAAAATATGAATTGGTTTGAAACAGTACTTAGAGTAGTGATTTGCTTTATTATACTAACGGATCCTACCAAACTTTCTGTTAAGTTTTGTGTGATTGAAGTTTTCAAGTTTTTGGAGAGATCACGATAGATGAAGGAATAAGGAGTGACAAGAGCCTAAGCAAGGCACCACAAGTAAATATTCAAGTACTCCCAAGCAACCAAGCTTGGGGATGTCCCGGAAGGCATCCCCTCTTTCTTCTAACAATCATCGGTAATTTTACTTGGAGCTATATTTTTATTCGCCACATGATATGCATAAATCTTGGAGCGTCTTTTGTATTTAGTTTTCACTTTTCTTTAATGCACCATTCTGGTATGAGATAGTCCTTGGCTGATTTATAGAATGCTCATTGCACCTCACTTATATCTTTTGAGTATGGCTTTATAGAATGCTTCGTGTGCTTCACTTATATCTTTTGAAGTTCGGATTGCCTGTTTCTCTTCACATAGAAAACCGCCATTTGTAGAATGCTCTTTTGCTTCACTTATATTTGTTAGAGCGTGGGCATATCTTTTGTAGAAAGAATTAAACTCTCTTGCTTCACTTATATCTATTTAGAGAGATGACAGGAATTGGTCATTCACATGGTTAGTCATAAAATCCTACATAAAACTTGTAGATCACTGAATATGATATGTTTGATTCCTTGCAATAGTTTTGCGATATAAAGATGGTGATATTAGAGTCATGCTAGTGGGTATTTGTGGATTGTAGAAATACTTGTGTTGAGGTTTGTGATTCTCGTAGCATGCACGTATGGTGAACCGTTATGTAACGAAGTTGGAGCATGAGGTATTTATTGATTGTCTTCCTTATGAGTGGCGGTTGGGGACGAGTGATGGTCTTTTCCTTCCAATCTATCCCCCTAGGAGCATGCGCGTAGTACTTTATTTTGATGACTAATAGATTTTTGCAATAAGTATCTGAGTTCTTCATGACTAATGTTGAGTCCATGGATTATACGCACTCTCATCCTTCCATCATTGCTAGCCTCTTCGGTACCGTGCATTGCCATTTCTCACCTCGAGAGTTGGTGCAAACTTCACAGGTGCATCCAAACCCCGTGATACAATACGCTCTATCACACATAAGCCTCCTTATATCTTCCTCAAAATAGACACCATACCTACCTATTATGGCATTTCCATAGCCATTCCGAGATATATTGCCATGCAACTTCCATCATCATCATATACATGACTTGAGCATTTCATATTGCTTTGCATGATCGTAAGATAGCTAGCATGATGTTTTCATGGCTTGTCCGTTTTTTGATGTCATTGCTACGCTAGATCTTTGCACATCCCGATACACCGCCAGAGGCATTCATATAGAGTCATATCTTTGTTCTAGTATCGAGTTGTAATATTGAGTTGTAAGTAAATAAAAGTGTGATGATCATCATTATTAGAACATTGTCCCATGATCAAAATAAAAGTGGCCAAAGAATCCCCCCCAAAAAAGATAGAGGCCAAAGAAGCCTACAAAAAAATAAAAAAATAAAAAAAGGGACAATGTTACTATCCTTTTACCACACTTGTGCTTCAGAGTAGCACCATGTTCTTCATATAGAGAGTCTCTTGAGTTATCACTTTCATATACTAGTGGGAATTTTCATTATAGAACTTGGCTTGTATATTTCGATGATGGGCTTCCTCAAATGCCCGAGGTCTTCATGAGAAAGCAAGTTGGATGCACACCCACTTAGTTTCCAGTTCGAGCTTTCATACACTTATAGATCTTAGTGTATCCATTGCATGGCAATCCCTACTCCTCACATTGACATCAATTGATGGGCATCTCCATAGCCCGTTGATTAGCCGCGTCGATGTGAGACTTTCTCCCTTTTTGTCTTCTCCACACAACCTCCACCATCATATTCTATTCCACCTATAGTGCTATATCCATGGCTCACGCTCATGTATTGCGTGAAAGTTGAAAAGGTTTCAGAACGTCAAAAGTATGAAACAATTGCTTGGCTTGTCATCGGGGTTGTGCATGATTTGAATATTTTGTGTGGTGAAGATGGAGCATAGCCAGACTATATGATTTTGTAGGGATATCTTTCTTTGGCCATGTTAGTTTGAAAAGACATGATTGCTTTATTAGTATGCTTGAAGTATTATTGTCTTAATGTCAAATGATAGACTATTGCTTTGAATCACTCGTGTCTTAATATTCATGCCATGATTAGATTACATGATCAAGATTATGCTAGGTAGCATTCCACATCAAAAATTATCTTTTTTATCATTTACCTACTCGAGGTCGAGCAGGAATTAAGCTTGGGGATGCTGATACGTCTCCGTCGTATCTATAATTTTTGATTGTTCCATGCCAATATTCTACAACTTTCATATACTTTTGGCAACTTTTTATACTATTTTTGGGACTAACATATTGATCCAGTGCCAGTTCCTGTTTGTTGCATGTTTTTTGTTTCGCAGAAAATCCATATCAAACGGAGTCCAAACGGGATAAAAACTGACGGAGATTTTTTTGGAATATATGTGATTTTTTGGAAGAAGAATCAACGCGATACTACGCCTGAGGGGGCCATGAGGCAGGGGGCGCGCCCTGGGCCCTCGTGGCCCCCCAGTAAGGTAGTTGGTGCCCTTCTTTCGCCTCAAGAAAGCTAATATCCGGATAAAAATCGTGTCCAAAATTCAGCCCAATCGGAGTTATGGATCTCCGGGAATATAAGAAATGGTGAAAGGGCAGAATCTGAAACGCAGAAAAAGAGAGAGACAAAGAGACAGATCCAATCTCGGAGGGGCTCTCGCCCCTTCCATGCCATGGAGACCAAGGACCAAAGGGGAAACCCTTCTCCCATCTAGGGAGAAGATCAAAGAAGAAGAAGAAGAAGAAGAAGAAGAAGGGGGCCATCTCCCCCTCTCCTCCGGTGGCGCCGGAACGCCGCCGGGGCCATCATCATCATCGCAATCTACACCAACAACTTCACTGCCATCATCACCAACTCTTCCCCCCTCTATGCAGCGGGGTAACCCCTCTTTTACCTGCTGTAATCTCTACTTAAAAATGGTGCTCAATGCTATATATTATTTCCCAATGATGTATGGCTATCCTATGATGTTCAAGTAGATCCGTTTTGTCCTATGGGTTAATTGATGATCGTGATTGGTTTGAGTTGCATGTTTTATTATTGGTGCTGACCTATGGTGCTCTCTGTGTCGCACAAGCATGAGGGATCCCCGCTGTAGGGTTTGCAATATGTTCATGATTTGCTTATGGTGGGTGGCGTGAGTGATAGAAACACAGACCCGAGTAAGTAGGTTGTTTGTGTATGGGAATAAAGAGGACTTGATGCCTTATAATGCTATGGTTGGGTTTTATCTTAATGATCTTTAGTAGTTGCAGATGCTTGCTAGAGTTCCAATCATAAGTGCATATGATCCAAGAAGAGAAAGTACGTTAGCTTATGCCTCTCCCTCAAATAAAATTGCAATAATGATTACCGGTGTAGTTATCGATTGCCTAGGGACAAATAACTTTCTTGTGTGACAACAAGCTCTCTACTAAACCTAACTTAGTTGTGTCTTTATCTAAACATCCCTTAATTTTCATTTACATGCTCTTTATTATCTTGCAAACCTATCTAGCAACACCTACAAAGTACTTCTAGTTTCATACTTGTTCTAGGTAAAGCAAATGTTAAGCGTGCGTAGAGTTGTATCGGCGGTCGATAGAACTTGAGGGAATATTTGTTCTACCTTTAGCTCCTTGTTGGGTTCGACACTCTTACTTATCGAAAGAGGCTACAATTGATCCCATATACTTATGGGTTATCACCTCCCACTGCTCCCGAACCACAATATGAATACCATGTGGAGCACAGGCCTCAGGGTCTAGAAGCCAGAGCCCAGACTACCAAGGTTTCCCGGTGCTGCAACATCGCCAGGATCGTTTAGTGTAAACAACTTCAGGGCACACAACACATTCTTTGACAGTGCCAAGAACCCTTACTCGAAGCCAAAGATCTCATCCGATCGCTTCTGGAGCTATCAGCAGCGCAGTTATTACTCATGTGTATTGTACAATCAAGGGTGAATCTTTCCTCACATGCGTCTGGATTGTGAAGCCATTGCTGGGCTGCCCTGCTTGGAAGAAGCTCTAGACTGTTTTAGAGATGTTGGCCTTCTGCAGTTCGTCACTGACAAAGAGCATTGGAACGAAGAGGTTCTGCTGCAGTTCTATGCCACTCTTCACATTCGTGGCTACAACAGGGATCCGAAGACTTGGGTCCTTGAGTGGATGACAGGCGATGTGCATCATGAAGCTAAAGCTCAAGATATCATCGAGTTTACTTCCCTGCCCACTCCAGGTGAGCTCTATGAACCTGGTTGTCAGCTACACAGGAATGCTCTGGAGAGTATATTTCAGAAGCCTGAGCCAAACATGAGTCAGATGCTCAGCATGATGAAGCCATTGCCTCAAGATGCTGAATATCCCAAGGAATTATTTGTTGAAGACCTCGAGTATCTGCCCTGTACCATTTATCACATTGTGAGATGAACTCTGTGGCCTGTCAAGGGACATTCTCCTGCAGCCAAACTTGAAGGCACCATGAAAACTTTGGTGTTCTATATTCTCCATGGCATCAGCTTCAACGCTCAAGACTTCTTCATCAGGCAACTTGCTGCCTCTGGAGTTGATCTATTTGGCTTGAAGTTTTATGCTCCATGGGTGATGCCCCTGATCAAACTTCATTCATCTGTCGACTATCAGCCCTCAGCGCGCAACCATCTTGTCTTCTTGCCTGAGGTTGATATGTCTGTCGAAGCCATCTACCCTAAGCCTGCCAAGGAGCCACTTTATCTTCATAATGTTTCCTGCTACTCTGTGATGTGATGATAAATTCCGCATCAAGTCATTCCGCAAATGTCCATTTTTCATTATGCATGTCATTATCTTCGCTACATATGTATATGCATGATGAATTGTCTTGATAGGTTGAAGAGGATCTCCACAAGTAAAACCTGCCATGTGCATTTGCATTCCAGAGCAAACTACCTATATGCACATCTTCAGGGGGAGGCCTTTTTGCTACTCATGAAGACAATGTCTTAAATCCTTAAACTTTCACATACTTTTATCCCCATTGAAAACTTCAACCATTTTGTCATCAATCACCAAAAAGGGGGAGATTGTAAGTGCATATAGTGCCACCCCTAGTTGGTTTTGGAGTATTGATGACAAACTTGGTTGAGGGACTAATGTGTTTGTGAGAATTGCAGGATAATACAGGTAGTAGTCCCTCATTGATTCGGCTTACCTACCAGAAATGACCCCTAAAAATGTGTGAAGACATTGAAGAGAATGGTCGTCTGTGAAGAGATTCACATTCAAGACTATGACATGAGAAGACATCGTATGAAGACTATGGAGTGCGAAGACATAGATGTTTCGTAGTTTCCTTTTCTTCTTTGTTGAGTCATAGGAACCACCGTACTATTAAGTGGGGTCCAAGTGAACAAAGTCAGAGTGACTGAAGTGATGGTCAACCTAATCCTATGTCTTCGAGCGAAGACAATGAGAGCAAATCTTATCCAGAGTTGGATGAGTCAGCTTTACTTGTAGCCCAAGTCAAGCTGCCGCGTGTGTTTGAAATCTGACCGTTGGACACGTGTCAGTTCCTTAGTGACCCAGGGTCATTTCGAACAAATCAGGTCGGGTTGCCTCCTGGCTATAAATAGCCCACCCCCTACACCATAAATTGGTGGCTTCTCGGAGTTAGTGCACGGCTTTTGTCGTTTGAGAGCAACCCACCTCCGAAGCATTTGAGAGAGAAATCGTTGTGAGGACAAAGCCCTAAACATCCAAAGCCAAAGAGTGTTAGGCATCACTGAAGTCTTTCTGTCTACGTGACCTGAAGACTTGTTACACTTGAGGACTGTGAATCCTCCAGTCGGTTAGGCGTCGCGTTCTGAGCATCCAAGAGTCACTGTGGATTGCCGGTGAACGAAGTCTGTGAAGGTTTGGAAGTCTCCCTTGAAGACTTACCAGAGTGATTGGGTGAGGACTGTGTGTCCTTAGATGAAGGGGAATAAGGTGAAGACGTGGTCTTCTGAGTTGAATCTCAGCCTCCCTAACCAGAAGTACAGTTGTCACAGCAACTGGAACTGGTCCAACAAATCCTTGTCCTCACCAAGCAACTAGTTCTATCCTCTACCTCTCTTTACTTACAGTTTGTCTTCGTGAAGTCATTGCCTGCTTGCATGATCTGATTGACTTCATTGTGTGAAGACTGTTGTTGTTTGGCTTCATACTATCTTCCATCCTGATCCATACTACCTAGCTGCTGATAGTCTTCGTGCTTTCACTTCATTGCTTACTTGACTATGGCTTGTCTAGTGTAGTGTAGTCTACCTTCCGCTGCATATCAATAGGTTCATTTCTACTGTTTGTCTTCAAAGCCCCCGTGTTTCAAAGACTTTCATAAAAATTGCCTATTCACCCCCCTCTAGTCAATAACTAGCACTTTCAGCATGAGGTCCAAGCAATTGAGTACTTCACCGCTAGGTGCCGAGAAGGCACCTTACTCAAGCACCAGATCCTCTACGACGAGTCGGCCACGCTCGACGAATTGCTGATCATAGCAGACAAGTACGCCACTACCGACTCCTCCATGAAGTCGGAGCTCCGAGTGGACGCTTCTGGGAAGGTGCTCCCTCCGGCACCTCGAACGCCGGCTGGAGACAGCAGTCGGCGCCAGCAGCTGAATGACAACAAGCGCAAAGCCCCGCAGCCGGCTTCCACCAGCCGGCAGGTGGCAACAGTCGAAGATCAGCAACCTGAAGGACAACCACTCCCCAAGCGTCAGAAGGGCGGCAAGCCCTCTTGGCTACCCGCCTTCTCCTACGGGCAGACCCTTGATGCTCCCTGCAAGTTCCACAGCGGCGCGAAGCCGTCCAACCACACTACCCGGAAGTGCCATTGGCTCACCCGAATCTCTAAGGGCGAAGGACTACTGCCCCCTCCGCCTGTTGGCCCGCCGCCGCCTCCTCCTCAGCAGCCAGCGGCCCGCCCAACAGTCGGTGTCATTCAAGATGACTACCTCGAAGAGCATGGAGCCTATGTTGTCTTCACCAGCGTGGCGGACCACCAGCAACACCGAGAGGTGAGCGCCATTGCTTCAAGTGCTCCAGAATTCATGCATTGGTCTGGGAAGCCCATCAACTGCAGTCGGGCTGACCACCCGGAGGTGATGCCCTCACCGGGTTCTTATGCTCTGGTGCTGGATGCCACCCTTGCAATGGAGAGGCGAGCTGCTCGTTTCTCCCGAATTCTGATAGATGGTGGCAGCAGCATCAACATTCTATACCGCGATACCATGGAAAAGTTATGCATCAAAGAGAGGCAGCTCCAGCCCAGTCGGACTATTTTCCATGGTATTGTGCCCGGCCTGTCCTGCTCACCAATCGGCAAAGTCAAAATAGATGTCATCTTCGGAGACAAGGATCACTTCCGCCGAGAAGCGATTTGGTTTGAGGTGGTGGACCTCGAGAGCCCTTATCATGTACTCTTTGGCTGGCCGGCTCTAGCCAGGTTCATGGCGGTGCCACACTATGCTTACCTCAAGATGAAGATGCCAGGAACCAAGGGCATTATCACGATATTTGGAGACTATGAAAAGTCAGCCAATTGTGCCGCGGCCAGCAGCCGGCTGGCCGAGTCCCTTGTGATTGCTGCAGAGAAGAAGCTCCTGGACCGGGTGGTGGCCATGACCAGCAAGCAGCCGGACATGTCCCCAAAGCCCAAGGAGTCAGAGACCCAGGGCTCCTTCTAGCCGGCCAAAGAAACAAAAAAGATCCCTTTAGAACCTGAGCACCCGGAGAGATTTGTTGTCACAGGTACCAACCTTGATAGCAAATAGGAAAGCGAGCTCGCCGATTTCCTCCATGAGAATCGGGACATCTTCGCATGGTCTCCCGAGGACATGCCTGGTGTTCTGATGGATTTCGCCGAGCACAAGCTACATGTCAGAGAAGATGCCAAGCCAGTTAAACAGCCCCTCCGCCGACTGTCGGAGGAAAAGAGAAGAATTGTTGGTGAAGAGATAGCCCGGCTTCTAGCAGCCGGCTTCATCATGGAAGTATTTTTTCCAGAGTGGCTTGCCAACCCAGTCCTTGTACTGAAGAAGAACAACAAGTGGCGCATGTGCATTGATTACACCAGTCTTAACAAAGCCTGCCAAAAAGATCCGTTTGCTTTGCCTCGGATTGATCAAGTGATAGACTCCAAAGCCGGATGCGAGCTGTTGAGTTTCTTGGATGCCTACTTAGGATATCATCAGATCAAGTTGAACCCGGAAGACCGCCTGAAGACCGCCTTCATCACACCATTCGAGGCCTTCTGCTACCTGACCATGACATTCGTCTTTAGAAATGTCAGTGCCACGTTCCAGCGTTGCATGCAGAAGTGCCTCCTCAAGCAACTCGGCAGAAACGCCCATGTCTATGTGGATGATATCATGGTGAAGACGGAGAAGCGTAGCACCCTCTTGGAAGATCTCAAGGAAACTTTTGAAAATCTGCGCTGGTTTCAGATCAAGCTCAACCCAGAGAAATGCGTCTTTGGAGTACCAGCCGGCCAGCTCCTTGGCTTCCTAGTCTCAGAGCGCGGCATTGAGTGCAACCTTGTGAAAATCAAGGCCATTGAGAGGATGGAGAGACCCACCCGACTGAGAGATGTCCAGAAATTCACCGGCTGCTTGGCATCCATCAGCCGTTTCATCAGTCGGTTGGGTGAGAAGGCTCTTCGCGTGTACCAGCTCATGAATAAAACCACTCACTTCGAGTGGAATGACAAGGCGGACGAAGTTTTTCTCCATTTGAAAAAGATGTTGACCACGCCGCCTGTCCTGGCAGCTCCGGCTGATAAGGAACCCATGTACCTCTACATTGCCGCCACCAGCCAGGTGGTCAGTATTGTCATGGTGGTAGAACGCCCAGAGGCCGGGAGGGCACAGCCGGTCCAGAGGCTTGTATATTATTCGAGAGAGGTGATGTCAACCTCAAAGCAGAACTGCCCCCATTACCAGAAGATGTGCTACAGCATGCACTTTGCATCCAAGAAGTTGAAGCCATACTTTCAAGAGCACCCAGTCACTGTTGTCTGCACTGCCCCACTTGCTGAGATCATTGGCAACAGAGATGCATCTGGCCGGGTGGCCAAATGGGCCATCGAGTTGGCCCCTTAGATCATCTTTTACCAGCCACGCACCGCCATCAAGTCCCAAGCACTGGCCGACTTCCTCCTCGACTGGGCTAAGACCCATTACCTGTCGCCAGCTCTGGACTCCACCTATTGACGGATGCACTTCGATGGCTCGAAGATGCGCACCGGCTTGGGAGCTGGCATTGTCCTCACCTCACCCAAAGGCGACAAGTTCTGATACACATTGCAAATCCATTTCGCCGCCTCCAACAATGTGTCCGAGTATGAGGCGCTCGTGCACGGCCTCCGGCTAGCCAAAGAAATTGGCATCAGTCGGATCCTGTGCTACGTTGACTCCGACTTGGTGGTCCAACAGTCATCTCGCGATTGGGATGCCAAGGATGCAAACATGGCAAGTTACCGCTTCCTTGTTCAGCAGCTCAGCGGATATTTTGAGGGGTGCGAGTTCCTTCACGTGCCACGAAATGAAAACGAGCTAGCTGATGCTCTGGCACGGATCGGCTCCACCCGTCAAGCAATACCAGCCGGCGTCTCCCTTCAGTGCATTTGCAAGCCGTCGATCAAGCCTTCTCCAGAATCCGAGTTCATCTTCGTGTCGGCTCCTCCCGAAGCAGTCGGATCCGACTCGGGGGCTGCGGCAGTCGGCTCGAGGACTTCGGCAGAAGGTGCGGGGGTTGTAGCAGCCGCACCCAGCCCGGGGACTCCACAACCCAGCCCGAGGGCTGTAGCAGCCGCCCCAGGGACTTCACCAAGCGACTCGGCGACTGCAGCAGTCACACCCGGCCCAGGGACTCCACAACCCGGCCCGTGGGCTGCTGCAGTCGGCCTGGAGACTTCAACGATGCAGCAAGCAGCAGCCAGCCCGCCACCTCCCAGCCCAACCACCCTAGTACAAGTCGCCGTAGTGGCAGAAGAAGAAAATCAAGCACCGTCATGGACGCAGCCCATCCTCGAATTTCTGGTGAACAGAGAGCTTGTCAGACGCACCGTGACTGGAGTCTTCCAGCGTTGAGTAGAGCCAGAGAAGGGCCAAGCAATTCTCAAAGATATCCACCAAGGCGAGTGTGTACACCACGCGGCCTCCAGATCCCTTGTCGCGAAAGCCTTCCACCATGGTTTCTTCTGGCCGACTGCTTTGGAAGATGCCAAGGAGTTGGTCAAGCATTGCAAAGGGTGCCAGAAGTTCAGTTCCAAGAAACATTTGCCGGCTTCTGCACTCAAGATCATCCCCCTCGCTTGGCCCTTTGCCGTGTGGGGGTTGGACATGGTGGGACTATTCAAGACAGCATGCGGCGGCATGACCCACTTGCTTGTCGCCGTGGACAAATTCACCAAATGGATTGAAGCAAAGACAATCAAGAAATTGAGCGGTCCGACTGTTGTGACCTTCATTGCAGATATCACCGTCCGGTACGGTGTGCCACACAGCATCATCACCGATAGTGGCGCCAATTTTGCCAAAGGAGCTTTGGCTCGTTTCTGCACGACGCAGGGCATCTTGCTGGACTTAGCGTCTATTGCCCATCCGCAGTCAAACGGCCAAGTCGAGGGAGCAAACAGACTCATCCTCTCCGGCATCAAGTCCCGACTGGTCAAGCCTCTAGAGCGGTCGGCCGGCTGCTGGATTGACGAGCTGGCGGCCGTCCTCTGGAGCCTGCGCACCATGCCGAACAAACCCACCGGCTTCACTCCTTTCTTCCTTGTGTATGGGGCCGAGGCTATCATTCCAACTGACATTGAGTTCGAATCACCTCATGTCACCATGTACACAGAAGCTGAAGCAAAGGAGGCACGAGAAGATGGCGTCGATCTGCTAGAAGAGGGCTGGCTATTAGCACTCAGCCGGTCCGCCATCTACCAGCAGAGCCTACGCCGATACCGCAGTCGGAAGGTCAAGCCAAGATCCTTCCAAGAGGGAGACCTTTTGCTCCGGCTGATCCAGCGAACAGCCGGCCAGCACAAGCTCTCGGCCCCATGGGAAGGCCCCTTCGTCATCAGCAAAGCATTGGGCAATGACTCCTACTACTTGATCGATGCACAGAAGCCCAGAGAGACGACTCTGGCATGGAATCGGAGCGTCCATGGAATGCAAACCTCCTCCGAAGATTTTACAGTTGATGCAGTATGTACCACGCTACCTTTTGTATTAAGCACTAAGACATCGGGTCCCTCGAGGAGCACTCGGGGGCTACCCTCTTTATCTATATGATAAGTTCTGCACCTATGAATGTGTCTTTTCATTATTTCTGTCGGCACCGGGTTCGACCAGTCGGCCCGGGGGCTTGCCGCCTTGTACTATGTTAATGCTTCCTGCAATCGAACAAGTAGTGTGCCGGCACCTAGGCCCTCTCTTGCCATCAGCCGCAGCTCGCAGAGCGACTATCCGGCTAGCAAGAGTTAAAGGCAGGAAACAGTGCCCACACGAAAAATGGCTAAGGACCAAAGCATGATGATACGTCTCCAACGTATCTATAATTTTTGATTGCTCCATGCTATATTATCTACTATTTTGGACTATATTGGGCTTTATTTTCCACTTTTATATTATTTTTGGGACTAACCTATTAACCGGAGGCCCAGCCCAGAATTGCTGTTTTTTGCCTATTTCGGTGTTTCGGAGAAACAGAATATCAAACGAAGTCCAAACGGAATAAAATCTTCGGGAACATGATTTTCTCACCGAACGTGATCCAGGAGACTTGGACCCTACTCCAGGGGGTCAAAGAGGAGGTCACGAGGGTGGGGGGCACCCCCCCAGGGCGCGCCCCCTGCCTTGTGGGCCCCTCGGTGCTCCACCGACATACTTCTTCCTCCTATATATACACACGTTCCCCCAAAAAATCAGAAGAGGAGCCAAAAACCTAATTCCACCGCCGCAACTTTCTGTATCCACAAGATCCCATCTTGGGGCCTGTTCCGGAGCTCCACCTGAAGAGGGTCGTCATCACGAAGGGCTTCTACATCATCCTAGCCCCTCCGATGAAGTGTGAGTAGTTTACCTCAGACCTTCGGGTCCATAGTTAGTAGCTAGATGGCTTCTTCTCTCTCATTGAATCTCAATACAAAGTTCTCCCCCTCTCTTGTGGAGATCTATTCGATGTAATCTTCTTTTTGCGGTGTGTTTGTTGAGATCGATGAATTGTGGGTTTATGATCAAGTCTATCTATGAATAATATTTGAATATTCTCTGAATTCTTTTATGTATGATTGGTTATATTTGCAAGTCTCTTCGAATTATCCGTTTGGTTTGGCCAACTAGATTGGTAGTTCTTGCCATGGGAGAAGTGCTTAGCTTTGGGTTCGATCTTGCGGTGTCCTTACCCAGAGACAGAAGGGGCAGCAAGGCACGTATTGTATCGTTGCCATCGAGGATAACAAGATGGGGTTTATTTCATATTGCATGAATTTATCTCTCTACATCATGTCATCTTGCTTAAGGCATTACTCTGTTTTTAACTTAATACTCTAGATGCATGCTGGATAGCGGTCGATGAGTGGAGTAATAGTAGTAGATGCAGAATCGTTTCGGTCTACGTGTCACGGACGTAATGCCTATATACATGATCATGCCTAGATATTCTCATAACTATGCTCAATTCTGTCAATTGCTCAACAGTAATTTGTTCACCCACCGTAGAATACTTATGCTCTTGAGAGAAGCCACTAGTGAAACCTATGGCCCCCGGGTCTATTCTCATCATATCAATCTCCATCACTTTAATCTTGCTTTGCTTTTTACTTTTCCTTTACTTTTTACTTTGCATCTTTATATCAAAAATACCAAAAATATTATATCTATTAGATCTCACTCTCGTAAGTGACCGTGAAGGGCTTGACAACCCCTAATTGCGTTGGTTGCGAGTAGCTATCATTTTGCGCAGGTACGAGGGACTTGAGCGTGGCCTCCTACTGAATTGATACCTTGGTTCTCAAAAACTGAGGGAAATACTTATGCTACTCTGCTGCATCATCCCTTCCTCTTCGGGGAAAACCAACGCAAGCTCAAGAAGTAGCAAGAAGGATTTCTGGCGCCGTTGCCGGGGAGTCTACGCAAAAAGTCAACATACCAAGTACCCATCGCAATCCCTATCTCTCGCATTACATTATTTGCCATTTGCCTCTCGATTTCCTCTCCCCCACTTCACCCTTGCCGTTTTATTCGCCCTCTCTCTCTATCCTCCCTCTCTATTTGCCTCTTTTGCTCGTTTGCCTCTTGTTTGCTCGTGTGCTAGTTTGTTTGCTTGTCGTCATGGCTAGTCCTCTTTCTGCTCCTATGTCTCCCGAGTTTGAAGTCCTTCACTTCAAACAAAAGCAAGGAGAAAACTTAAAGGATGCTTGGTTTAGAATGATGGAATCTTATCGTAAATGCACCCTAGAAGTAAATTTCAGAATTTTGCTTCGCAACTTTTATGTTGGGCTTAATATGTCTCATAGACAACTTTTGGATTGTGTTGCCAAAGGCAATTTTATTGAAATTGATCCCAGTATCGCGCATGAAATTATAGAAGGTATAGTATGAACTTTACCTCAAAAAAAGGGGCCCCATCATACCCAAGAGAAAACGCAAGTTTTTGAGAAAATTTGCGAAGTAACTAAGATTTTACAGAAATCTCTTGAACCTCTTAAGAGCGTTAGCGTAAATCTTCACCGCATGAATATGTTGATTACTCTTTGCAATAAGCGGTTGGATTATTTAGATCTCAAGATCTCTGAATATGAAGGGAAACGTAAGGAACCTCCCGGATTCGAGCATAACATCGCTAAAAGAATTAAGAATCAAGATGACAATACCTAGATCTATCCTCGCTTTTATGCCTAGCTAGGGGCGTTAAACGATAGCGCTTGTTGGGAGGCAACCCAATTTTATTTTTATTCCTTGCTTTTTGCTCATTTTTAGTAATAAATAAATTATTTAGCCTCTGTTCTGGTTGTGTTTTTTGTGTTTAATTAGTGTTTGTGCCAAGTAGAACCGTTGGGAAGACTTGGGGAAAGTCTTGTTGAACTTGCTGTAAAAAACAGAAACTTTAGGGCTCAAGAGAACTACTGTCATTTTTATTTGGAGAGCTCTATTTAGTTAATTATTTTTGCAGATGATTAATAGATAAATTCCTCACATCCAGAAATTTATTTTATAATTTTTGGGGTTCCTGATCTTGCGCTAGCTACAGATTACTACAGACTATTCTGTTTTTGACAGATTCTGTTTTTCGTGTGTTGTTTGCTTATTTTGATGAATCTATGGCTAGTAAAATAGTTTATAATCCATAGAGAAGTTGGAATACAGTAGGTTTAACACCAATATAAATAAAGAATGATTTCATTACAGTACCTTGAAGTGGTATTTTGTTTTCTTTCGCTAACGGAGCTCACGAGTTTTCTGCTTTAAGTTTTGTGTTGTGAAGTTTTCAAGTTTTGGGTGAATTCTTGTGATGGATTATGGAACAAGGAGTGGAAAGAGCCTAAGCTTGGGGATGCCCATGGCACCCCCAAGATAATCCAAGGACACCAAAAAGTCAAAGCTTGGGGATGCCCCGGAAGGCATCCCCTCTTTCGTCCACTTCCATCGGTAATTTACTTGGAGCTATATTTTTATTCACCAACATGATATGTGTTTGTCTTGGAGAGTATTGTATTATTTGTGTCTTTGTGTCTTAGTATGCCACAATCATCCTTTCTATACACACCTTTTGAGAGAGCCATTCATGAATTAAAATTTGATAGAATACTCTATGTGCTTGACTTATATCTTTTGAGCTATGTAGTTTGCTCTATGTGCTTCACTTATATCTTTTGAGCTAAGTAGTTTGCTCTATGTGCTTCACTTATATCTTTTGAGCTAAGTAGTTTGCTCTATGTGCTTCACTTATATCTTTTGAGCGTTATAATTTTGCTCTATGTGCTTCACTTATATCTTTTGAGCGTTATAATTTTGCTCTATGTGCTTCACTTAGATCTTTTAGAGCACGGTGGTGGATTTGTTTTAAATAAACTATTGACCTCTCATGCTTCACTTAAATTATTTTGAGAGTCTCTTAATAGCATGGTAATTTGCTTAATAAAAATATGCTTGGTATTCAAGATTTGTGAAACTTTCTTTTGAGTGTGTTGAATACTAAGAAAAGATTGAAGCGTGATAATTGTTTGAGATATGAAGGTGGTAATATTAAAGTCATGCTAGTTGAGTAGTTGTGAATTTAAAGAATACTTGTGTTAAAGTTTGTGATTCCCGTAGCATGCACGTATGTGAACCGTTATGTGATTCCCGACGGCCACCTCCAACCAGTCGGAGGTCCGACTGGGGGTGCACAGAGCTGGAGTGCCTGGCCAGAGGGCGGAGACCACCAGGGCTCCGGCGTGCTGCAAACGGCGAAACGCCCAATGCGCCGGTTGGAGACGAGCTTGGATGCCGAAAAGCTGTTCGGCAAGGGTCCGCGGGGCGAAATTTCCGCACCAGCCAGCCTTCGCTCCTCGCGGCGAGCCTCGATGGCCTTGCCTAAGGCGACGGCATGACCAGGAAAATACTCTGTGCAAAGAAGAAAAAACAAGCATGAAGTCAGAAGTCAGCTTGATTGGACAAGTCGGCAGACAGGAGAAGGGAAAGAGCGACTTACCATCGAGCATGTCCTCGATCTTGCCGTACCCGTCGGTCAGAGCCTTCTCCTTGTCCACCAATTTCAAGCACTCAGTCTCAAATTCGGTCTCAAGGGCCTCCTCCGCCTCCTCAAGCTTTTGGAGCTCCGCCTTGTGCTTGTCCGCCTGGTCAAAAAGCTCCTTGGCCAGGCAGTCACGCTCCTGCTCCGCCCTGCTGCGCTCCTCCTCCTTGGTGCGCAGCGCGGTTTGAGCCTCGCCCAGCTGCTGCTACAAGGTGGCGTTGGCTCCTGCGGAAGGCAAAGAAGAGAAGACGGTCAAGAAGACAACAAAGGAAAAGCGTAGCTGCCGGAAGATCCGGGCCGACTGCTCAGCAGTCGGCCTGACGTGAATAAGGAACGAAGTACTTACTCTAGCTTTTGGCCAGCTCATGATTCCGCTTGGCCAACTCCAGGACCTGGGAATTGTGGATGGCCGCATGAATATTGTGATAGTCCTGCAATGGAAACAACAAAAGAAAGAAGGTTAGCACTCGGAACTTGCCTTTAAGTTCCAAGCCGCCTGCTCAGCAGCCGGCCCGGAACTCGGGGGCTACACCTAGTGGGTGCGCTGGCGCGCCCCCACGGAAGATGTTCATAGAAGGTTTTCAAAGAAGATTACAAGAGTCAAAGCAAGCGGTCAGCGGACGTACCCGGATGTCCGCACGTGTCGACACGAATGCCTTCGTGTACTGCTGAAGGGCTTCACCCTGGGCTTGGAGTTGGGCCTGGATGTCTTGCGACGCCCTATTCAGCATGCCTGACCCGCCTCCTAGCGTCCACTCCAGCGGAACGGCGTTGGTGGCTTCTGCTTCTGGGGCCAACGAGCTCGCGGCCTCGATCACCTGTGGCCGTGGCGCCGACGTTGTCTTTGCCGCGCGCTGGTGCATCAGAGTGTGGGCCGCGGGGGTGGATCCCACCACCAGCTCGCCGCCGGCTGGCGACTCCTGCGGCGCATCCAGCTGGCAGCTTTGTGGCGGGATAGCCGATGCTGGCTGAGGCGCCTCCACCCACAGCATGACATCGCCGCCTTCTCCGCTCCCATGGGCCGGCTGGTCGTCGCCGGCTGCTCCAGCTGGCACCTAGACCTCTGGCGCTGGTAAAGCGGCACACAGAGGGATGACAAGTTGTGGCCCCTAGCTGTGCATGGCCTTTTCTGCCCGGGCCTTGGCGATCGCCTCCGCCCGCTTTCTGGCTGCGGCGTCAGCCTGGGCCTTGGCCGCCACCTCGGCTTCTTTTCGCGTCGCCTTGGCCGCTGCCGCCTTCTGCCGCTCTGCCTCCTCCCGCTCCTCACGTGCCTCCTACATGTTCCGCTCCGTCGCCGCCTGGAGTTCGGCAAGCGGGTCCACGCGGCGGGTCTTGGCCGAGCTCTCCATCCCCCCGACGATGGAGGCGGAGGCCGACCGCTCAAGAGAGAGTGGGGCTCTACTCAAGCAAGATAAACTTAGAAGGAGTTTTGGAAAAGAAGTTCGGAAGAAAATTCGCAAGAAAAGAGACAAAGAAGAAACTCGGTGGGGGTTGGGTACTTACGCGGACACCACTGGGGGCTGCTTCGGGGCCCTTTGAAATTAGGTCGCCTTCATGGCGGCCTCTCGCCGCTTGGTCGCGACAGCCGAGTTCTTCGACTTCTTGGGCCGGCTGTCGAAAAGTGGCACGGTGGCCCGGTGCTTCTGCGCACCACTTGGCATGGCTGGCACAGCTGACGAGCTCGCGCCTGCCTTGTCAGCTCCATGGGGACGGCGCGCTTCGGGCTCCTCATCGTCATCGTCTGGCCACGTCTCGACGCCGCCTCTCCCAAACCCGCCTGCTCCACTGCCATCGCCTGTGGCGTCATCCTCCAAGGCGGCCGCTACCAAATAGGGGTCATCCACGTCGCTCTTGAACCTGTCCGGCAGGTACTCCTGGCCTTCCTCCAGGGCATCGGCCGCTTGCTGGTACGAGAGAATCTGCACAAGTGGCCGGCTGATCAACCAGCGAAAGTAGAACCCAGCACAAGAGAAAGAAGAAAAAAGAAAGGGAAAGACTTACGGCAGGCAGAGGGTTTGCTCGGGAGTATGGCCGCTTGCTGAACTGCTACTCCCCCTCCGAGAGCTTGCAGTTTGAAATATAGTTGACCAGACGGGCCACCTCCGTGTCCGGCATCTCCCTTGTGCACATCCGACACGGGTCTCGGTGCCCGCTCATCCGGCTGATCAGATGAGGCCGGCTTTGAAGAGGGAGAACCCAGCGCGCCACAAAGGCGGTCAGTAGATCCGAGGCCTGGAGGCCTTCCGACTCCGCCATCTCCTTGAGCTGGGTGATGGCGGCTGTGGAGGCGGCCGACGGCCTCTTCGGCTTGAAAGTCCAATTGTGGCAGGGTTCAGCCGGTGGGCTGGCTTGATAGGCCAGCAGGTTGACGAAGTCGTGCTCCAGGCGCACGTTCTTCACGTAGAAGTAGGATTTTTGCCACATCTTGACAGATGTCGTCAAGCTAATGGCTGGGAAGCAGTTGCCGGCCCCCAGGCGCCTTACCGCGATGAAGGCGCCACACTGGGCCGCCTCATTCTTGGTTGCGGTTCCAAGCTTGGTGTAGAAGAATTCCCCCCACAGCTCGATGGAGAGGGAATACCAAGATATCCCTCGCAGAGGGTGACGAATGCTGACAGCAGCACCACTGTATTCGGCGTCACGTGGTGCGGCGGGAGGCGGTAGAAGCGGAGGAAGGAGCGGAAGAAGTCGCTCACCGGCAAGCCGAGGCCACGGATGAAGTGCGAGCGGAAGATGACCCGCTCGCCTTCCCGCGGCTCCGGCGAGATCTCCGTCTCGGGTGGAGGACGCGCCTCCATGAAGCCTTCGCCGGGCAGACGCTGCGTCTGGAGAAGGAATGTGATGTGGTCCTCATGGACGTTGGAGCCATCCCAAGCCCCGGCTAGCGCCATGAGGATTCGAGCACGATGACGGCGCGTGACGATGACAAGTTGGCAAGCCTATGGCGGAGCAGCAACGCTGTGGGAAAGATGCACAGGACGGCAGTGGGCTGCTACAGCACTCAGGCGAGAGGCGGGGGTGCGGCGATAGCAGCAGGAAGAGAAAGGAAGAAGAAGGGGGAGGGCGCGCGTGCGTCTGCCACTCCCCTCCTCCCCCTACTTATTGAAGGAAATATATCGATGACAAAGAGAACAACGTATACCGTTATGCGGTTTGATCAATAAAGATCTTCATAGAATATGTAGGAACCAATATGAGCATCCAGGTTCCGCTATTGGTTATTGACCGGTGATGAGTCTCGGTCATGTCTACATAGTTCTCGAACCCGTAGGGTCCGCACGCTTAACATTCGGTGACGATCGGTATTAAGAGTTTATGTGTTTTGATGTACCGAAGGTAGTTCGGAGTCCCAGATTTGATCACGGACATGACGAGGAGTCTCGAAATGGTTGAGACATAAAGATCGATATATTTGAAGCCTATATTCGGACATCGGAATGGTTCCGAGTGGTTCGGGCATTTTTCTGGAGTACCGGGAGGTTACCGGAACCCCCTAGCAAGTATATGGGCCTTATTGGGATTTAGTGGAATAGAGGAGAGGGAAGGGAAAAGAGGGAGGCGCGCCCCCAAGCCCAATCTGAATTGGGAGGGGGGTCGGCCCCCCTTTCCTTCCTCCCTCTCTCCTCCTTCCTTCCTCTCCTACTCCTACTTGGAAGGGCTCCTACTTCTACTAGGAAAAGGGGCAATCCTGCTCCCGGAGGGAGCAGGACTCCCCTAGGGCGTGCCATAGAGAGGGACGGCCCTCCCCTCCTCCACTCCTTTATATACGGGGAGGGGGCACCCCATGGACACACAAGTTGATCATTGATCTTTTAGCCGTGTGCGGTGCCCCCCTCCACGATAATCCACCTCGGTTATATCGTAGTGGTGCTTAGGCGAAGCCCTGTTCCTGTAGCATCATCATCACCGTCATCACGCCGTCGTGCTGACGAAACTCTCCCTCGAAGCTCTATTGGATTGTGAGTTCGCGGGACGTCACCGAGCTGAACGTGTGCAGATCGTGGAGGTGACGTACATTCGGTACTAGGGATCGGTCGATCATGAAGATGTACAACTACATCAACCGCGTTGTCATAACGCTTCCTCTTACGGTCTATGAGGGTACGTGGACGACACTCTTCCCTCTCGTTGCTATGCATCACCATGATCTTGCGTGTCCGTAGGAATTTTTTTGAAATTACTGCGTTCCCTAACAGTGGCATCAGAGCCAGGTTTATGCGTAGATGTTATATGCACGAGTAGAACACAAAGGAGTTGTGGGCGTGGGTATATACATATTGCTTGCCGTCACCAGTTGATTCTTGATTCAGCGGCATTGTTGGATGAAGCGGCCCAGACCGACATTACGCGTACGCTTATGCGAGACTGGTTCTACCGACGTGCTTCGCACACAGGTGGCTAGTGGGTGTCTGTTTCTCCAGCTTTAGTTGAATCGGATTCAATGAACAGGGTTCTTTCTGAAGATCAAAAGGCAATCACTATACCGCGTTGTGGTTTTTGATACGTAGGTACAAACGGTTCTTGCTCAGCCCATAGCAGCCACGTAAAACTTGCAACAACAAAGTAGATGACGTCTAACTTGCTTTTGCAGGGCATGTTGTGATGTGATATGGTCAAGACACGGTGCTAAATTTTATTGTATGAAATGATCATGTTTTGTAACACAGTTATCGGCAACTGGCAGGAGCCATATGGTTGTCGCTTTATTGTATGAAATGCAATCGCCATGTAATTGCTTTACTTTATCACTAAGCGGTAGCGATAGTCGTAGAAGCAATAGTTGGAGAGACGACAACGATGCTTCGATGGAGATCAAGGTGTCAAGCCAGTGACGATGGTGATCATGATGGTGCTTTGGAGATGGAGATCAAAGGCACAAGATGATGATAGCCATATCATATCACTTATATTGATTGCATGTGATGTTTATCCTTTATGCATCTTATTTTGCTTAGTTCGGCGGTAGCATTATAAGATGATCTCTCACTAAATTTCAAGGTATAAGTGTTCTCCCTGAGTATGCACCGTTGCTACAGATCGTTGTGCCGAGACACCACGTGATGATCGGGTGTGATAAGCTTTATGTTCACATACAATGGGTGCAAGCCAGTTTTACACACGCGGAATACTCGGGTTAAACTTGACGAGCCTAGCATATGCAGATATGGCCTCGGAACACTGAGACCGAATGGTCGAGCATGAATCATATAGTAGATATGATCAACATAGTGATGTTCACCATTGAAAACTACTCCATCTCACGTGATGATCGGACATGGTTTAGTTGATATGGATCACGTGATCACTTAGATGATTAGAGAGATGTCTATCTAAGTGGGAGTTCTTAAGTAATTTAATTAATTGAACTTTAATTTATCATGAACTTAGTACCTGATAGTATTTTGCATGTCTATGTTGTTGTAGATAGATGGCCCGTGTTGTTGTTTCGTTAAATTTTAATGTGTTCCTAGAGAAAGCTAAGTTGAAAGATGATGGTAGCAACTACACAAACTGGGTCCGTAACTTGAGGATTATCCTCATTGCTACATAGAAGAATTATGTCCTAGAAGCACTGCTAGGTGACAAACCCACTGTAGTAGCAACGCCACATGTTATGAACACCTGGCAGAGCAAAGCTGATGAACACTCGATAGCTCAGTGTGCCATGCTTTACGGCTTAGAACTGGGACTTCAATGACGTTTTGAACGTCATGGAGCATATGAGATGTTCCAGGAGTTGAAGTTAATATTTCAAGCAAATGCCTGGATTGAGAGATATGAAGTCTCCAATAAGTTCTACAGCTGCAAGATGGAGGAGAATAGTTCTGTCAGTGAACATATACTCAGAATGTCTGGGTACCACAACCACTTGACTCAACTGGGAGTTAATCTTCCTGATGATAGTGTCATTGACACAGTTCTTCAATCACTGCCACCAACCTACAAGAGCTTCGTGATGAACTATAATATGCAAGGGATGGATAAGACGATTCCCGAGCTCTTCGCAATGCTAAAGGCTGCGGAGGTAGAAATCAAGAAAGAGCATCAAGTGTTGACGGTCAACAAGACCACCAGTTTCAAGAAAAGGGGTAAAGGGAAGAAGGGGAACTTCAAGAAGAACAGCAAGCCAGTTGTTGCTCAAGTAAAGAAACCCAAGTCTGGACCTAAGCCTGAGACTGAGTGCTTCTACTGCAAAGGAACTGGTCACTGGAAGCGGAACTGCCCCAAGTATTTGGCGGAGAAGAAGGATGGCAAAGTGAAAGGTATATTTGATATACATGTTATTAATGTGTACCTTACTAATGCTCGCAGTAGTGCCTAGGTATTTGATACTGGTTCAGTTGCTAACATTTGCAACTCGAAACAGGTGCTATAGATTAAGCGAAGATTGGCTAAGGACGAGGTGACGATGCGCGTAGGAAATGGTTCCAAAGTCGATGTGATCGCCGTCGGCACGCTACCTCTACATCTACCTTCGGGATTAGTATTAGACCTAAATAATTGTTATTTGGTGCCAGCGTTGAGCATGAACATTATGTCTGGATCTTGTTTGATGCGAGACGGTTATTTTTTTTAAATCAGAGAATAATGGTTGTTCTATTTATATGAGTAATATCTTTTATGGTCATGCACCCCTGATGAGTGGTCTATCTTTACTAAATCTTGATAGTAGTGATACACCTGTTCATAGTATTGAAGCCAAAAGATGCAGAGTTGATAATGATAGTGCAACTTATTTGTGGCACTGTCGTTTAGTTCATATTGTTGTAAAGCGCATGAAGAAACTCCATTCTGATGGACTTCCGGAATCACTTGATTATGAATAACTTGGTACTTGCGAACCATGCCTCATGGGCAAGATGACTAAAACTCCGTTCTCCGGAACAATGAAGCGAGCAACAGAGTTATTGGAAATCATACATACTGATGTATGTGGTCCAATGAACATTGAAGCTCGCGGCGGATATCGTTATTTCCTCACCTTCATAGATGATTTGAGCAGATATGGGTATATCTACTTAATGAAACATAAGTCTGAAACATTTGAAAAGTTCAAAGAATTTCAGAGTGAAGTGGAAAATCATCGTAACAAGAAAATCAAGTTTCTACGATCTGATCGTGGAGGCGAATATTTGAGTTATGAGTTTGGACTTCATTTGAAACAATGTGGAATAGTTTCGCAACTCAAGCCACCTGGAACACCACAGCGTAATGGTGTGTCCGAACGTCGTAATCATACTTTACTAGATATGGTGCGATCTATGATGTCTCCCACTGATTTACCGCTATCGTTTTGGGGTTACGCTTTAGAGACAGTTGCATTCACGTTAAATAGGGCACCATCTAAATCCGTCGAGACGGCGCCTTATGAACTGTGGTTTGGCAAGAAACCCAAGTTGTCGTTTCTTAAAGTTTGGGGCTGCGATGCTTATGTGAAAAAGCTTCAACCTGATAAGTTCGAATCCAAATCGGAGAAATGTGTCTTCATAGGATACCCATGGGAGACTGTTGGGTACACCTTCTATCACAAATCCAAAGGCAAGGTATTCGTTGCTAAGAATGGATCCTTTCTAGAGAAGGAGTTTCTCTCGAAAGAAGTGAGTGGGAGGAAAGTAGAACTTGACGAGGTAATTGTACCTTCTCCCTTATTGGAATGTAGTTCATCACTCAAATCAGTTACAGTGATTCCTACACCAGTAAGTGAGGAAGCTAATGATGATGATGATAAAACTTCTAATCAAGTTACTACCGAACCTCGTAGGTCAACCAGAGTAAGATCCGCACCAGAGTGGTACGGTAATCCTATTCTAGAAGTCATGTTACTTGACAATGACGAACCTACGAACTATGAGGAAGCGATGATGAGCCAAGATTCCACAAAATGGCTTGAAGCCATGAAATCTGAGATGGGATCCATGTATGAGAACAAAGTGTGGACTTTGGTTGACTTGCCCGGTGATCGGCAGGCCATAGAAAATAAATGGATCTTCAAGAAGAAGACTGACACTGACAATAATGTTACTGTCTACAAAGCTCGACTTGTTGCGAAAGGTTTTTGACAAATTCAATGAGTTGACTACGATGAGACCTTCTCACCCGATGCTTAAGTCCGTCCAAATCATGTTAGCAATTGCTGCATTTTATGATTATGAAATTTGGCAAATGGATGTCAAAACTGCATTCCTTAATGGATATCTTAAAGAAGAGTTGTATATGATACAACCAGAAGGTTTTGTCGATCCAAAAGGTGCTAACAAAGTGTGCAAGCTCCAGCGATCCATTTATGGACTGGTGCAAGCCTCTCGGAGTTGGAATATACGCTTTGATAGTGTGATCAAAGCATATGGTTTTATACAGACTTTTGGAGAAGTCTGTATTTACAAGAAAGTGAGTGGGAGCTCCGTAGCATTTCTAATATTATATGTAGATGACATATTGTTAATCGGAAATGATACCGAATTTCTGAATAGCATAAAAGGATACTTGAATAAGAATTTTTCAATGAAAGACCTCGGTGAAGCTGCTTATATATTGGGCATCAAGATCTATAGAGATAGATCAAGACGCTTAATTGGACTTTCACAAAGCACATACCTTGAAAAAGTTTTGAAGAAGTTCAAAATGGATCAGGCAAAGAAAGGTTCTTGCCTGTATTACAAGGTGTGAAGTTGAGTCAGACTCAATGCCCGACCACTGCAGAAGATTGAGAGATAATGAAAGGTGTTCCCTATGCTTCAGCCATAGGCTCTATCATGTATGCAATCTTGTGTACCAGACCTGATGTGTACCTTGCTATAAGTTTAGCAAGGAGGTACCAAAGTAATCCAGGAGTGGATCACTGGACAGCAGTCAAGAACATCCTAAAATACCTGAAAAGGACTAAGGATATGTTTCTCGTATATGGAGGTGACAAAGAGCTCGTCGTAAACGTTTACGTCAATGCAAGATTTGACACTGATCCGGATGACTCTAAGTCACAAACCGAATACGTGTTTTTATTAAATGGTAGAGCTGTCAGTTGGTGCAGTTCCAAGCAAAGTGTCGTGGCGGGATCTACGTGTGAAGCGGAATACATAGCTGCTTTGGAAGCGGCAAATGAAGGAGTCTAGATGAAGGAGTTCATATCCGATCTAGGTGCCATACCCAGTGCATCGGGTCCAATGAAAATCTTTTGTGACAATACTGGTGCAATTGCCTTGGCAAAGGAATCCAGATTTCACAAGAGAACCAAGCACATCAAGAGACGCTTCAATTCCATCCGTGATCAAGTCAAGGAGGGAGACATAGAGATTTGCAAGATACGTACAGATCTGAATGTTGCAGACCCGTTGACTAAGCCTCTCTCACGAGCAAAACATGATCAGCACCAAGACTCCATGGGTGTTAGAATCATTATAATGTAATCTAGATTATTGACTCTAGTGCAAGTGGGAGACTGAAGGAAATATGCCCTAGAGGCAATAATAAAGTCGTTATTTATATTTCCTTATATCATGATAAATGTTTATTATTCATGCTAGAATTGTATTAACCGGAAACTTAGTACATGTGTGAAGACATAGATAAATAGAGTGTCACTAGTTTGCCTCTACTTGACTAGCTCATTGAATCAATGATGGTTATGTTTCCTAACCATAGACATGAGTTGCCATTTGATTAACGGGATCACATCATTAGAGAATGATGTGATTGACTTGAGCCATCCATTAGCTTAGCACGATGATCCTTTAGTTTGTTGTTATTGCTTTCTCCATAACTATACATGTTCCTATGACTATGAGATCATGCAACTCCCGAATACCAGAGGAACACTTTGTGTGCTACCAAACATCACAACGTAACTGGGTGATTATAAAGGTGCTCTATAGGTGTCTCCGATGGTGTTTGTTGAGTTCGCATGGATCAAGATTAGGATTTGTCACTCCGATTGTCGGAGAGGTATCTCTGGGCCCTCTCGGTAATGTACATCACAATAAGCCTTGCAAGCAATGTAGCTAATGAGTTAGTTACGGGATGTAGCATTACGGAACGAGTAAAGAGACTTGCCGGTAACGAGATTGAACAAGGTATTGAGATACCGATGATCGAATCTCGGGCAAGTAACATACCGATGACAAAGAGAACAACGTATACCATTATGCGGTTTGACCGATAAAGATCTTCGTAGAATATGTAGGAACCAATATGAGCATCCAGGTTCCGCTATTGGTTATTGACCGGTGATGAGTCTCGGTCATGTCTACATAGTTCTCGAACCCGTAGGGTCCGCACGCTTAACGTTCAGTGATGATCGGTATTAAGAGTTATGTGTTTTGATGTACTGAAGGTAGTTCAGAGTCCCGAATTTGATCACGGACATGACGAGGAGTCTCTAAATGGTCGAGACATAAAGATCGATATATTGGAAGCCTATATTTGGACATCGGAATGGTTTCGAGTGGATCGGGCATTTTTCCGGAGTACCGGGAGGTTACCAGAACCCCCCGGGGAGTATATGGGCCTTATTGGGCTTTAGTGGAATAGAGGACAGGGAAGGGAAAAGATGGAGGTGCGCCCCCAAGCCCAATCCAAATTGGGAGGGGGGCCGGCCCCCCTTTCCTTCCTCCCCCTCTCCTCCTTCCTTCCTCTCCTACTCCTACTTGGAAGGGCTCCTACTTCTACTAGGAAAAGGGGGATCCTACTCCCGGAGGGAGTAGGACTCCCCTAGGGCGCGCCATAGAGAGGGCCGGCCCTCCCCCTCCTCCACTCCTTTATATACGGGGAGGGGGTACCCCATGGACACACAGGTTGATCATTGATATTTTAGCCGTGTGCGGTGCCCCCCTCCACCATAATCCACCTCGGTTATATCGTAGCAGTGCTTAGGCGAAGCCCTGTTCCGGTAGCATCATCATCACCATCATCACGCCGTCGTGCTGAGAAAACTCTCCCTCGAAGCTCTACTAGATCGTGAGTTCATGGGACGTCACCGAGCTGAACGTCTGCAGATCGCGGAGGTGTCGTACATTCGATACTAGGGATCGGTCGATCGTGAAGACGTACGACTACATCAACCGCGTTGTCATAGCGCTTCCGCTTACGGTCTACGAGGGTACGTGGATGACACTCTTCCCTCTCGTTTATGCATCACCATGATCTTGCATGTGCGTAGAATTTTTTTTTGAAATTACTGTGTTACCCAACACTTATAGCCCCAGGCGGTGAAGCCGAGGGGCGAGAACATGGGGGTCATGGGATTAACTGCGCCCACGACCCCGTGTTTGCCGCGCAGTAAGTACACATAGTTACTGCGCCTTGGAATAGCAACCGACCGCCTCGGCCGCACCGGATCCGTGCGTGTGCCGAGGCCCGATAGTGGTAGGCCCAACCTACAGCGACGTCCCGTTGCGCACATGGGATGGCAGGCAGGCCCAGAATGCTGGCGTCGCGTGGCGCACGGGCAGCACGCGGCCAGCATGGTGCCCGGCTGGCGCGCCGTCCGGCTCCTCCCATGGCGTTTCAAAATTTCCGGATGGTCCGCCCGGTCGCAACCGGCTCCTGCCAGCCGGCGCTTTAGAAGTCGAACGAAGCAAGACCACCAGATCATTCGGAGTAGGAAGCTGCTGCGGCTTCTCGCCTTCCCAGCAGCGGTGCCCCACCAGCTTCGGTGACTACTATCAGAGTAAATTACCACGTGTAGCCTCATCAGCCCCCATGGTATTTCAAGGCATCAGGGGCCGGCTGTGCCCCTCAAGAACCAAAGGCCCAAGCGCCACTTTCTTTGCGGCCGGCTGGTCCAAGCAGGCGGCTGCTAGAAGACGGCAAGGCTCAGAGGGCGGCCCCGCAGTGGGCCGGCTCCTAGTAGGCGGCCCCAATGGCCCTCAAAGTTTGCACCACATTATGACGACGAGACGGGGCATGGCTACAGCGACGCCTGCCACCCCCGAATCCAGGGCAGAGCATGGCTACAGTGCGGCCTACTGAGCGGACATCCCTCGTCCGGCGCAGCACTGTTACCACGCAGCCCGTGACATCACCCATGGCAGAGAAGGCCATGCTCCCACTACGAGCTGTCGGTACGGCCCCAGGAGGCGGGCCCTACCTATCAGTTAGAAGCCAGAAGGCGGCGGGATCCGCCAGCCGGCAGATGGGATGCCGACTCCCAGCAGCCGGCCTTCCCCCTTCCCTTAGAGTTTGTGCGCCATTAATCAGAAGAGACGGGGAGTGGCTAAAGTGAATGCCCGCCAGGCGGCGGGTACTGTAGCCACGCTCCCCCCGATGAAGCACACATCATCAACAGCATTGCCACAGTAATGAGCAGCCGGCAAGACCCGCAAGTGGCGGGCGCGGCCTGTCGGCAAAGTACGAGACAGCCGGCGGGACCCACCAGGCGACGGGCCCCACCGGTCGGTGGAGAAGCCGATATCTACATACACTGATAGCCGGGTCTTACATCCGGTTGTATTACCATTGTACCCCTGGGGGTAGGCCTATATAAACCCCCCAGGGCACCCGTGCAAAGGGTTCAGCCTCACAGAAACTTAGCACACCCACACACACATATAGAGGGAGTAAGCTAGGGCTAGCCTTGTTCTTCTTTCCCCTATAGAGAAACAGCTCAAGGAGCAAGCTTGTAGCCACCATTGTTGCTTAAGTGATCATGCGGAGTCCCCGCAGAGCAGGAGTAGGGGTGTTATCTCCTAGGAGAGCCCCAAACCTGGGTAAGATTCGCCAGCGGGCATGTTTGCGCCTTATCCCATTTCCTGGCACCGGCGACGTATTATTAGCCCTCTCCATGATAAGCCATCCGTTGGCATATGTCGCACGACACCCCTGACAGAACATGTACCGATTCGTTTAAGTGATCCAATCTAACGCGTTAGATCAAAATGGGATAGCTAGGGTTTGACCGAAGCTCACCACAGTGGCTAGGTCGTCGGAGACTCACCGGAATCGCCAGGGATGGCGGCGTGCGGCTTGGTGTTGGTGTCAAAACCGGCAGATCTCGGGTAGGGGGTCCTGAACTGTGCGTCTAGGATCGATGGTAACAGGAGGCAGGGGACACGATGTTTTACCCAGGTTCGGGCCCTCTTGATGGAGGTAAAACCCTACGTCCTGCTTGATTTATTCTTGATAAATGAGCAGTACAAGAGTTGATCTACCATGAGATCGGAGAGGCTAAACCCTAGAAGCTAGCCTATGGTATGATCGTATGTATATGATCTATCGACTAGCCTGGCCTCGGTTTATATAATGCACCAGAGGCCTAGGATAACAAGAGTCCTAGCCGAATATGCCGGTGGGGAGGAGTCCTTGTCTTGATCACCAAGTCTTGAGGAATCTTCCATGTATGCGGCAACTATCCGAACTGGCCCATGAGTATATGGCCATGGGGGTCCTCGGCCCAATCTAACAGATCGGGAGATGACGTGGTGAGTACCCCCTAGTCCAGGACACCGTCAGTAGCCCCCTGAACCGGTCTTCAAGTTAGGGACACTCCTCGATTCTTCCGAACTGTTCTTCATCTTTGGTTGTCGGTCTTGAAAACTGGTTCAACAAATCTTCTCATCTTCGATCTTGAGGATCGCCGAAATGCATTCAACGAGTTTACATGTCGGGTATCCGAGGAGCCCCTTTAAGTTTTCGGCCTTTATCAATGCCTTGTTATTTTTATGCCACACCTCGGGTTTGAAGTTGTTCCCTGGAGGCAGTGTCCTCTTGTGTCCGAGTTCTAACGCCGGACTGCATTCGAGGTATCTTTTGCAGCCGAACACCAATGTCGGACTGCTTCCGAGCTCTAATGTATCCAAGCTCCAACGCCGGACTGTGTCCAAGCTCCAACGCCGGACTATATCCAAGATGTCATAGATCATCTTGGTCCAAAAAAGTTGAAGGAGTTTAGCTGAGCTTAATGCTGGAAATGCCCTCTATGGAGCCAGCCACTAGCGCCCGAGCTTTATGCCGGACTGCTTCCAAGGTGGTGCACCACCCCGACCGTGGGCTGATTTTTTGTGAATATTTTTAACCGGTGCAGTTTATTCTCTGCCGATGTATATCCAATAGCCCTCAAGGTGTGTATCAGTCTAAAACCCGAGATGCACCTGAAGGCAAGCATAAAACTGCTGTTCCCAGTAGCCCCTGAGACTCAGGTCGATGCGCGAAATCGGCCTGAGGATCAACTCCTAGCTCGGCAGGATACATAGGAATAAAAAACACAGTGTAATATATTAGAGTTAATAGTGATCGGCGAACGGGCCCCTGAGAGAGGGTCATGAGAAGTCGCCGCAATATACTAGCTTGATGCCAGATAGGTCCATATGGTACCTATTATGGTCCGAAGACGCATATGCGCATAGTTCGGTCAAGCCGAACACTGAGCACTTTGAATTCTCTGCATTGAATAAGCAATGCAGTAGCCCTCGAGACACTGGTCGGGTAGCAACACCAGATCAGGGAATCGATGTGCCCCTTTAATATTTGTAAATAATGAGCGGGAAGCCCAGTAGCCCCCGAGCCTTAATGCGGGCACGGGTGGCCGAATTAAGGATCGATATCCATAGTAAAATCACAAATTATGTGTAATGACTCTATGTATCCAAGGACGTCACATCATTAATGCTCGGATCCGCATTGTACAAAACTTTGTTGACCGACCATCGGCTTCCACCTCCTCAGCCAGTAGTCGAGGAGTGTTTGTCCTACTTTATAAAGCCTTTATGAGGGCAAAGATTTACGACAAACAAGGCAATCTGGCCATACGGTTTTATAAACAAAGGTACACAGAGAGATATGTTATATTACTGTTTAACATAAGAAATGTCTTCCAAAAAAATAGTCCCGCTATTGGTTCCTTTCTTTGGGTTGTCATGCTAAGCATGATCATGAAACCTCAGCTCTAATGTAAGAGCAAAATATCGAGGATTTAGTTTGGGAGGCCAGTTAATAGCCCCCGGTAGTGTTCGGCGACAGTCGAGGTCAAGCCGTAAACACTTCGGCCATTGTTATGAATGGCCCATCATTTAACACAGTCATCGGATCGCTGACTAGTTTACGCTTATTGTGACAGTCAGTTTTTGGCTTTCTCCACTGAGGTGCTTAATCATGTGAGCTGGAAGCACACTCGCAGTGGTTCTCCCTTTGCACACCTATCCGAACAAAGCGGAACGTAGGAAGCAAGTGCAGGAGCCGGGCAACCCAACTATTGACCGAAGACACAATTCGAGACCGATGCATATATAGCAATATCCGAGAATGTTTTTCCGAATCTCTAAAGGTGTCCGGCGTTGCACTGCGAGACTTGTGCTGAAAACACACAAATAGTTTAAAAGTGCCATAAGCTTGGAAAACCAAAAAAACGTCAATAAAAACATGACGTCCGAACAAGATCAAGTGTTTGGTGCCAATCCGAAAATTGGCCTTAGAAAAAAAGTGCTTCTGTCATGCTTTAACATGACACGTCCTATCTCAAGACTTCAAGCGGGTCAGCCTACGGCTTCAACCTCCTATCCCGAGGGCGGAGTACTTCTCATTAGGTCAATTTAGCAAACTAAACTTTAGCGGCTTTGAGAGAGAAATTAGGCTCCCCGGCTAGTGACCACACACTCATGTCGAAAAAAGGAGTGATAAATAATAATAGTAATAAAAACTTTGCAACGACTAAGAAGAAGAACACTTATTATAAAACAGCTCATATAAATTTAAGAGCCCCCAAGTGACTTGGATAAAAGAATTTTATGTATAATGATTGTATGTACCGAAGTACTAATATCATATCTTTGTTCACCCGAACTTTAAACACGTCTTAACCGACCGTCGGCTTCTCCCTCTTCGGTCAAGGACCAAAAAGTGTTATGTACTCCACCTGTCAATAATATCAACAGTGTTTCTGATAACCAGGCAACCGGGCCATAAGGCTGTAACAGAAAAAGCGCGCTCAGGGAACTTATGCTATATTACAGACGAAGTGTAAGAAGCATCTTCGAAGAAAATAGTACCCCCACCGATACCTTTCTTCGGTGCTCATTATTACTATGAGACTTGTGCAATAGATTTTTTGTACTCATGAGTTCCGTTGTGTGCCGACCATGATTGAAAACAATAAGAGCGCTAGCTTTCGGCTTCACCCAGTCTGAGGTCAGAGCTCGGAGGACCCGGTCGTGACAATCGCAGAGGTGCTCCCTTTACTCCCTAGCCGAACAATCGGGAACGTAGGGGTAAGCACAGGAGCCAGGCAACCCATCTTGCAAATCCCTTAAGTCAATATGGTGCATATTGTGGCATAATACACGAACAAGGAACGAAGCCATACAAGTATAGTCATATGCAAGAGGAAAAGCTTCATAAAGGAAGCCCCCAAATAAACGGGGTATTTGAATTTGTGCGTCACAAACAAAGTTTGGACAAGGAAATTTTTTACAAGCACCTTTTTTCAAAAAGGTATAATGCTTGGTCGAACCGAACACAAGTTAAAAATTTAAAACTTTGAGCATGAAGGCAACTTAGCTGGTTAATGTGTTCGGTATTGATGACACGACCCGAGCTTGATGCGGGACAAGGTTCCATCCCCCAAGTCGGTCCCAAGGTGGCGGAGCAAAGAGCTCGGCACTCTGAAGTGGTGACATGGCACGGTCAATGCGGGCCGGCAGAGTGATGCCGAAGTCCCTGGCATGGGGTAATGAAGTGTTGACGAAGCCCCTCGTCCAGCCGAGGTGACGAGGTATGTCAGTACGCCGAGTTGACGATACTGCCCAACCCGGATCATTTTCCTGTGCACAAAAAATGGTGCAAACCGGAGATAATAGTAATAATAATAATTAAAAAAATCGTTGCATAATAAATAATTTATGCAAAGTGAGTAATAAAAGAAATATGGCCTGGCGCCGAAGTCAATGTCGGTGTAGGGCATCGGCGTGATGAGGTAAAGGCGTGGCAAAGCCTAAATTCACAGGTCGGTCCGAGTTCCGGATGCGGCGTTCGCCGGACCATGTACGGAAACTGACCGAACCACCATGCGACCATCGTTAATGTGGCCATCATTTGATAGACCTGTGTACATATGATGAACAAACCAGAGTAATAATTCCTTGGGAAAAATGAACCCGAACAAGCAAAAAATACTAGGATTAATAGCACCTGGTTTATTTGTTGTAGCAATCCGAAGAAAGGTGATTCCGAAAATTGGGACTCGATCCGCACACCCATTGCCTGATGGGCGATAAAGCGACGGTATGGCGATGCTGGCAAAGGTTGGCTCGCCGAGGCAAAGCCCTCGGTCCAGCTAACGTGACGGAGCTGGACGGCTAGTGATGCCGAAGTCTCCGGAGTAGGTTGATGAAGAGATGGCGAAGCCCCCGGTCCAGCCGAGATGTCGAAGCCTCGATGTCAGCCGATGAGTTGAAGTAGGTCGGCGTGATAGACACCGGCTTGAAGGAGCAATAGTGCGGCCCTGCCGATGCAGGTCGTGACATGGTCGATGCCGGCTTGATGAAGTGACCGTGCGGCGATGCCGGTATGCCCGCTCCGTGTAATCTGTGGGGTGGAGATGTTGGTGATGATTTATCCTTCGGGATGCCGGACTCTTGTTCAGCTTGCCGAGATGATGATCCGAAGAATTTGAGCTCTGTTCAACAAAAGTGACGACGTGTCTAGCGCAGGTCGGCAGCCTTGGAGCAATATTGCCGGACTAGTTTGACACCAGCATGATGATGAAGATGACCTCAGGGGAGGCTTAAAAATTTACGGGCACGTGTTTAAAAACAATGCACAATACCCTAGAAGAGAATTCCTCTAAAAAGGTTGTCCAATATCACGTTCACAAAGAAACATGAATTCGGGTCGGATCCGTATTCACGCAGAAAACAGATCCGAAAATTGGTCCACTCATCTGAAGGTTCCCGGAGTTTGAACCGTCAGATCGAGCTGAAATTTGGAGGGGTGGTAGATATGGGAATTCCGTAGTATATGAACGGCTGGATCTTCCAAAGGACCTCCGAGCTGGGCTCTGGAGGCGACTCTTGGGGAACGTAGTAATTTCAAAAAATTCCTACGCACACGCAAGATCATGGTGATGCATAGCAACGAGAAGGGAGAGTGTTGTCTACGTACCCTCGTAGACCGGAAGCGGAAGCGTTAGCACAACGCGGTTGATGTAGTCGTACGTCTTCACGGCCCGACCGATCAAGCACCGAAACTACGGCACCTCCGAGTTCTAGCACACGTTCAGCTCGATGACGATCCCCGGACTCCGATCCAGCAAAGTGTCGGGGATGAGTTCCGTTAGCATGACAGCGTGGTGATGATCTTGATGTTTTACCGTCATAGGGCTTCACCTAAGCACCGCTACAATATTATCGAGGACTATGGTGGACGGGGGCACCGCACACGGCTAAGAGATCAATGATCAACTGTTGTGTCTATGGGGTGCCCCCTGCCTCCGATTATAAAGGAGTGGAGGAGGGGCCAGCCAAGGAGGGTGGCGCGCCCTAGGGGGGAGTCCAACTCCCACCGGGAGTAGGACTCCCCTTTTTCCTATTAGGAGTAGGAGAGGGAAGGAAGAGGAAGGAGGGAGGAAGGAAAGGGGGGTCGGCCCCCCTCCCAATTCGGATTGGGCTTGGGGGGCGCGCCCCCTCCCTTTCTCCTTTCCCCTCCTTTCCACTAAGGCCCAATAAGGCCCATATACATCCCGGGGGGTTCCGATAACCTCCCGGTGATCCAGTATTGTCCCAATCTCACCTGGAACCTTTCTGGTGTCCAAATATAGTCGTCCAATATATCGATCCTTATTTCTCGACCATTTAGAGACTCCTCGTCAAGTCCGTGATCACATCCGGGACTCCGAACAACCTTCGGTACATCAAAATATATAAACTCATAATGAAACTGTCATCGTAACGTTAAGCGTGCAGACCCTACGGGTTCGAGAACAATGTAGACATGACCGATACACATCTCCAGTCAATAACCAATAGCGGAACCTGGATGCTCATATTGGCTCCCACATATTCTATGAAGATCTTTATCGGCCAGACCGCATAACAACATACGTTGTTCCCTTTGTCATCGGTATGTTACTTGCCCGAGATTCGATCGTCGGTATCTCAATACCTAGTTCAATCTCATTACCGGCAAGTCTCTTTACTCGTTCCGTAATACATCATCTCGCAACTAACTCATTAGTTGCAATGCTTGCAAGGCTTTAGGTGATGTGCATTACCGAGAGGGCCCAGAGATACCTCTCCGACAATCGGAGTGACAAATCCTAATCTCGAAATACTCCAACCCAACAAGTACCTTCGGAGACACCTGTAGAGCACCTTTATAATCACCCAGTTACGTTGTGACGTTTGGTAGCACACAAAGTGTTCCTCCGGTAAACGGGAGTTGCATAATCTCATAGTCATAGGAACATGTACAAGTTATGAAGAAAGCAATAGCAATAAACTAAACGATCAAGTGCTATGCTAACGGAATGGGTCAAGTCAATCACATCATTCTACCTAATGATGTGATCCCATTAATCAAATGACAACTCATGTCTATGGTTAGGAAACATAACCATCTTTGATCAACGAGCTAGTCAAGTAGACACATACTAGTGACACTCTGTTTGTCTATGTATTCACACATGTATTATGTTTCCGGTTAATACAATTCTAGCATGAATAATAAACATTTATCATGATATAAGGAAATAAATAATAACTTTATTATTGACTCTAGGGCATATTTCCTTCAGTCTCCCACTTGCACTAGAGTCAATAATCTAGTTCACATCTCCATGTGATTTAACACCAATAGTTCACATCACCATGTGATTAACACCTATAGTTCACATCGACATGTGACCAACACCTAAAGGGTTTACTAGAGTCAATAATCTAGTTCACATCGCTATGTGATTAACGCCCAAAGAGTACTAAGGTGTGATCATGTTTTGCTTGTGAGAGAAGTTTAGTCAACGGGTCTGCCACATTCAGATTCGTAAGTATTTTGCAAATTTCTATGTCAACAATGCTCTGCACGGAGCTACTCTATCTAACTGCTCCCACTTTAAATATGTATCCAAATTGAGATTTTGAGTCATCTGGATCAGTGTCAAAACTTGCATCGACGTAACCCTTTACGACGAACCTTTTTTCATCTCCATAATCGAGAAACATATCCTTATTCCACTAAGGATAATTTTGACCAATGTCCAGTGATCTACTCCTAGATCACTATTGTACTCCCTTGCCAAACTCAGGGCAGGGTATACAATAGGTCTGGTACACAACATGGCATACTTTATAGAACATATGGCTGAAGCATAGGGAATGACTTTCATTCTCTCTCTATCTTCTGCCGTGGTCGGTCTTTGAGTCTTACTCAATTTCACACCTTGTAACACAGGCAAGAACTCTTTCTTTGACTGTTCCATTTTGAACTACTTCAAAAACTTGTTAAGGTATGTACTCATTGAAAAATTTATCAAGCGTCTTGATCTATCTCTATAGATCTTGATGCTCAATATGTAAGCAGCTTCACCGAGGTCTTTCTTTGAAAAACTCCTTTCAAACACTCCTTTATGCTTTGCAGAATAATTCTACATTATTTCCGATCAACAATATGTCATACACATATACTTATCAGAAATGTTGTAGTGCTCCCACTCACTTTCTTGTAAATACAGGCTTCACCGCAAGTCTGTATAAAACTATATGCTTTGATCAACTTATCAAAGCGTATATTCCAACTCCGAGATGCTTGCACCAGTCCATAGATGGATCGGTGGAACTTGCATATTTTGTTAGTACCTTTAGGATTGACAAAACCTTCTGGTTGCATCATATACAACTATTCTTTAATAAATCCATTAAGGAATGCAGTTTTGTTTATCCATTTGCCAGATTTCATAAAATGCGGCAATTGCTAACATGATTTGGACAAACTTAAGCATAGATACGAGTGAGAAACTCTCATCGTAGTCAACACCTTGAACTTGTCGAAAACCTTTTTGCGACAATTCTAGCTTTGTAGATAGTAACACTACTATCAGCGTCCGTCTTCCTCTTGAAGATCCATTTAATCTCAATGGCTCACCGATCATTGGGCAAGTCAATCAAAGTCCATACTTTGTTCTCATCCATGGATCTCATCTCAGATTTCATGGCCTCAAGCCATTTCGCGGAATCTGGGCTCATCATCGCTTCCTCATAGTTCGTAGGCTCGTCATGGTCAAGTAACATGACCTCCAGAACAGGATTACCGTACCACTCTGGTGCGGATCTCACTCTGGTTTACCTACGAGGTTCGGTAGTAAATTGATCTGAAGTTACATGATCATCATCATTAGCTTCCTCACTAATCGGTATAGTAGTCACAGGAACAGATTTCTGTGATGAACTACTTTCCAATAAGGGAGCAGGTAAAGTTACCTCATCAAGTTCTATTTTCCTCCCATTCACTTCTTTCGAGAGAAACTCCTTTTCTAGAAAGGATCCATTCAAAGCAACGAATATATTGCCTTCGGATCTATGATAGAAGGTGTACCCAACATTTTCTTTTGGGTATCCTATGAAGACGCACTTCTCCGATTTGGGTTAGAGCTTATCAGGTTGAAACTTTTTCACATAAGCATTGCAACCTCAAACTTTAAGAAACGACAGCTTAGATTTCTTGCCAAACCATAGTTCATACGGTGTCGTCTCAACGGATTTAGATGGTGCCCTATTTAACGTGAATGCAGCTGTCTCTAATGCATAACCCCAAAACGATAGTGGTAGATCGGTAAGAGACATCATAGATCGCACCATATCTAATAAAGTACGGTTATGACGTTCGGACACACCATTACACTGTGGTGTTCCAGGTGGCGTGAGTAGTGAAACTATTTCACATTGTTTTAACTGAAGGCCAAACTCGTAACTCAATTATTTTACTTCTGCGATCATATCATAGAAACCTTATTTTCTTGTCACGATGATTTTCCACTTCACTCTGAAATTCTTTGAACTTTTCAAATGTTTCAGACTTGTGTTTCATCAAGTAGATATACTCATATCTGCTCAAATCATCTGTGAAGGTCGGAAAATAATGATACCTGCCATGAGCCTCAATATTCATCGGACCACATACATCAGTATGTATGATTTCCAACAAATCTGTTGCTCGCTCCATTGTTCTGGAGAACGGAGTCTTAGTCATCTTGCCCATGAGGCATGGTTCGCAAGCATCAACTGATTCATAATCAAGTGATTCCAAAAGCCCATCAGCATGGATTTTCTTCATGCGCTTTACACCAATATGACCTAAACGGCAGTGCCACACATAAGTTGCACCATCATTATTAACTTTGCATCTTTTGGTTTCAATATTATGAATATGTGTATCACTACGATCGAGATCCAACGAACCATTTTCATTGGGTGTGTAACCATATAAGGTTTTATTCATGTAAACAGAACAACAATTTATTCTCTTATTTAAATGAATAACCGTATTGCAATAAACATGATCAAATCATATTCATGCTCAACGGAAACACCAAATAACACTTATTTAGGTTCAACACTAATCCCAAAAGTATAGGGAGTGTGCGATGATGATCATATCAATCTTGGAACCACTTCCAACACACATCGTCACTTCACCCTTAACTAGTCTATGTTCATTCTGCAACTCCCATTTCGAGTTACTACTCTTAGCAACTGAACCAGTATCAAATACCGAGGGGTTGCTACGAACACTAGTAAAATACACATCAATAATCTGTATATCAAATATACCTTTGTTCACTTTACCATCCTTCTTATCCGCCAAATACTTGGGGTAGTTCCGCTTCTAGTGACCAGTCCCTTTGCAGTAGAAGCACTTAGTCTCAGGCTTAGGTCCAGACTTGGGTTTCTTCACTTGAGCAGCAACTTGTTTGTCATTCTTCTTGAAGTTCCCCTTCTTCCCTTTATCCCTTTCTTGAAACTAGTGGTCTTGTCTACCATCAACACTTGATATTTTTCTTGATTTCTACCTTCATTGATTTCAGCATCACGAAAAGCTTGGGAATCGTTTCCGTTATCCCTTGCATATTATAGTTCATCACGAAGTTCTATTAACTTGGTGATGGTGACTAGAGAATTCTGTCAATCACTATTTTATCTGGAAGATTAACTCCCACTTGATTCAAGCGATTGTAGTACCCAGACAATCTGAGCACATGCTCACTGCTTGAGCTATTCTCCTCCATCTTTTTAGCTATAGAACTTGTTGGAGACTTCATATCTCTCAACTCGGGTATTTGCTTGTGAAAGTGCGTTATATCGACTAGAGGGGGGGTGAATAGGCGATTTTTATGAAAGTCTTCAAAACGTGAGAGTTGTGAAGACAAACAGTGAAGATCATGCCTATTACTATGCAGCGGAAGTTAGATTACACTAGGCCAGCCATGGTCATGTATTCAATAGAGTGAAAGCGCAATGACAAACAGCTTCAGTGTAATAAGGATCAGGTAGGAAGAAGTTATGAAGCCGAACAGATCATACATTCATGTTGTGAAGACAAAAGATAAAGCAAGCATGCAATGGCTTCACAATGAATAACTGTAAGCGAAAGGAAGTGAAGATGAAACCAGTGACACGTTGAAGACAATGATTTGTTGGACCAGTTCCAGTTGCTGTGACAACTGTACGTCTGGTTGGAGCGGCTAGGTATTTAAACCAAAGGACACACAGTCCCGGACACCCAGTCAAGGACACTTAGTCCAAGACACCCAGTCCTCACCGTTTTCTCCTTGAGCTAAGGTCACACAGACCTCGCCCAATCACTCAGGTAAGTCTTCAAGGTAGACTGCCAAACCTTCACAGACTTCATTCACTGACAATCCACAATTTCTCTTGGATGCTCAGAACGCGACGCCTAACCGTCTGGAGGATGCACAGTCCTCAAGTGTAATAAGTCTTCAAATCACACAGACACGAAGACTTAAGTGATGCCCAATTTACTCTGGCTCTGGGTGGTTAGGGCTTTTCTCCTCACTGGGAATTTTTCTTTAAAAGGCTTCGAGGTGGGTTGCTCTCAAACGACAAAAGCCGTGCACTGAAATCTGAGCAGCCAGCCGTTTATGGTTGTGGGGGGGTGGACTATTTATAGCCACTTGGCAACCCGACCTGATCTGTCCGAAATGACCCTGGGTCACTAAGGAACTGACACATGTACCAACGGTCGAATTTTGAACTCACACGGCAACTTTACTTGGGCGACAAGTAAAGCTGACTTGTCTGACTCTGGACAAGATTTTCTCTCAAAGTCTTCGCTCGAAGACATAGGATTTGAATTAGGCATCACTTCAGTCATTCTGACTGGTTCTCTTCGACCCCACTTAACAGTACGGTGGTTCCTATGACACAACATGAATGAAATAAAACTACGAAGGATCTAGGTCTTCGAGTTTCAAAAGCTTCATAGGGAGTCTTCTCATGTCATTGTCTTCAATATGAATATCTTCATAAACCACCATTGTCTTCAATGTCTTCGTACATTTTTAGGGGTCATCTCTGGTAGTAAAACCGAATCAATGAGGGACTTCTACCTGTGTTTTCCTGCAATTCTCACAAACACATTAGTCCCTCAGCTAGGTTTGTCGTCAATACTCCAAAACCAACTAGGGGTGGCACTAGATGCACTTACAATCTCCCCCTTTTTGGTGATTGATGACAAACTAGTTGAAGTTTTCAACGGGAAACATAATTTGTGAAATTGTAAAAGAATTGTCTTCATAAGTTGCAAGGGCTCCCCCTGAAGATGTGCATATAAGTAATTTGCTTCTTGAATGCAAATGCACATGGCAGGTTGTACTTGTGGAGATCCACTTCAACTTATGACAATCCACTATGCATGTGAAAGTATATGAAGATAATGACATGCATAATGGAAAATGGACGTCTACAGAATGAGATGAGTGCGGAATTTATCGTCGCACAACGGAGTGACAAACAGGTAGCAGACGACCATCAAGGCTAAGTGTTACAACTCAATGAAGCAAATGTAGCAAAAAAACGGGAGTTGTAAGCACGAAGCAAAATGTAGCAAAATATGAAGGCACCCACCCATAGTGACCCGCTTGAAGACTATAACCATCATATGCTTCTCCCCCTTTTGTCAGTGATGACCAAAAAGGTTTGAAGACATAGAGGTTTCTACGCGTTCCCAGGCGCAGCAGGGTCGGTGGAGTTGTTTGGCGGCGGTGCAGACGAGCTTGGTGCAGATTCGACGCGCGTTGAAGCAGGTGGAGATGATGTGGCGTCGTCTTCTTCTTCAATAATCCGGGCAGACACGGTGGCAGCAGAAGAAGAGAACTCTGACTCTTCAAGCGATGGTGTGCTGCGCATCACCGCTCTTCTTGGAGGCGTGGAGTCAAATTTGAAGTGCTCTGTGAAGCCATCCTCATGCAGTTCAGCTTCAGGGCACATCATGGTGAGGCCCTTCCAAGTGCGGCGACAGGTCTCGTGTGTGACAAATGCATTCTTGGTTGCCAGATTTCTGATGCGATTGACGTCTTGCATGATGCTTCTCATCTGCCTCTTGAGCCAGTCGTGATGCCTATCTTGCTTTTGGTGAAGAGCCACAAGAAGCTCTCTGTCATTGAGTGCACGAGCGCGCTTCTTGGGTCTCTTTGCAGCTGTGCTGTTGGTGGCTTCAGTTGATGCAGGGGCACGTGTGGTGCCAGCCATTGGATACACTCGGGAGAGAGCTTCAACACCTTCAATATTTTGAGTGAAGCTCTGGTGTTCTGCATTCTGAAGACTTAGTGGTTGCTTGGCCGGCTCTGGATATATTGCTTCAGCAGATGTGTCCACATCTGGCAAAAATATCCTATGATTGCGGGCTGAGGGTTGATAGGAGATTGCAGAGTGAAGCTTGATCAGCCTCATAACCCAAGGAGCATAAAACTTTAATCCAAACAGTTCTGAAGCAGACGCTGCAAATTGACGGATGAAGAGATCCTGTGCATTGAAGCATTTGCCATGAAGAATGCAGAAGATGAGAGTCTTCATTGCACCATCAATTGTCGCATATCGAGAGTGTCCCTTGACAGGCCATAGAGTCCGCCTTATGATATGATATATTGTTCTGGGCAAGTACTCTAAGTCTTCAACGAAGAACCTAGTTGGATAGGGTGCATTCGGAGGCAGTGGCTTCATCATTGAGAGCATCTGACTCATATCTGGCTTAGGACGCTGAAATATGCTCTCAATTGCTTCAGCATGGAGTTGGCACCCTTCTTCAAAGAATTCGCCAGGAGTGGGAAGGCCGGTAAGCTCAATTAGGTCGAAAGCATTGGCTTCATGATGGATATTGCCTGTCATCCACTCCAGAGTCCATGTCTTCGGATCTCTGTTATAGCCTTTGATATGCACAGTGGCATAGAACTGGAGCAGAAGCTCTTCGTTCCAGTGCTCTTCATCAGTGATAAATGGCAGCAAACCCACTTGCTTGAAGCAATCCAGTGCTTCTTCCAGACCAGGCAGACCAGCAACAGCTTCAACCTCAAGGCGCTTGTGAGGAAAGATGCGGCCTTGGTTGTAAAGGATGCATGAATAATAGCTGCGCTGTTGATGGCTCCAGAACCTATCTGATACAATCCGTTCCCTTGAATAAGGGTTCTTGGAGCAGTCGAAAAACGTGTTATCTGCCCTGAAGCCGTTGATGTTGAAGGAACCAGGAGCTGATGCAGGACCTGGGAACCTTGGTAGTCGTGGGATCGGCTTCTGGACCTGGGGCCTGTGCGCAATATGATAGTTGAATTGTGGTCCGGCAGCAGACTCAGGCACAGAATGTTCAGGAGCAGTAGCTTCGGTGTCTTCTGAAGCTGTTGTTGGGGAGGGCTCCACATTTGCTTCGGCGTTGTTTGTGGCAGCCTCAACATTTTCAGTTTCAGGCACGTTCTCCTTGAGAACTGCTTCTTGTTGGTGCCGGGGAGTTGGAGCTTGTGGTATTTCTGCTTGCTCTTCGGCTGATGCAGCCGGAATGTCTTCAGCAGCCTGAGCCCTTGGCCCTTTGCGAAGCCTACGGAGTGTAGGCACCGGTGGAGTTGCAGTGGGTTGGGGCTCATCTTCCTCCTGTGGGCGATCTGCCCACGACGCATCTTGTGTGATTGGCGTCAATGGATGACCAATACTGATCTGTTCGCTTGTCTCAAGCTGAGGAAGGGCTGCATCACCTTGCACATTGTCTTGGAGACCAATGTCTTCAGCAGCGTAGGGTTCGTCTGCTGGAATGTCTTCAGTGTTGGGTTCATGCACAGTCAACTGACGATCTGTGTCAGGATAGCGGACGCAGAGTGGTTCAACTATCAGGGGCTCTGTGGGAGCAGCCCGAGATTTCTTGGTCTTGCGCTTCTTGATGATGGGTTCAGAAGGAGAGGCTTCAGAATGTTTTCTCTTCTTAGCTTCGGCCTCTACAGTCCGTGTCTTCTTGTGCTGTGAGGCGGTTGATCGACTCTTTGGCTTCGAGCCAGTCGTTGCAGCGGGGAAGACAAGCGGAGCAGTTTCTGACCTTGGCGCTTCAGGTTCGGGCACAGCCGCCTTCTTTTTCTTCTTCGCGGCCATCCTGGGGTCAATGCCGGGACGCCCAAGTGCCTTGCGCTTTTCTGCCTCATTGTAGGCTTGCACGCAGCGATCGGCCAAAGTCTTCATGCGTTCTCGCGAGCCTTGAGCTTCGGCACGCGTCTTCAGGAAGTTCTCTTTCAGCTCGTGCAACATGATCTTGAAGTTTTTCACTTCTTGCACACTGAGCTTGGCCACGTGCTTCTTGAACTGAGCCTTTTCATGATCAATTTTCTGCTTCAGTTCTACAATTCGCTGGGCTATTGCAAGTTCTGAAGCAATTGCACCTTGAAAGGCAACGTTGAGGCCTATGGGTAGCGGTAGATCATTGAAGCTTATGTCTGGTGTGTCAAACCATTCATCGATGAAGTTGTGGATGATGGCGACATCAAACAGAGGCAGATTGTTGAAGATTTCAGCCTCCTCCTTGCTCTTGATGAGCTGCTCAAGAGCATCATCTCCAAGATCTTCATCGCTTGAGAGATCAATGGCTTCGCAGCGCAGAATGTCAGCAGCTGTGAGCTCTTTGCCTGTGTGTGGCTGAGGCTTCTTGGCTTCTTGGGGCTTGGACACTCGTGATAAGCCTTCTGACTGCACACTGGCTTCAGGAGGTGCAGTTGCTAAAGGCTTCACTCTTGCGATCTTGGGAGAAGCGGCTGGCTTTGAAGATTTTGGAGCTTTTGGCTTCTTCTGCTTTGGCTTCGGAGCAGCAGGGGCAACATCTGACTCAGTATCTGCTGGAGGGTCATTCACAGCAGTCCCTTGGACTAGGATGCGAGTGATGAGGCCTGCAAGATTGGCATACGGCCCGATGATATTGGGATCGGCATTGCGTGTGCCATCTGCCCTTGGTGAGGAGGGACCAGGGTTGAAGTCAAGCCCAAATTTCTTCTTGTTTATCTTCGCTGACTGTTGTGCAAACTGAAAGTTGCGCTTGAAGAGATTATCATCGCGGCACCAGAGAAGTGATGACGGATGTGCCTCAGCTGGCTGTGGTCCTCTCACCATGCATGGATAGAAGCCTTGAGCAATGGCTTCGTCTCTGGACCTGGGTACGAGATTTTTGTATAATACATCTCCCCATGGTCTCTTGATGGCGCACTTCTCCGCATATTCCTGAGTGACGAAGCGGTAGTGGAACCATTGCTCTGCCCAATATCTTCGAATCCATTGGATTCGTGTCTTGCGCTGACCATAGCTTTCTTCAGGATCAGTTTTGTACATCTCTGCCAATTCATCAGGCAGATCTTTGGACGTTTCACCACGTCGCTGTCTGCCTCCCTTCCTTGCTGCTGTTTCTGAAGCCATGAATAACTTGGAAGGCTTCAAGATGTTCAAAGGCTTCAAAGGCTTCCTTTTGCAAGAACTGGCTTCAGGCGAGTTGATGTGATGCTGCAAGTACTCTGCAAATGAATGCAGACTATGAGAACCAAAGGATTCTCCCACGGACATGTACCTGTGACAGCATTAAGGTGCGAGGGAAGGGGAAGAGGTCATATGCATTCTCAGAAGATTTTGAAGATAAATCGGTTTAGAAGACATTGACCTCATTATGCGAAGACATTCACTTATAGATAAGAAGTTGGTTCCAGATTTGTACGAACCCATAGATCAGTACAAGTGAGGAATCTAACTACTTTATGAAGCACAAGTGAATATACTAGGCATGTTATGAGATGCAGCGAGAGATTTAACTCGTGTGAAGAGAAACTTCTTATGGCAGAAAGTGACTGAACTGTAGGATCAAAAGAGGCTGTAAAAAGAGGTCTTATTTACCACACTTGGAACTGCTAGACGAAGTGAGAGTTGAGGTCGAGCAGTTCAATCCTCCGTGCCCTAACTTGGCAACGGAAGACACCTACGGTGACGGCGGAGAGAGCGATGTCCGCTGTCGGCGTGAAAACGGCGTCGGAGAGGTTGCGGCAGTGAAGCGCTTCGTCGCCGGCGTCGTCGAGTGCTAGCGGTGGCGCTAGGGTTCGTGCGAGGGTGGAAGAAGGAGATAATGACCGCAGTGAATCGTGTATTTATAGGGATAGAGGCGGCACTGCGCTATTACGCAGGTACCCCTGGCGGTTCGCATTTGAGGCACGCGTGGCCAGTTAGAGGAAGATTGGGATTTGTTCCATGTCCCACGCACGCCTAAATTGTCGGGCGGTCGTTCCTTCTTCTCCGGATCTTATGTGGAGGAATGAGCATTAAAAACGGACTTTTATGGTTGTCACTATGTCTTCAACTGACAAGGACACAGTGAAGACATTTGACAGTTTCAACAGAATGCATATGACTTGGAGAGATAGAGTTTGAGATAGAAAGCATAGAGAGGTTAGGGTCCGATCACATTCACTTAGTTCAAAAGATTCAACCAGGAAGACATAGCTATAAGTGAATGTTGTAGAGGACAGAACATCAGTACATATATATCCATATAATCAACGCAGTGAAGATAATCATGAAGACATATTGAGAATGAAACCAAACCAATTGTGAAGACATTGAGAGGTAACGCCATGAGAGAAACACTTCAAAATGGAACGTTTGGTGGTGGCGTTACCCACCGTATAGGAAGTATTAGACCCAGACACGGCGCACAATTATCGTGGCGCTCCGAAGTCAAATTCCACATTAATGTATTCACACTTAGAATGTATGTCTTCATTGTTTGAAGATATACGCTACTTCGTGTGTTGCACATCTAAGTCATCAATATGCTTAAGTGTTAGGATGTGTGCCTGATCACAGGACATTTGAGGATTCCAAGATATTTAGCTCACACCGTAACTTGCAAAATCTCTTCTCATCCAAGGGCTTTGTGAAGATATCTGCCAATTGCTCTTCAGTGTTGACATGTATGATATCAATGTCTTCCTTCACAACATGATCTCTGAGAAAGTGATGATGAATTTCAATGTGCTTTGTCTTCGAGTGCTGAACTGGGTTGTTGGCAATCTTGATGCCGCTTTCGTTGTCGCAGTAAAGTGGCACTTGCTTCAGATGAATGTCATAATCCTTGAGTGTTTGCTTCATCCACAGAAGCTGAGCGCAGCAAGATCCAGCAGCAATGTATTCAGATTCAGCAGTGGAGAGTGATACACAGTTCTGCTTCTTTGAAGACCAACATACAAGTGATCGTCCCAGAAAGTGACATGTGCCTGATGTAGACTTGCGATCAACTTTGTCACTAGCATAATCAGCATCCGAAAATCCAACTAAATCAAACTCTGAGCCCTTTGGATACCATAATCCTAGAGTTGGGGTGTGAGCCAAATATCGAAGAATTCGCTTCACAGCTAAGTGATGCGACTCCTTTGGTGTCGCTTGAAATCGAGCACACATGCAAACACTAAGCATGATATCTGGCCTAGATGCACATAAATAAAGCAAAGACCCAATCATGGAGCGGTATACCTTTTGATCGAACTCTTTACCATTGTCGTCGGGACCCAGATGATGCTTGGCTGGCATTGGTGTTGTGAAGCCTTTGCAGTCTTGCATACCGAACTTCTTCAGGCACTCTTTAAGATATTTCTCTTGAGATATGAAGATGCCGTTGCGTTTTTGCCGTATTTGAAGACCGAGAAAGAACTTCAGCTCCCCCATCATGGACATCTGATATTGCTCTTGCATCATGTATCCAAACTCTTCACTATACTTCTGATTGGTGCAGCCGAAGATAATGTCATCCACATATATTTGGCACACAAACAGTTCACCATCATATGTCTTCGTGAAAAGAGTGGGATCCAGGGAACCAGGTATGAAGCCTTTGCTTTTCAGAAAGTACTTGAGTGTATCATACCAGGCCCTAGGGGCTTGTTTGAGGCCATACAGTGCCTTGTTGAGCTTGTATACCATATCAGGATGTTTTGGATTTTCAAAGCCAGGTGGTTGTGCAACATACACTTCTTCTTCAATCTTGCCATTGAGAAAGGCACTTTTCACATCCATCTGATAGAGAAGTATGTTATGATGATTTGCATAGGCCAGCAGTATGCGTATGGCTTCAAGCCTAGCCACAGGAGCAAATGTTTCATCGAAGTCAATGCCCTCCACTTGAGTATATCCTTGAGCAACTAGACGAGCTTTGTTTCTGACAACTTGACCATGCTCATCTTGCTTGTTGCGGTATATCCATTTGGTGCCTATTATGTTGTGCTTCCGTGGATCAGGACGCTTAACCAGTTCCCATACATTATTCAGCTCAAACTATTGAAGCTCTTCTTGCATAGCTTGAATCCATTCAGGTTCCATGAAGGCTTCTTCAACTCTCTTGGGTTCTGATATTGAGACGAATGCGAAATGCCCACAGAAGTTTGTTAGCTGAGTTGCCCTTGAACGAGTGAGTGGACCAGGTGCATTGATGCTGTCCAGTATTTTGTCAATTTGTACTTCATTTGCAACACGAGGGTGTGTGGGGCGAAGACTTTGCTCTTGCTGATCTATGTGGTCATTTGAAGGTATATCTTCAGGCTGAGCATTGTCTTCATGTGGATCAGGTGCTGAGATGATAAGTTCTTCTTCAGGTTGAGCTTCAGAAGGTACAATTTCTCCAGTTCCCATAAGCTTGATTGATTCATTTGCTGGAACTTCATCTAGCACATTTGGCAATTGCTCTCTTTGTGATCCATTGGTTTCATCAAATCGCACATCCACTGTTTCAATCACTTTGTAGTGGAAGAGATTGAAGACTCTGTAGGAGTGCGAATCCTTTCCATATCCAAGCATGAAGCCTTCATGTGCTTTTGGTGCAAACTTTGAGGTGTGGTGTGGGTCCTTGATCCAGCATTTTGCGCCAAATACTCTGAAATAACTGACATTTGGCTTCTTGCCAGTTAGGAGTTCATAGGATGTCTTGTTCAGAAGCTTGTGAAGATAAACACGATTGATTGTATGGCATGCAGTATCAATGGCTTCAGTCCAGAATTTTCTTGGAGTCTTGTATTCATCTAGCATTGTTCTGGCCATCTCAATGAGTGTTCTGTTCTTGCGTTCGACGACGCCATTCTGCTGTGGCGTGTATGGAGCTGAGAATTCATGTGTGATGCCCGAGGTATCCAGATATGTATCAAGGCCGCTATTCTTGAATTCAGTGCCATTGTCACTTCTGATGTGCTTTATCTTGGCGCCAAAATTGTTCATAGCTCGATTTGCGAAGCGTCTGAAGACATCCTGCACTTCAGTCTTGTAAAGGATTATGTGCACCCAAGTATATCTAGAATAATCATCAACAATTACGAAGCCATAGAGGCATGCAGAAGTAGTAAAAGTTGAGTAGTGAGTGGGACCGAAAAGATCCATGTGAAGCAGTTCGAAAGGTTGAGTAGTGGTCATGATTGTCTTCGAAGGATGTTTTGCCCTTGTCATCTTCCCTGCTTCACAGGAACCGCATAAGTGATATTTCTTGAACTTGACGCCTTCGATGCCTATGACGTGCTTTTTCTTCGCAAGGGTGTGGAGGTTCCTCATGCCAGCATGCCCAAGCCTTCGATGCCAAAGCCAGCATTCTGAAGCTTTTGCAAGAAGACATACTGCAAGTTGTGGTCCTGCTGAGAAATCTACCACATACAAATCACCTTTCCTATACCCTTCAAACACTAGAGATTTGTCAGATTCCATTAGCACCAGGCAGCGATATTTGCCAAACATTACAATCATATTCAAATCGCAAAGCATTGAGACAGACATTAAGTTGAAGCCAAGGGATTCAACAAGCATGACTTTATCCATGTGTTGATCCTTTGAGATTGCAACTCTACCTAGACCCAATACCTTACTTTTACCAGTGTCAGCGAATGTAATGTGGCTCTTGTCGGATGGACGTAAAGTTGAGTCCATAAGAAGGCTTCTTCTGCCAGTCATGTGATTTGTACACCCACTGTCAATAATCCATTCTGAAGACTTTGAAGTCGCTGGTATCGTACCCTACAGTGCAGTTAGGGGGATAGGCTTCACGAAGAGTGTTGTGAAGCATAAACATTTGACGAACCAGTGGGTTATGAAAACTTAGATCCAGATTAGGACTAATGGGGAGAGTAGCATGCGATTCAGGAACGAAGTACATAATGATGCCATTTGGGCAGTTTATCTTGCGCCCCACAAGATTTTTATGGTCCCCAGCAATAGCATCAGAAGATTTTGTTTTTGTGCTGGAGACCTTTCCCTGCAAAAAAAAGTTAAGCTTTCTTAACCACCCACATCTTCAAGGGTGGCTTAGAAGCTATGAGTCTAAGAGCAGCATCTGAGAATTTTGGCTTTGAAGCCTTACCAAACAGTCTAGCAGGGGGACAATAATACTCATAGGCATAAGCAGAATAATTTTTGGTCATATGAATATGACGGTTCGATGAACCGCTCTCATATTCATATGCCTGAGTATGGTTTCCCTGCAAAACATTTGCGTTAGTGTGACTCAGGTGAGTCCTCTGTCTGTATGAAGCCTTTGGACCGAGGTTTGTCTTCTTCAAGTGAGGTGTCATGAAGACATTCACAGGAAGATTTTCCAGACATGTTTTCGGAACCCAGATCTTCTTCATAGCCGGTCCATTCATGCAGTTAGTACCAATGTACCTGGCAAACACTTCACCATTCTGATTCTTAAACAGTTTATAGTTTGCATCAAAGGATTCATCAATGATAATTGGGTTAGCACAAGTGAAGCCAGATAAATTGGATGGATCTGCTGAAAGTTCCTTTGCAGCAACCCATGTAGTTTTGGGGTACTGCTCAGGTTTCTAGTAAGAGCCATCTGCATTGATTTTCCTCACGAACCCAACACCCTCTTTCCTAGGGTTTCGGTTCAGAATCTGCTTCTTAAGGACATCACATAATGTTTGATGCCCTTTCAGACTTTTGTACATCCCTGTTTCAAGCAATGTCTTCAACCTAGCATTCTCATCAGCAATAGCAGTGGTATCCTCAGCAGAGGGGTTAGTTGCCACATCAACAGTTGAAGATATTGGAACAGTAGTAGCAGTGGAACATTCAGCAACAGAATTAGCATTATTACGCTCAATGCATTTAAGACATGGTGGTTCAAATCCTTCCTGAGCGGGACTGATCTGTTCGGCGCGAAGTGACTCGTTTTCCTTTTGAAGATCTTCATGAGCCACCCTCAATTTCTCGAGTTCTTGCTTCCTTTGAAGATAGTCATAGGAAAGCTTTTCATGAGTTGTTGAGAGAGTATCATGACGATCTTCAAGTTCCTGATACTTAACGTGAAGGTTTTTTATGTCTTCAATTAAGGATTCAGATCGAGTCATTTCAGCACCCAACAGATCATCGCTTCTGTCTAACAGTTTTTGAATATGTTCCAAAGCTTTCTGTTGTTCAGTTGCAATTTTAGCAAGTGTTTTGTAGCTAGGTTTTGAATCACATTCAGAGTCATCGTCACTGGATGTTTCATAGCGAGTGGTGCGTGTGTTTACCTTGGCACCGCGTGCCATGAAGCAGTAGGTAGGAGTGGAGTCGTTCTTGTCATTTGCGTCGGTGTCGGTGATGCAATTATTGACTTCAGTGTTGAAGATGGACTTGGCGACGTATGTTGTAGCCATACTCGCAGTGCCAGAATCAGACTCCTCCTCAGATTCCACCTCTGCCTCCTCAGATGCGGATTCCTCCTCTGAATCCATCTCCTTGCCTACAAACGCACGCGCCTTGCCAGATGAGCTCTTCTTGTGTGATGAAGACTTTGATGAAGACTTGGAAGAAGACTTTGAGTGTTTCTTCTTCTTCTTGTCGTCAGAATCATATTCCTTGCTCTTCTTCTTCCTTCTGTTCTCATTGTCCCACTGTGGACACTCAGAGATGAAGTGCCCAGTTTTCTTGCACTTGTGACATGTTTTCTTCTTGTAGTCATGAGCAGAAGCTTCATCATTCCTTGAGCTTGATCGTGAAGATTTTCTGAAGCCTTTCTTCTTGGTGAATTTTTGAAACTTCTTCACTAGCATTGCAAGTTCTCTTCCAATGTCTTCAGGATCATCAGAACTGCAGTCAGATTCTTCTTCAGATGAGGAGACAGCTTTTGCCTTCAAGGCACGAGTTCGCCCATAGTTTGGACCGTAGATATCTCTTTTCTCAGAAAGCTGAAACTCATGTGTGTTGAGCCTCTCAAGTATGTCAGACGGATCGAGTGTCTTGAAATCAGGACGTTCTTGAATCATCAGGGCCAGAATGTCAAACGAACTATCAAGTGATCTCAGCAGCCTCTTGACGATTTCATGTTTGGTGATCTCAGTAGCGCCGAGGGCTTGAAGCTCATTTGTGATGTCAGTGAGCCGATCAAAGGTGTGCTGGACATTCTCATTGTCATTTCGTTTGAAGTGGTTGAAGAGATTGCGAAGGACACTGATTCTTTGATCTCTCTGGGTTGATATGCCTTCATTAACTTTGGAGAGCCAATCCCAGACCAGTTTGGATGTCTTCAAGGCACTCACACGGCCATACTGTCCTTTGGTCAGATGACCACAGATGATATTCTTGGCAGTAGAGTCCAGTTGAACGAACTTCTTGACATCAGCAGCAGTGGCACCTTCTCCAGCCTTGGGAACGCCGTTTTCGACGACATACCATAGGTCGACGTCAATGGCTTCAAGATGCATGCGCATCTTATTCTTCCAGTAGGGATATTCAGTTCCATTGAAGACGGGACAAGCAGCGGAGACTTTGATTATCCCTGCAGTCGACATAGCTAAAACTCCAGGTGGTTAAACCGAATCACACAGAACAAGGGAGCACCTAGCTCTGATACCAATTGAAAGTGCGTTATATCGACTAGAGGGGGGGTGAATAGGCGATTTTTATGAAAGTCTTCAAAACGTGAGAGTTGTGAAGACAAACAGTGAAGATCATGCCTATTACTATGCAGCGGAAGTTAGATTACACTAGGCCAGCCATGGTCATGTATTCAATAGAGTGAAAGCGCAATGACAAACAGCTTCAGTGTAATAAGGATCAGGTAGGAAGAAGTTATGAAGCCGAACAGATCATACATTCATGTTGTGAAGACAAAAGATAAAGCAAGCATGCAATGGCTTCACAATGAATAACTGTAAGCGAAAGGAAGTGAAGATGAAACCAGTGACACGTTGAAGACAATGATTTGTTGGACCAGTTCCAGTTGCTGTGACAACTGTACGTCTGGTTGGAGCGGCTAGGTATTTAAACCAAAGGACACACAGTCCCGGACACCCAGTCAAGGACACTTAGTCCAAGACACCCAGTCCTCACCGTTTTCTCCTTGAGCTAAGGTCACACAGACCTCGCCCAATCACTCAGGTAAGTCTTCAAGGTAGACTCCCAAACCTTCACAGACTTCGTTCACTGACAATCCACAATTTCTCTTGGATGCTCAGAACGCGACGCCTAACCGTCTGGAGGATGCACAGTCCTCAAGTGTAATAAGTCTTCAAATCACACAGACACGAAGACTTAAGTGATGCCCAATTTACTCTGGCTCTGGGTGGTTAGGGCTTTTCTCCTCACTGGGAATTTTTCTTTAAAAGGCTTCGAGGTGGGTTGCTCTCAAACGACAAAAGCCGTGCACTGAAATCTGAGCAGCCAGCCGTTTATGGTTGTGGGGGGGTGGACTATTTATAGCCACTTGGCAACCCGACCTGATCTGTCCGAAATGACCCTGGGTCACTAAGGAACTGACACGTGTACCAACGGTCGAATTTTGAACTCACACGGCAACTTTACTTGGGCGACAAGTAAAGCTGACTTGTCTGACTCTGGACAAGATTTTCTCTCAAAGTCTTCGCTCGAAGACATAGGATTTGAATTAGGCATCACTTCAGTCATTCTGACTGGTTCTCTTCGACCCCACTTAACAGTACGGTGGTTCCTATGACACAACATGAATGAAATAAAACTACGAAGGATCTAGGTCTTCGAGTTTCAAAAGCTTCATAGGGAGTCTTCTCATGTCATTGTCTTCAATATGAATATCTTCATAAACCACCATTGTCTTCAATGTCTTCGTACATTTTTAGGGGTCATCTCTGGTAGTAAAACCGAATCAATGAGGGACTTCTACCTGTGTTTTCCTGCAATTCTCACAAACACATTAGTCCCTCAGCTAGGTTTGTCGTCAATACTCCAAAACCAACTAGGGGTGGCACTAGATGCACTTACAGCTTGAAATATTAACTTGAACTCCTGGAACATCTCATACGGTCCATGACATTCAAAATGTCTTTGAAGTCCCGATTCTAAGCTGTTAAGCATGGTGCACTAAACTATCAAGTAGTCATCACATTGAGCTAGCCAAATGTTCATAACATCTGCATCTGCTCCTGCAATAGGTTTGTCACCTAGCGGTGCATCAAAGACATAATTCTTCTGTGCAGCAATGAGGATAAACCTCAGATCACGGATCCAATCCGCATCATTGCTACTAACATCTTTCAACTTAGTTTTCTCTAGGAACATATCAAAAATAAAACAGGGGAGCTAAACGCGAGCTATTGATCTACAACATAGATATGCTAATACTACCAGGACTAAGTTCATAATAAATTAAAGTTCAATTAATCATATTACTTAAGAACTTCCACTTAGATAGACATCCCTCTAATCCTCTAAGTGACCACATGATCCAAATCAACTAAACCATAACCGATCATCACGTGAAATGGAGTAGCTTTCAATGGTGAACATCACTTATGTTGATCATATCTACTATATGATTCACGCTCGACCTTTCGGTCTCAGTGTTTCGAGGCCATATCTGCATATGCTAGGCTCGTCAAGTTTAACCTGAGTATTCTGCGTGTGCAAAACTGGCCCGTTGTAGATGGACGTAGAGCTTATCACACCCGATCATCACGTGGTGTCTGGGCACGACGAACTTTGGCAACAGTGCATACTCAGGGAGAAAACTTTTATCTTGAAATTTAGTGAGAGATTATCTTATAATGCTACCGCCAATCAAAGCAAGATAAGATGCATAAAAGATAAACATCACATGCAATCAATATAAGTGATATGATATGGCCATCATCATCTTGTACTTGTGATCTCCATCTCCAAAGTACCGTCATAATCACCATCGTCACCGGCGTGACACCTTGATCTCCATCGTAGCATCGTTGTCGTATCGCCAATCTTATGCTTCCACGACTATCGCTACCGCTTAGTGATAAAGTAACGCACTACAGCGCGATTACATTGCATACAATAAAGCGACAACCATATGGCTCCTGCCAGTTGCCGATAACTCGGTTACAAAACATGATCATCTCATACAATAAAATTTAGCATCATGTCTTGACCATATCACATCACAACATGCCCTGCAAAAACAAGTTAGACGTCCTCTACTTTGTTGTTGCAAGTTTTACGTGGCTGCTACGGCTTAGCAAGAACCATTCTTACCTACGCATCAAAACCACAACGATAGTTTGTCAAGTTGGTGCTGTTTTAACCTTCGCAAGGACCGGGCGTAGCCACACTCGGTTCAACTAAAGTTGGAGAAACTGACACCCGCCAGCCACCTGTGTGCAAAGCACGTCGGTAGAACCAGTCTCGTGTAAGCGTACGCGTAATGTCGGTCCGGGCCACTTCATCCAACAATACCGCCGAACCAAAGTATGACATGCTGGTAAGCAGTATGACTTATATCGCCCACAACTCACTTGTGTTCTACTCGTGCATATAACATCAACACATAAAACCTAGGCTCGGATGCCACTGTTGGGGAACGTAGTAATTTCAAAAAAATTCCTACGCACACGCAAGATCATGGTGATGCATAGCAACAAGAAGGGAGAGTGTTGTCTATGTACCCTCGTAGACCGGAAGCGGAAGCGTTAGCATAACGCGGTTGATGTAGTCGTACGTCTTCACGGCCCGACCGATCAAGCACCGAAACTACGGCACCTCCGAGTTCTAGCACACGTTCAGCTCGATGACGATCCCCGGACTCCGATCCAGCAAAGTGTCGGGGATGAGTTCCGTCAGCACGACGGCGTGGTGACGATCTTGATGTTTTACCGTCGCAGGGCTTCGCCTAAGCACCGCTACAATATTATCGAGGACTATGGTGGAGGGGGGCACCGCAAACGGCTAAGAGATCAATGATCAACTGTTGTGTCTATGGGGTGCCCCTGCCTCCGTATATAAAGGAGTGGAGGAGGGGGGCGGCCAAGGAGGGTGGCGCGCCCTAGGGGGAGTCCAACTCCCACCGGGAGTAGGACTCCCCTTTTTCCTATTAGGAGTAGGAGAGGGAAGGAAGAGGAAGGAGGGAGGAAGGAAAGGGGGGCCGGCCCCCCTCCCAATTCGGATTGGGCTTGGGGGGCGCGCCCCCTCCCTTGCTCCTTTCCCCTCCTTTCCACTAAGGCCCAATAAGGCCCATATACCTCCCGGGGGGTTCCGATAACCTCCCGGTGATCCGGTATTGTCCCAATCTCACCCGGAACCTTTCCGGTGTCCAAATATAGTCGTCCAATATATCAATCTTTATGTATCGACCATTTCGAGACTCCTCGTCAAGTCTGTGATCACATCCGGGACTCTGAACAACCTTCGGTACATCAAAATATGTAAACTCATAATGAAACTGTCATCGTAACGTTAAGCGTGCGGACCCTACGGATTCGAGAACAATGTAGACATGACCGAGACACGTCTCCGGTCAATAACCAATAGCGGAACCTGGATGCTCATATTGGCTCCCACATATTCTACGAAGATCTTTATCAGTCAGACCGCATAACAACATACGTTGTTCCCTTTGTCATCGGTATGTTACTTGCCCGAGATTCGATCGTCGGTATATCAATACCTAGTTCAATCTCGTTACCGGCAAGTCTCTTTACTCGTTCCGTAATACATCATCTCCCAACTAACTCATTAGTTGCAATGCTTGCAAGGCTTTAGGTGATGTGCATTACCGAGAGGGCCCAGAGATACCTCTCCGACAATCAAAGTGACAAATCCTAATCTCGAAATACGCCAACCCAACAAGTACCTTCGGAGACACCTGTAGAGCACCTTTATAATCACCCAGTTACGTTGTGACGTTTGGTAGCACACAAAGTGTTCCTCCGGTAAATGGGAGTTGCATAATCTCATAGTCATAGGAACATGTATAAGTTATGAAGAAAGCAATAGCAATAAACTAAATGATCAAGTGCTATGCTAACGGAATGGGTCAAGTCAATCACATCATTCTTCCTAATGATGTGATCCCGTTAATCAAATGACAACTCATGTCTATGGTTAGGAAACATAGCCATCTTTGATCAACGAGCTAGTCAAGTAGAGGCATACTAGTGACACTCTGTTTGTCTATGTATTCACACATGTATTATGTTTCCGGTTAATACAATTCTAGCATGAATAATAAACATTTATCATGATATAAGGAAATAAATAATAACTTTATTATTGCCTCTAGGGCATATTTCCTTTAGCCACGCCCTAAACTCGTCCAGATTCCCGTCCAGATTTGACAGGGCTCCGGTATATCGTAGATTGTCGGAGATTCCTCCATCGGAACTCGAAGAAATTTTGCATGGATGTTGTAGACGTAATCCCACACTATTCCACTGAAGCAATCGTCAAACCGACGCTCGAGGAGGTGGTGGCGGCGAATACAAGTTCGCTGTCCATAAAAACAGCACGGCCGCCCGAGGGCAATGTTGACGTTGAGCCCTCGAGCTCCATGGATGATTCCTCTGTGATCATGATAGAGATCGGAGTTGATGTTGAAGAAGGCCCCCGTCCGAACATGATGATCGGAGATGGAGCACGGTTCTCGGTCGAGCCAAGGTGACCAGTCGAGCCGGCGATGAAGATGTCGGCGTCGCAGTTGACCTGCGGGTGAGCCATTGATCCTTTTGCTGATCACACAGCGGAACTCTCAATGAAAGCACCAATGTCGGTGTCAAAACCGGCGGATCTCGAATAGGGGGTCCGGAACTGTGCGTCTAGGATCGATGGTAATAGGAGGCAGGGGACACGATGTTTTACCCAGGTTCGGGCCCTCTTGATGGAGGTAAAACCCTACGTCCTGCTTGATTTATTCTTGATAATATGAGTAGTACAAGAGTTGATCTACCACGAGATCGGAGAGGCTAAACCCTAGAAGCTAGCCTATGGTATGATCGTATGTATATGATCTATCGACTAGCCTGGCCTCGGTTTATATAATGCACCAGAGGCCTAGGATAACAAGAGTCCTAGCCGAATACGCCGGTGGGGAGGAGTCCTTGTCTTGATCACCAAGTCTTGAGGAATCTTCCATGTATGCGGCAGCTATCCGAACTGGCCCATGAGTATACGGCCATGGGGGTCCTCGGCCCAATCTAACAGATCGGGAGATGACGTGGTGAGTACCCCCTAGTCCAGGACACCGTCACTTGGACTCGACGGTTATGGAGCTTGAGGGGGTCTTAGGCGTCGCGGAGGGAACAAACGGACGACATGGTCAATGGTGGTGATGTAGTTGGCCTTGGCGGTCCTCAGGGGTGACGGAGACGTCAGTGCAGGGTCGCCGGAGTAGTGTGCGATGACGACAAGCTTCGGGTGTCGACGTGTGCTTGTTTCTAGGCGAAATGGGGTGAACCAAAATGTCAGAAGAAGAGCGCGAGCACTAGAAGACAAATGGAGAAGGTGAGCAATCAAATGGATGACAGGGCTCACTAGAGCTTCTTCGGCAAAGGCATTGAGTTCCGGGCTCCGACGAACTTGGTGTTCCCGTGGTGTCTAGGTGTGTAGAAGATGTCCAGGAGGTTCGTCGTGGAGCAGCTGATGAATGGTGGCGGTGGTTGGGCTAGGGGTGGCTTGCCTCGTCGCAATTTGACCAACGATGAGCTAGGTCAATGGCGAAGGTTGGGAGTCTGTCGGCGAGCAGCCTGACGGCGATTGCGGGCGGTGGCAGGGGCTTGTATAGAGGGGTCGAGGGATATTTAACGGGCATGGCCATGGCCGTTGGCTCGCATGGAGAGCGCAGGTGGAGATCGTGGGCACGCTCGCTTCGTGCGCGACTTGGGCGCGTGCGTCGGGCAATAGTTGAGCGAGGTGGGCGACGACCCTCACGGGTGTGTCCTGCATGGTTGCGAGGGAGAAGAGGGAGGGGGCGTGGTGCAAGGGTGGGCTCGCCTGTCTAGCTGGTCCTTGGTTGGCCTCGCTGGCTTTTTTGTTCTTTTATCTTTCTTTTGTCTTTTGTAAATTCAAAATAATTTGATTTTTATTTTTCTGCCAACTACAAACTTGCCTTAAATTTACTTTGGAATATTCCTAGTTGTGTAAACATTTTGTTTATGGATTTCGGCGAACTATTTTTGTCACCTATTGGGCACCTTTTTCAAAGTATTTTTATTTATTTTCAATTTTTATTTTTTAAACCAGATTTTACTTATAGGTTAAATTGACCATATTTAAACTATTTTCAAACCCTGTTTCAAGCAATAATAAGGGAAAATATTTATCTTAGGAGAGTTCTCTCCTATCCTTATGCATTGTTTTGATAAACTTTTATTCGGAGAAACTTCCATGACCATTAGTTAAACATAACCCAAACCCTAGATCTAGAGTGTCGATGCGAAGAAGCGCTACAAACCGCATACATTTTACCTAAAGATTTATGGATCTGGTAAAATGGTAAAAATCAGAAATACGTCACAGAAATCATTCGTTCGGTTTGGATCTGGATCAAACATTTTCAAAATCTGACTTGGCAACCAGGCTTACTTCAAGATCTGTGCATTCCATCTGACGGACAAAAACAATGTTCGTTCCAAAATTCTGAAAATCTGACATTAGATTTTTGTCGATTCTGTTAAATTTTACCAGCCAAAGTCATTGGTATAGTGTATGTTCAAATTGTTCTAGGTAATGTTGAAGCTGATTTTGTCAGCTATCTTCCCTTTTGGCTGCTTCACACAGCTCCCTTTTCTCACTCTTTCTTTGGAAAAGGAGGATTACCTCCGGCCTCTGCATTAGTATGATGCATGCAACCATATTATTAAGCAATTTCTATAATCCGGTACAATCTCGCAAAAGAAGCTTGTAAAGCATAAAAAACTTGAAACATGTCACAACCCGCAAAAATAGAACAAGATGACTAAGCACCTATCCTATTATTGGACCGCCATCCAAACCGGTTGTAGGTATCTCGTGCTACCGTCTCCCAACGGTTGCACCCAATAGCCATATGCTCTTTGGCTTCCGCATGGCTGAGTGACAGTCACATACGAATTCATGCGGTTGTTCTGTAAATGATCTGTAAAAAAATTGTAATGGATTGTCTGTTGAAGATCACATCGTTTCGGCAGTTTCACATAGCCCAAAGTAATGCACACACCCCGACTTGAATATGTGCCACAATTTGAGACTCTACTCCGTCTAACCACATCCCAAATAACGTGGCAACACTATTCGGAGGACTGGCGTTAAAGGCCACATGTACCATACACCATAAAAGCTTGGCTAGTGGGCATTTGAGAAAGTTTCATCTCGATGACAAAAGCAACATCATTTACTACCCTCCCATCTGCATTTTGCCAAGTTAGCCTTAGTCGGAATCACTTCCTTGTACACAAACCACATACGAATTTTTTATTTCTAAAGGCCCTTTAATCTTTCAAATATGAAGTGATCTCAGGATTGGACTAGAGTCTAATAAATCTAGATACATGTACTTCACCGCAAAAACTCCAGACATCAAGAGTTTTCAGTGAAGCGTATCAGGCTCATTATAAGGTTAACCTCTATCAGCCTGTGCACAAGATGTAGCCATCTGTCCCAAACTAGGGACCATTGGGACTGAATGTTTAACGGAACCGACCCTAATATTGTACTAATAAAAGCTTCCTTATGTTGTATAATATTCTAAAGGGAAGGTTATTATGTGGCTAATGGTGTGTCTCCTAACCTTGTATCTTATTTATCTTGTCGTGTGGCCATTCCTAACGATAAACCCTTTTCTCACTCTTGATTTGTGTCTCGCACACACACAAGAACCAGATTTGTGTCTCGCACACACACAAGAACCAGTGCAGTGTTCATAAAAAAAGTGCAGTGAAGCTTTATTGATATACTAGCAAGATCCCGTGCATTGCACGAAACATTAAGGTGCATTTGTATGAGTAGTTTATCTTGTGGGAGAAAAGAATGAACAAAAGAAGGCCTTATTTGTAAATATAGAGAAGGGTGTAGGTATCTTATTGTAAAATTATCATAGTTTCTTCCTATCCGTCAGATATAAATCATCACTAACTCGGTTTTTTATAAGAGTATGTAGATATATAGATATATAGATATAGAAAATCTCTATACACCAAAAGCTTGTTGGTGCTGAATCAGCCAAACTCCATAAACCAAACGTTAGAGCTGATTGACTTGGCTCTAATTTCAAACCTACTCCGTGTATAAGCGAATAATGTCTGCAAAGCGGGCCCAACAAAACGAAGGCATGACAAGTCTCGGACAGGGACAATGCACGGCTACTGCAGAATACTGGATTCGACCGTTACTCTTTAATTTATATTTATATATATATTTCAAGGATACATCAGGGCCTTCACAAAACGAAGAAGAAGAAAAGTTGCTGCGATGCTCAGTCCTCATCCACAAAGATAGTCTCTTGCTTGAAGAGTCCCCCAAACACGGGCCTCACCTCCTTCTTGGGAGCCGGCTGCATTGCTGCCTGCTTCACCTTCTGCGCCACCGGCTTCACGACGGCCCTCTGCGGTGCCAGCTTCTTGGCCTTGGCCTGGCCTCTCACCGTGGCGATCTGGGCCCTTGGTTCCTCCTCGTCCGAGCTCCGCGCGGTCGCTCCTACGGCTGCAAGCTGTGTGCTGAACTTGTCCCAGGAGAAGTCAGTGTTAAGCTTGAGCCCCTTGGCTCTGGTTAGAAGGTTCTCCAGCGAGGCCTGCGCCTCGTTCACGGTGCTTGCGCCAGCCTCTTCTGAGGTCGTGTCCTTCCCTTCGGTTTTGAGCTTAGTGGTGGGTTCTTCTGCATCAGCAGCTCGCTGGGAGGCCAGGGCTTCCTCCTGCGCCCTCGCATTTGCAGCAGCTTCTTGGTACTCTTTTCTTCTAATGTCCTCAGGAATAGCTCTGAAGAGGGAGATAACAATAGTTTTTGAAGTAGCAATACAAAGAAGGAAACTTGTTGTGGCACATAACTATCTTTTGTTAGTTACATTTGTGGTCAAATCTAGGCTCCAAATCTGAGAGGGACTTAAATCCGGATGGAGGTAGTACAATATTAGCACGGTTCTCTTATTAAAGTGCCACATAAAAAGGCTATCAATATCAAAAGATTCAAGAAAGAATTAGGCGGAGAAATTTTGGTTAGCCTACTCACGTTAGTGCCTCCACTGTGGGCTTGGACGTTCCCAAGGAGCTAGTTGAAACTTCCACAACCTGGAAACGAGAAATATCATTGGGAAAATTAAAGTTGAGTAAATAAGGACCCATACGTAAAACTAAATTTGAATTATAGGGTGTCTTTTCTGTCATCATACATAGCATCTAATGGTATACACAAACTTGTGAATATAAGTTTTCAAGAAAAGCACATTCGCAACCAACAAGGCCTGGTCAGAAACAACTAGGAATTAGGACTGAAAATTTTGACACGATGTCTTCACTATCAGGAATTTAGTTTAGCAAAATCTTACACTTTTCCTAAATAAACAAGCATGTGCATAGCCAAATTTAAGTAGAAGCTGGGTGTATGCTTATTACGATTATGGTGGTGTTTGGTTCTCTAGTCCTAGGACTTTTTCTAGTACCTAGGACTTTTTGAAAAAGACTCTCAAGGAGGTGCTTCTAAGGACTTTTAGCAAAAAGTCTCAAAAAAGTCCCACCATGTTTGGTGTGCTAGGGACTTTTTCTAGTCCCAACACAAAAAAGTCCCTGAAACCAAACACCCGAGCTTTGCTACATCTACGTAAAGATTTTTACGTAACCTACATAAAAGATGAGCTGGCCTGATTTGGTTGGAGGGGAAATAGGCCCAGGCCCACCCCGTGAAAATCAGGGGGGGGGGGGGGGGGGGACGATTAGTTTAGCGTTAAGGAAAGAATGTAGCTCTACGTAGCTGGTTTCGTAAGTCTAGCGTTTTGCCAAACACCCCTTATATCCCGTTCATGCTATATTTAGATGTCCTTTAGCGTAAAAAATGTGCATAGCCAGATGGATAGAAGAGCTTAGATCCGCGTAAAGCTTCCGTTTTGAATCCCATGTAGTATTCAATGTTGCCACAGTGTAGTAAAACTATTTGGTGGTCCACACATTTTTACTGCATGCATGGTTTTATTATGACATATACACTTTTGTTTTAAACGATAAAGTCAACATGTTCATAATTTGTTCGCCGCACTTCTATGACATGCAATACAAAATTTACTGTCGATTTAAGCAAAGGGGGTGGTTCATTGGTCTCAGAAGCGTTGTTCTAACTGAAACGCAGAAGAAGAATTTTGCGTTCTCGCTAAGAATTGCGCCACCATGCAGTACATATGTTTGTTGTTCTGCAATCGGTGGCAGAATAATTATTCCACACTATTTTTGAATTGCCTTCGCTTCACTATTTGTTCTGCCTCCGAATGATGCATTGTGCCTCACCAGACAAAAACTCAGAAGCAGTGCACCATTTTTACTGCCCAAACTGTGCGGGCAGTACAAATGATTGTTTTTTTTAAAATGAAAGTACAAATGATTGTGAAATTAGAACAATAGTGCAAAACTGGGATGCGGTACAAGATTGTACTGCAAGGTAATGCAAGCAATACAATGTAAGCAATCGGATTTTTATTGCGTGATTTTTGTGTGTGCACATTTTCCACGTTTCAATTAATAACGTCTTTCATGAAATTTGATAACCAAACAGTCAATGTAAGCAATCGGATTCTAGTTAAGCATGAAAACCCCATGCGATGGTGCTAGGATAGATAGAGTTCCACATGAAACTGCCAGAGAACCCTGGATTGAATTGCCTATCAAAAACTAAATAAGGTACCCCTTTGTGTGTTAAGTTTCAGTACCTTGTTCTCTGCGATCTCAATGTTGGAGAAAACATCAGCCACAAGGGAAGCAATCTGCAACTTGGACACCTACCAAACACACAAAGCAATGCACATGATTAAGAGAAAAGCAACGACACAAAGCTTCATGTGAACTGCATTGTACTATCACAGGTTTAAACTACCTTGCCAGTGTCAGTGGAGGAAGTCGTGGTGCTGGACGAACCCTCTTTGGCCAGGACCAGCCCATACGAGCTCTCAGGGTCGTAGTCTTCAGTGAGTGACGCCTTGACTAGCGTGTAGTTGACATCGGTCTCCACTACCTTGGCCAAAAATTCACTTAGCGGCAGAGTCTGCACGCGGGAGAACAGGTTCGAGAAAAAAGACGTGAACCCATTAAGCACACTGTTCGTGGAAGCCCCATTGACGCCACCGGCGCCCTCGTCGTAGACCACCACAACATGTGCCACGCCGGCGAGGTCCGCAGCCTGCACTACCCGGAGCGCATCCTCGGTAGTGACCGGCCCGCCCTCTAATCCCTTCTCGACCGGGCCGACGGTGATCACCACCTTGGCTGCTGGGCCGATGGACTTGGCGATCGCCTCAGTGTCATCGAAATCCGACTCCACCGCGTTGAGCCGGCGTGCCTCCGCGGGGGATATGAGTCTGTACGCGGCGGCGAGCCGAGCCAACTCCTGTGCCGACGCGAGGTCCGGAACCCCGGCGCGCACGGCGAAACCTTGCCGCAGCAGCGTCTGTGCAATGCGGACACCCGTCTGCCCCGTGGCGCCCGCCACGAACACCGTCTGTTGGTCCTTCTTTCCCCTCCCTCCGGCAAACAGGGACCCTGTTCCCGGCGATGGGAAGGCCGGTATCAGTGACTTGGCGTCCTCAAACTTGCCGCTGAAGTCGACAAAGAAGGGGTTCTTCTTGGCCTCCTCATCCGCCCCAGGCTTGCCGGCGCCGACGCGGCAGAGGAAGGATGGGGCGCGGCGGCGGAGAGGGGAGGATAAGGGCCGGAAGGAAGGGGGGTTGGAGGTGAGCGCGGGCGGCATGGCGGGCTGACAGGGTGGCGTCAGGAGGACGAACAGGTGGTGGGCATGGGCGCCGTAAGATGAGGAAGAGGTGGCGATGGGTAGCGCGCGCGTGGGATGGCATGTCTGGATTGGGGGAGGTGGAGAAGGAGCCTATCGCGGGAGGCCATGTAGGCCACCGTTTATCTCCTTCGCGGGGAATCGCTGGCCGTCAGCACGCCCCACGTCCATTTCCTTGGACCCACGGCGAAGATCGCATGTTTTTCCCTAAACCAGGTTTATATTATATTATTATTTTTTGTGAGCAACCAGGTTTATATGTTAGATCAATATATATGATATAATGGAATAAACTTTGTTAAAAATTAATTAAAATAGTTATTAGACGGTTGTGTAAGTTCACCGCCTCATTGCATCTGTGTGAACATCTGTGTTAGTCTGGACACGACCCTACGTAACTACCGCCTTTGAATGGCGGTAGATAAGGTGTACCGCTACGCCTCCACATATTATATTCTGCTCATAGCACAACGCCTAGTGAGACGATGATGCTTGGTAAACCTTTGAGGGCATCCGACCATGGCTACACAGCATAACATAGCATCGATCATATAAAGGGTAATGATCATATACTTAGCCATTGTATAATTATAGTGCACACTGTCAATATCAACTCATGCACAAACATGTCTATTAAACTTGGACATCCACGAATCTATGTCTATGCCAGAGTGAAAATAAAGTTCTCTTGAGTTGTTATTATGTAGATTGAATAAGTTAATGGATTCTAAACTATCAAAAGAGACCACATGACCCTCATTTTCATTTAAGAAAATGGAATTTAAAGCTTACAATACAACGATCTATGCATTTACCGGTGCACAACCTCAATTCTCCTTTTTGAGGTTATGATTTTAGCTTTTGTTTCTCTTCCTATACAGCCATGTTGTTGGGTATATTTTCCTTTTCCTGATCCTGGGCAAATGTACAACTCTCCCTTCTTATAACGAAAACAAAGCTCCTTTAGGTGGGCAGTTTCTGCCTCCATGGGCCTTTCAAAAAGAGAAAAACTACTATTGTTTCCCATAAAAAAACAAATTGTCACACAACAAACCTCAAGGCGGTAAGTAACTGGCTATCATGGCATGTGGGTTGCGGCTCATCCAACAACTTTTTTTTAGAGGAAGCCCATTCAGCCACTTGTTGTATGGTAATAAATAATAGCATCCCTAAAGTCGATTTTTGTTCACGCCCTCCAAATAGCGCGAGAGCTATATATCGATGGAACTAGCTCTCGTGCCAGGCGCATCGCCAGTAGGCCGGCCTATTATATAAGTTAGTCGTTCATTGTAGTTTGCTCGCTGTATGTTAGTTGATCTAGTTCTCTCTTGGGGTTTTTATTTCGTTTTCGTTTGTTTTTCTTTTATAACCGGTTTTCTGTGGAATTTCTTTACTCTTCGATATAACTTTGGTTTTCATTGTTTGTCTTGGTATTCATTGTGTTTTTTCTTTTCTTTCTTCTATTTTTCTTGTTTATTCTTAGTTTTCACTAGATTTTTAATTTGTTTTTTTGTTTTTATTCAGTTTTCTTTGTGTCTTTCTTCCATTTTTTTATTTTCTTTGGTTTTCTTTAATTCCCTTCTTTTTCACCAGATTTCTTTGGATTTTTCCTTTTTATGTGTTTTCATTTATGGTTTTCATCGGTTATTCTTTTCTTTCTCATTTTTTATTCTTTTTCTTTCTTTCTTGAATTGAAGTGGGTTTTTTTCTTTGTTTCTTGGTTTGGAGTGGGTTTTTTGTTTCCTTTTTATTTTGTTTATTTATTTTATTCTCGTTTTCCCTTTTTCTTTGTTTATTTTGGTTTTCATTCAACATTTTTCGTATATGTCAAGAACATATTTCTAATATAGGTTTAACATTTTTAAAATACAAGTTTAACATCCTTTTAATGCATGGTCAACATATTTTCTATACACATTTAAAACATTTTCAAGTGCTTGATTAACATTTTGAAAATACAATATTTTCAAATACTTGATTACATCTTTTAGGTACAAGATTAACAATATTTTAATACATGGTCAAAAATATAATTAACAATTTTCAAATACTTGTTTAACTATTTTTTCAAATGCTTCATTACCATTTCTAAATAAACTGTCAACTTTTTTCATACACATTATGTACTTTTGTATACATTTTTTCGTATAGATGGGAAACATTTACTTTATACACATTTAACATTTTTAAATGCTTGGTTAACATTTTTTTAGTATATGGTGTACATTTTTTTATACACATTTCATTTTTCAAATGCTTGATTGACATTTCTAAATACAACATTCAATTTTTTTAATACATGGTCAAAACAATTTCTATACACATTTCAACATTTTCAAATGCTTGATTAAAAAATACTAGTTTGACATTTTCTTAATACATGGACAATATTTTTTCTATATACATTTAACATTTTTCAAATGGTTGATTAACATTTTTCAAATGCTTGATTAGCATTTTTCAAATATTTGTTTAACATTTTTTAATGCTTAATTAACATGTTTAATATATATGATCAACTTTGTTGACGCCTATTATACCTCTTTCGTATACATAAAAACATTTTTTATATATATTTAAGAAAACAAATGCTTGGTTAACATTTTTTAAAATGTTTTTATGTAAGTGTTTTGTAGTATATTTATTAAGCATATTTAGAAGTATAAACAAAAGTAAACGCAAGAAGAGGAAACGAGGTTGTGGCCTCCCACCGCCTAGGCTGGCCCATTTAGAGTGGAGTTTGACACGAGAGCGCGCTAGGTCTCACTATAAGCGAGACATAGCGTTCTCTAATTGGTTTGATGCCAAAACTTGACATGCCAAATTTTGGCAACTGCCAAATGTTGGCTAGAGATTGGTTGCTTATCAATTTTTGTTCTGTATTACAAAATGTTGTCAAATGTGGCAGCTGTTAATTTTGCCAAATGTTGGTAGAAAACCAATGAGCCCCTATTATTCTCATGCTATGAGACCTTCTGTTTGAACCTCTGTCCATGTCATCAAATAGCGCCGGAACAACCGGCTACAACGCTCCTCTCTACCAATTTTCTTTCGCTTTTCTTTTCTTTGGGGGTTTCAGAAAATAGCTAATTCCTCCGATCCAATGTAACTAATGCTGCTTTACGAGAAATTTAGTAAAATAATCATTTAATTTGTATTAAAGAACGTCCATTGATTGGATTAGAGGGAGTACTATTTTTTCACAGAGTAAAAGAATTGTTATTACAAGATAAAAAAATGTTCAGCAATTTAAAAGATGATCAAGAATTTTTAAAATACTTGCAAATATAAAATATGTTCATTAATTAGAAAATGAGCCTAAATTTTAATTTATGCTCAAAAAATTATTCTTGGTTATTTTTCGAGAAAACTTCTAATCTATTCATCAATGGTCAAGGTAGTATAAAGAACACCAGAAGTTAGAATTACATCCAGGTCAATATACCACCTAGCGACAATTACAACCACTGGAGCAAGACGAAGACGCGCCGCCCTCATCGCCCTCCCTCATCAGAGTCGGGCAAACATTGTTGTAGCAGACAGTCGGAAAGTCGTCGTGCTAAGACCCTATAAAATCAGCGCACCAGAACAACAACCACCACCGATGAAGAGACGTCTAGATTGGAAGAATCCAACCTGCAGACACATAGACTAACGAAGACCAGATCAAAACGGATCCGCCGAAGAGAAACGTCAATTGGATCCCACGAGATCCGCTGAAGACACACCTTCACACGCCCTCCGACAATGCTAGAAACATCGCCGAGACGGGGGCTAGGCGGGGAGGACCTTATTCCATCTTCAAGAAATCGCCTCCGCCTCATCTTCCTGAGCATGGTACAAACCCAAACAAAACTCCCAAAAAATCTGAAAACAGAGCTTTCCCGCCGGCAAGGCTGGGATCCACCGCGCCCCCATGATCCAAGGACCATAAGAGACGAGGCGGACCGGCGGCGGCGCCGGCGAGAGGCAGGGAAACCCTAACTCAGAGGTTGCAGGAGGCCGGAGCGAAGGGGTATCGTTTGGATCGATCGATAGACGTTATTCTTGGTTTTTTAGAAAAGATAATTAAAACAATGTTCACATATTTAGAAACAAAATTTCAAAAATATTTTAAAATTTTCATTAAGTTTATAAAAAACACGTATGACTTTTAAAAATGGTCTCGAATTTTGAAAATATTCTCGTATTACAATATGATCAGGAATTCAGAAAATGTTCACGAAATTATTTTACTTTTTGTCAAATATTTATGAATTTTAAGCAGGTGAAAATATAATAAAGGAAAAATAAATAAATAAAAATAAAACCTGAAGAGAACTAATGAAAACAATTAAGGAACTAAACATATACAGTAGAAGAACAAAATGGGAATAAAAACTACTAATGGACCAGCAATAATCACATGGCGACTAAAGAAGTTGAGCAGCCCCATATGCGCTACGTCGACATTCTTTCGCCGGAAGCAATAAATATGGTTTTCCATATTTCTGATGGCTTCTCTAGGTTGAAGTTTTTTTTGTCGAGATCTCTACAGACAAAGTAAAAGTAGAAGTAGTGAATCTTTGGGATAACATGTAGCAATTTAAAGGTTATTTTACTCTTTATTATTATTGTTGTTGTTGTTGTTGTTGTTGTTGTTGTTGTTGTTGTTGTTGTTGTTGTTGTTGTTGTTGTCTATATGAAGTCTGTTTTCTATTATCCCCAAGAAAATACTGCGAGAAAAAACTAAGATTTCACCACACACGAGGTGATTTGTCATAGTGACGAGCCCTTCAAGCACGAATCCCAAAGCTGGCACAACGCCATGTCTGACTATATTCGCATAATTGTTTTGATACAAACATTTGGCATTGCCAATATTTGACAAGCCAACATTTGGCAAAATGAAAAGCTGCCAATATTAGCATGCCAACTTTTGGCATCAAATCAATATAACCACTGAAGGCTCAAAAAGCAAACGGCAGTGGGCTCACCATCAGCACCCAGAAGCCACCAACAAATTGACAACAGGCATACAGTCTAGTTGCTGTTCTATTCCACAACTGAGCTTGCTGCTTCAGGCTTTACACAGTGGCCTGACTCAGGAGGTAATAACTAGTGCTTCTGCTCAACCGAAAGAGGCCGGCTGCTCAGCTGCCAGATCCTCAAGGGTTCAGTTCCCAGCCAAGAATCCCAGATGCCTTATCCCGTTATCCACTGGCCTTTTGTCCAGGCATGCGATGCGATTGACAACCGACGCCGAGCCAGTAACCGACGGAGTTAGGCCGAGCCGATATTTCTAATTGCGATCAGGACGGCCTTACGTACTAACCCAAGGCCATAACCCTAGCCACCCTACTTCCAAGTTGCCAATTCTTGTATTCATGTCTGAAAAGTAGCTGGCCATCAAGCCCACCGCCGGCCGATACATGTCAGCCTCCATTAGCATTTCTATTCAGGCATTGACTTTGTTAATGATATCCTTTTGGTTGTCTCTTATAATTTTCTTTAGATTAGACGTTGACTCCACTACAGCCGCTAAAGCCCAGCCAGTCGGCAACTTCAGTCAACGCCTGGCTGACGACGATCTGGAAGTTCAAGGCCATCTTCAAGTCTTGCTTGAATCTCCAACAAATTAATAAGTGGTATTGGAAAGTGTCAAGGCTGTGCGTTTCCTTGTCTTTCGACATGCGCAACAAAAAGGCCAAGTGTTCAAGTTGCCTTTAGCAGGGATCAACATAATCTATCATTTGTTCACGATATAAGAGAGCGAAAGGGTAACTCGCAACTGATTCTTCAAGTTGAAAACATTTGTTCGTCAACATCTTCGTATTCTCAAAGCCTCTTGATTGGCCCCGACTCATACTAAAATCTGCATTCCTCGACAAATAATAGTAACTGAAAAGCAAACGCACAATTGGGCTCCTCTCATCCTACTGTATCCAAGTAGTAGAAAAGAAATGCTAGCTCGCGCTGTCAGATTTCCCGTCTCAGTAGATAGTATTCAACACTTGGCCCCTTGTGCGATGAACCACGGCACACTGAATATGAAGCGAAATGGCATATTTGTCCAAGTTAAGGCACTGTTTGCAGGTCTGTGGTCTCTTTACAGCTGCAGCCTGCAAAGGACGGTTCCCAGATGGTGGGTGCACCGTCACTCAACACAGATGGGTTTGTTTAACCGTGACACTTTTCTAGCGTGCGACCTGGCTGGTTTTAGAGGATAGGGTTCGGTTCCAGGTTCCAGCGTCCTCTTCCATAGAATCACTTTTCTTCCATGGCATATGGCATGGTTCAGAGCATCTGTGTGTCAATGGTCCGTCACTTCCTTAATGCATCAGCTCGAAATCAAATCACGTCGTCTCGACTGATAAACCCCCGAGACATGCTCCGTGTCGTATCTCGTGCGATGTTCTTTCAACAACCTCCTCGCATCCCTGTTTGTGGACACGTCGATCAAACAGAAACGGGGTAAAAGGAAGGAAAACATTTTGGCCAAGTATAAGAAAATGTGAAAACGGTTGACCTGCTCCAGACCTAGAGCTGGTTCAACCAAAAGGAATAGTAGTATAGTTCCAACTGTCCGCATGGTTTAACAAATGGCCAATCGAACAGCTAGCCTTGGAACTCTGGAAGAAATGGCTAATGTGATCATGTGCAGCTTAATGTAAAATCATACTGTACGTACTAGGATGGTGAGGCTACTGCTAGCACTCTGAAGACTTTGTAGTACTATAAGCATACTCGGTACCGAACACTTGACTTGCGCAGCTGCCTGCATTCTGGCGCGTATTGACCTGGTTCGGCGCAGCAACGTGAGCTCTCGCGGATCTCCAGATTTTGTTGGTAGGTTCGCGCGCCTGCCTCGCTCCAGATCTAACGCGTTCACAACGTGCAGGCATGGCATGTGCCACCGCCGACACGCGCGGTCCGGGGCCAAACCGACCGGCGCGAGCTGCCGCCGAACAGGATCCGGCGCCTGATTCTGATTCCATCCGGATCGGCGGTGTCCCGGCGCTCCGCGTGCGTGGTGACCATGTCATACGTGTTCTCCGCCGCTTTGCGACGGAGTGGATGAATCGGATGTGCGTGCGCCCACTCGCCAGCTTGCCAGGTTGCGCCGCGCTGGGGCGCACGTCCGTCCGACGCGTCCCACCACCGCCGCTCCAGACGGATCGAGCAAGAGGGAGAGAGGGGCCGACAGGGCGCCGGCACCGTGAGTAGGGCGTCGAGCATCTCCCTCCATGCCCACTGTTGAAATGGAAGGAGCGGTGCATCCGACGCACATCCCAGTTTGCCGGCCCGTTGCGGCCCGGTCTGGCCCTTTTGGGCCGGACGCCGCAGGAACGCCGTGGCACTCACCATGCCACCATGCCAGTGTGCGAGCTGGGGGTTTCCCTTTTCGGTCGGGCGACAGGGAATCGGCCGGCTCTGCACGATCAAGCCCGAACCATGCGTCGCGGAGAATGAGGCGCCGGCTAGGAGCAGAGGATAAGATATGTGAACAGTGTTTTTGCACAGCCTGGATGGATGGAACTACTGCTGCTGCTGCTACCGGCAATTGGCATTGGCACTAGCAGACAGTGGCCGAGTGCATTGGCAATTTGCGCAGCCTCGATCGGTGACAGCGGTTGAATGCACTGCTGCGATGCACGTACAGTGCACATAGCTGTAAACAGAGGTGGGTGAAAAGGCACCAACTCTAGGAGGAGTCGGTCACATTGTCGAGATCTGTGTTCTCATCTTTGAATCCTGACCAAAATTTGATTTCTTCCCGGTCTACCGCAGAATTAACTACAGCAGGATGTTGTTGAGAGGGTGCTTGGATCCAAGAGACTATTTTTAGTCTGACTAAAAATAGTCTCTTTTAGGCCTCCTTTGGTTTGTAGGATTTTTGTAGGAATTCTATAGGATAGGATTTGCAAAGAAAAAATTCCTTTGAAGCCCTTTGGTTTGTAGGAATGGATTCCTATTCCTACCTTCACGTTTTGGAGGAAAAAAAACATTAGCCTAGACTCAATGAAAAAAATCCTATCTTATACACCAAATGACATCACTTTCTCTATAGGAATTGACATGCATGTCATCTCACTTCCTATGATTTTCATATTCCTATAAAATTCCTATCCTATGAACCAAAAAAGACCTTAGAGGCTAAAGTTCCAAGCACCCCTCACTAAAGAGAGGCTAGGACTAGTCTTGAGGCTAAAATTTTTTAGTCATAGGAAATCTACTAAAATATGTATTAGCCCTCTCTCTCATCATTTAATGCCTCTCCTTTAACACATGCGAGTTCTGGATTGGAGGGTTTGGAGGATAATAAATACTCAATAACTTGATTTGAGTCTCTTTAGTATTTGGATCCAAACATGGACGAGGCTAGCAAGTTTTTGTCCCACTACTTTTAGTCATGGGACTAAAACGTATCCAAACACCCTCTGAGTGCATAGTAGTGTGACCGTGGAGGCCAAGTACCCCTACCCAAAGTTCAACGGTGGGTTTGGTGGAGCAAACCCGTCCTTACTCCGATGAGATATCATTACTCTGTTGCGGACTCACAGGGCGCAATGTCAAAGCATGCACCCAAAGCCCAAAGCCCCTTTTGGGCGCACGCGTTGACCTCCGCTTCTGACACGCTTACACGATTACTCCACAGAGGAGGAGAGAATGGGGTTCTTCCCTGCGATGCGAGCCGAATCAGCAGCCACCGGTGTCGCGGCATTTTGCTTTCTCGGCAGTTGATCCGATCGTCCCTGACCGAGAAGGCGGCGGTGCACGTCCAATCTTGACCGGTGCGGCGGCACGGCACCGCTGGTTTAAGTGGGCGGGCACGGCTGAGCTGATGAGCTCAACTCAACTCACCCGGAATTAACGACCTCAACCGGCGCCAGCCGCGGATTAATTAGAGTAGAGGAGGCCGTCGCATCGCGCAGCTGACCTGACAGGCACGCCCTATCTATTGCACTAACCACGCTCGTGCTTCACATGTGTGCATCTATTCTGGCTCAGAAAATAAGAGCCTATTTTTGCTCTGTACTGACGCTCGTGAGTCCCATTTAATCACACGGAAATCACGAGCAGTACTACGTCCCCCGTTATACAACGCGGAGCAGGATCGCCCTGGCGGTTTTCCGATCTCGTGTTCCTCGTTCTCAGTTTCCTGAAGAACCACGCGGAACGCAGAGTGCATATTGTATTTTTGGGCCTCACGCAAAGGAGAGCATATTGTATTGCTGCACCGCCACAAAAACAACACGAGGACACTGATTCGCTGAGCAGGCAGAAATAACGACGACAGTGGGATGCATGGGCCAAGCGCCTGCCGCTGGTGGCGACTGGCGGAGAGGAGAGGAGATGGATGCGTTTGACGGCGGCATGTGCAGCGAGCGAGCGGGCGGCCGTCGGTTGATTGAGCCGCCGCGCGTTCCCACCCACACAAACGCACGGGAAAAAGAAGGAAACAGCGTCCAATTGCCGCGCGTGGGTCGAACGCACAAGCCACGCTTTCTGGCTCGCCAAGTTGAGCATTGACACACACCAAACACCTTCCCCGCCACCCCGATCGGCCCCCTAATCTAACAAATCCCCACCCAATTAGCTCCAAGTCGTCTTCCCCTTCCCCTCCTAACCCCCGTTGCCTCCATGGATATATAAACGCGCGCAACCACAGCCCACCAGAACCCAACGCACACCAAACAAAAACAACAGGAACGAGATCGCCGGCGCATCCCATCCCAGAGCAACCACACACGCAAGACAAGCAAGAATGGCGATCTCCGTGAGCGGGCACTGGACGCGCCTGCGGACGCTCGGCTGCGGCGCGTCGGGGGCCGTGGTCTCCCTGGCGGCAGACGGCGCGTCGGGGGAGCTGTTCGCGGTCAAGTCGGTGCGCGCGGCGGACGCGGCGCAGCTGAGCCGGGAGCAGGGGATCCTCTCCGGGCTGTCCTCGCCGCACGTCGTGGCCTGCATCGGCGGCGGCGGCGCCCGCGACGGCTCCTACCACCTCTTCCTCGAGTTCGCCCCCGGCGGCTCGCTCGCCGACGAGGCCGCGAGGAATGGGGGCCGCCTGGAGGAGCGCGCCGTCCGGGCGCACGCGGCGGACGTCCTGCGCGGGCTCGCATACATCCACGGCAAGTCGCTCGTGCACGGCGACGTCAAGTCGAGGAACGTGGTGATCGGCGCCGACGGGCGCGCCAAGATCGCCGACTTCGGGTGCGCGAGGTCCCTCGGCGAGGCGAGGCCGATCGGAGGCACGCCGGCGTTCATGGCCCCGGAGGTGGCCCGTGGGGAGGAGCAGGGCCCGGCCGCCGACGTGTGGGCTCTCGGCTGCACGGTCGTCGAGATGGCCACCGGGCGCGCGCCGTGGGGCGAGATGGACAACGTCCTTGCCGCCGTCCACCGGATAGGGTACACGGACGCCGTGCCGGAGGTGCCGACGTGGCTGTCAGCGGAGGCCAAGAGCTTCCTCGCCATGTGCTTCGCGAGGAACGCCCGCGAGCGGTGCACGGCGGCGGAGCTCCTGGAGCACCCGTTCGTGGCATTGCAGGCAGGAGAGGCCAAGGCCAGGTGGGTGTCGCCCAAGAGCACGCTCGACGCCGCATTCTGGGAATCGGAGACCGACGAGGAAGAGGAGGAGGTTTCAGAGAGCCCGTGCGAGAGGATCAAGTCATTGTCCTGCTCCGTCTTGCCGGACTGGGATTCCGACGAAGGCTGGGTCGACGTGCTCGGCGAGGAGTGTGAAGAAGCTTGCGATTCACCAGCAGCAACCAAGGGGCCGGCTGATGTGTCGAGCAGGGCGCCAAGCAAGGTGCTCGGGTCCCCGGCGGTGCCAGCTGAAGACGCAGCTGTCGTCGGCACCCTTTCAAGTGACGAATTGGACGCAGAGGATGAGCCTTTCGGTGACGATATCATCCTGGCCGCTGATCCTTTGGTGGACCGCCAGATCCAAGTGTGTTGGAGTTCAGATAGATATGTGCTTTCATCATCACTTGTACCCTGTAATAATCGAATCGATGCAATAGAAAAGTTCCGGTTTCCACAAATTTTGCCGCGCCGTTCTGACCATCTATCTTGCGTTCCTACTCTGTTCTGGACCCGTTCTGATAGACTACGTACTGAATTTTCTACCCGTGCGTGGAGAACACAGTGCGCCTTCTGTACACTCCAACTCACAACAAAAATCTTGCTACAACTTACACAACTACAGTACTAACTCTTTTTTTTCAAAAAAGGGTCACCTCGGACTCTGCATCAGAACGATGCATACGGTCAACTACAGTATTAACTAGTAGCGGATAAGTGACCACGCAGTAGAGAAGAGCATTGCTTTGCCTGTGATAGCACGGCAAGAAAAGAAAACCCTCCGCAAAACGACTGTTTCCTTGTGCAGAGAAGCGAAGCTAGACGTTGGACGAAGCGTGCGGTTTATCCCATGCCGAAGAATTCCATCACAGGTCGATAACACGCGGCCGGATGGATCGTCTCGGCCTCTCGGCCACGAAACGGGCGGGCCGACTTGCGGGTGGCGGCGTCAGCCCACGCCATCCCGTCCACTTGATTAATGAATGAATGGCGCGGCAAGAAGAAAGCCTCCCGTCCCGAGTGGGAAAGCCAGCGACGGCGGCGCGGGCGTCCGCTCAAGCAAAGGGCGGAGAAGAAAAGAAGTCCGTACGTACCCGCCCCTTTCAATTCGCGATAGGGGTCAGGGAAAATGGGATGAATATATGCCAGCCGCCCAAGCCACCGCCCGGGGAGACACCTGTACTACCATCTTCTAGCGAGCGGCGCATCGCCATGCGGATGCATCTCTGGGTGGCGCTCGTCGGTGCGTGCGTGCATGGGGCCCGGCGGCCGGCGCCGGCTGACGCAGCCCATGTATCACCGGTTCCATCACGCCGCACTGCTGCCACATGCGATGAGTACGAGCACGGCGGGCGGCGCGGCTGCCGTCCTTGGGTGATTGTCCGGCCGTCACGTACCGCCACTGGTTAAGCCAATACGTGTGCGTACGTGTCGATCGCGGCGCGGCGTGGAGGCCCTGAGCTCAGTCGCCAGTCGGCCGCCAAGTCTGTCTGGTTCCGCAGCTCGCGCGTCGGCCGGCGCCGCCTATCATCGTCGCCAAGATTTTTGCAACTTTCGGGAGCGCGCTCTAGAGACGGGCGCCGTCTGATTGGGCCGCGCCGCACGGGATAAGGACTACTCTGCTGCTACGGAAGATGCGAGAGCATCCTATGGAATCCACGGGGGAATGGCATTTGGGTCTGGGAAATGATATGGCTGCCGACTCGACTCGTGCGACGGAAGAGTCCACGCCTCTCGGGTTGCCTCGCTCGCTCTCGAGGCCTCCCCTGTCTGTCTCTCTTGGTCGCCGCTGCGTGCTCTCTGTCGTTGCTTTCACGCATACGTACTTGGGTTGGGAACACGGTGATGAGGCTCAAGGGTTCTAGAGAGGTCTAGAACGTTTTGGCTTCCCGTTTCTGGAAAGATCCAGAACGTTTCGGCTCCTGCTTCTGGATTTTTGGTGAGTGGGGATTCGTTGGACGAACTTTAAGCCGTTTGGATGATGGTTGCCGGGTGGCATGCTATTACGTCGACACGTGCCATGTACTAATCGCTATCCAGCAAAATTGTAGGTGAACAGGACTGGAGAAACTCGGTGTCGTCGTGGCCAACTCAGCCTCCCAGCTCATTTCTAGAGAAAAACCAAAACTCAGCGACCAAGCGTGCTTTGGCGGCACCAAACGACTACAGGTGGAACGGCCCGTGATTTTAGACCAACCGGCTGCAAACATCTGCAGAGTGAGGCGATATAGGATTAAGCTTTTGATCAAACTCGTACTCTTGGTATACTACTGCTTGTAACAATGCGTGCACTCCTCTCAGCTATGTCTGCATTATGTGTTCCAATGGCGTTTACACGCATTCACAATTCTAATGGTCATCTTACGGGAAAGGCAAATCTAATGCTCCAGTGCAACAGTGCATACACATGAATAAAGGAGGAATAGTGAAGGGCTGACTTCCCTCCTGCTAGTCATTTCGTTCTTGGCGTGCCGTGCCAACACTACAGAGAAGTCAAACAGCTGTATAACCCAATACAGAAAGCAAAAGAAAAGAAGACGACGCCATCATGACTCCGCAAATGTCAACTGAGCTCAGGAGGGCCTACGCACCCGGCCGCAGCGCCTCACCGTTCGCCGATCAACTGCTAGTCGTATTATTAATGTCGACTAGATTCGCAAAAAAGAAAAAGTGTCGACAACACAACACTACGGCGTCCCTACCATGGTGTTTTATATATATAGGAAGTGTGTGCGCTCTATTCTACATCGCGTCAGTACTCCGCAGTGTCTTGGGCTAACATAATTAAATAAATTCCGGGGTAGTACCCTCTATTATCCACTGCTTTTCTATGAAAGGGCACAGAAATTCTAATAAAATTTGAGGCAACGCAAGTATAACGCCGCCCGTTATGACGCCGCGACGTGTCGTGCTGCTGAACAAAAACGCCAGCACTTTTCCGGCTTCCCCACGCGAAAAATGTACTCCAACGAAGAGGAGACACTTGTCGAGGGGACAAGTGCGACAGGTAATGGTGGATTCGGGGCGGAGCACCTACCAACAATGCCAACTCACTACCACGAGTGTCCCGTAGTAGTATAACGAAGATAAGTTCAGGTCTTTTTTAGGTTCTGCCGTGAGCTAATAAGCTGAGCTACGAATGATTCGATCGGATGGATGCGAGGCGGGTTGTCACCTCGCTGGCTTGGCCTGGCCAGGGGGGTGTTCATCGCCAAGCCAAGCCGTGGTTACTTCACGACAAGGCCCAAACAAGTTTACACAGATGAAACCATGCAGTGGCACTGCCAGCCATGCGGTTGCGGACACATTCCGCGGGCAGCAAAATGAGGCAGAGCGGCAGGCAGTACGTATCCATTTCTGACCACCGCTGGACGGAGTTAGTAGTTTGATTGCATCAAACTTGCTCGCCGCCGCCTGCGGTGTGGAAATACAATATGGGATGGACCGTCGGACGAGATAACCTGAGGCTGACATATGTGCAACCCACCGAACAGTTCGTTCTAGCGAGCGAGCCGTGTCGTCCCTAGGCAGGCAGCCGGGCAGGCGGGCGGCGAGGGTTTGCCAAATGCCGGGCCGGGCGATCAACTCTGTGCCGGCTACGTGCGCCGCTCCTCCTGCTCTTTCGCGCCACGCGCGTCGCTGCATGAACCACATGTATGCGCCTGTCGCGCACGCGGCCGCGGTGGAGCACGCGCGCGCGCAGATAAACTTTGGGTTGGGTTGCCACCGGAGGCTCTCGCGGTGCTTCACCTCACGTTTCTTCAACGGTGGAGTGCCGGGTACGTAGGGGGGAAAAAACTTCTTCAGTTTATCTGCATGCGTTTCCAAAGGAAAATAATACTACTGGTTCATATTGAGGTAAGGGTGACAGAACATCTCGCTCAGCCGATAGATACTACAACACGGTTTCGAAAAAAAAGAGATAGACACAACACAAAAAATATAAGGCCGACTAGATCACAATTAATTTAAAATAGAGCATCAAGATGATACAAACTCAATGAGTATACATCCGACCTCTACATAACTAAAATACAAACAGCCAATACCAACGTACATAGAAAGAACCACATCAACAAATACCAAAGTCATACAAGACCGAAGTTATGTCAAGGAGGATATGGAAAACAAGAGAAAGAGAAAAAAAAGATAGATACTACAACACGCTTTCAAAAAAGAAAAAAAAAGATACAACACAACAAATATAAGACCTCATTACTTTAGTGATCTAAAAGATTTTTTATTAGTTTACACAGTATAATGTCTAGATTTTCCTGTAATTTAGTATGCAGATGACACCATCCTTGTATTCCCTGCAATCCCATCTCAGCTTTGGCAAGTAAAAACTCTTCTAATGCACTATACTAATTACATTGGTCTCAAAGTGAATTATAACAAATTCATTCTTGTGCCTTTGAATATTCATGAGGATACCTTGCCAGGATTGTTGCAAATTTTGGGGTGCAAACTTGTCAAGCTTGCCTTTACTTACTTTGGTTTGCCAATAGGTATTGCACAGCTGAAAATCGATGATTTCTCCCCCATAATGCAAAGAGTGGAAAGACGACTCACGGGATGCTCCACACTTCTCTCATATGATGGGAAACTACTCTTAATCAAGTCTGTATTTTCCCTACTACCCATATTCTTTATGTGTACTCTGGCTCTGCCTGTGGGAGTGATCAACCAACTCCAAAAGTATCTGAGGAATTTCTTATGGAGGAAATTTGACTCAACAGAAAGTGAAATGTCTCTACTGACTTGGGATAAGATCTGCAAACCAAAGACCCAAGGAGGATTGGAAATTCTGGGCATATATCTCCATAACAAGGCCCTCATGAAAAATGCGCATAAGTTCCTCAATTAGGAAGATCTCCCTTGGGTGAATCTTATTTGGGAAGTTTATTACTCAGCTCCCCTCCCATGGGATAAGAAGGAAGGCTCCTTCTGGTGGGAAATAAATTTCAGCTTAATACCCTCCTACAAGCAATCAACAACATGCATGGCAAGGTCTGGCTCTCTCCTATCCACTTTTGGACTGATAATTGGAAGTAAGAACTTCTAGCCCAACCTTTTCCCGAGCTACACTCTTTTGCCACGGATGAAAGTGAAAGATCGTGGATGTCGCCTGGGGGGGGGGGTGAATAGGCGCTTTAAAATAATTACGGTTTAGGCTTGAACAAATGCAGAATAAACCTAGCGGTTAATTTGCCAAGCACAAAACCTAAAACAATTAGGCTCACCTATGTGCACCAACAACTTATGCTAAGCAAGATAAACTACTAGGTGATAGCAAGATATATGATAAGAAACAATATGGCTATCATAAAGTAAAGTGCGTAAGTAAAGAGCTCGGGTTTTCCCCGAAGTATTTCCCTCAGTTTTTGAGAACCAAGGTATCAATCCAGTAGGAGCCCACGCTCAAGTCCCTCGTACCTGCACAAAGCGATAGCTACTCACAACCAACGCGATTAGGGGTTGTCAAGCCCTTCACGGTCACTTACGAGAGTGAGATCTAATAGATAGAATATTTTTGGTATTTTTGATATAAATATACAAAGTAAAAAGTACAAGCAAAGTAAATAGCAAAACAATATAAAAGTGATGGAGATTGATATGATGAGAATAGACCCGGGGGCCATAGGTTTCACTAGTGGCTTCTCTCAAGAGCATAAGTATTCTACGGTGGGTGAACAAATTACTGTTGAGCAATTGATAGAATTATGCATAATTATGAGAATATCTAGGCATGATCATGTATATAGGCATCACGTCCGTGACAAGTAGATCGAAACGATTCTACATCTACTACTATTACTCCACTCATCGAAAGTGGGAGCAATTAGCTAGAGTAGCTCCATGCAAAGCATTGTAGACATAGAAAATTTGCAAAATACATACGACTCTGAATGTGGCAGACCCGTTGACTAAATTTCTCTCACAAGCAAAACATGATCATTCTTTGGGTGTTAATCACATAGAGATATGAACTAGATTATTGACTCTAGTAAACCCTTTGGGTGTTAGTCACATGGAGATGTGAACTAATCACATAAAGATGTGAAACATTGGTGTTAAATCACATAACGATGTGAACTAGATTATTGACTCTAGTGCAAGCGGGAGACTGAAGGAAATATGCCCTAGAGGCAATAATAAAGTTGTTATTTATATTTCCTTATATCATGATAAATGTTTATTATTCATGCTAGAATTGTATTATCCGGAAACTTAGTACATGTGTGAATACATAGACAAACAGAGTGTCACTAGTATGCCTCTACTTGACTAGCTCGTTGATCAAAGATGGTTATGTTTCCTAGTCATAGACATGAGTTGTCATTTGATTAACGGGATCATATCATTAGGAAAATGATGTGATTGACTTGACCTATTCCGTTAGCTTAGCACTTGATCGTTTAGTATGTTGCTATTGCTTTCTTCATGACTTATACATGTTCCTATGACTATGAGATTATGCAACTCCCGTTTACCGGAGGAACACTTTGTGTGCTACCAAACGTCACAACGTAACTGGGTGATTATAAAGGTGCTCTACAGGTGTCTCCGAAGGTACTTGTTGAGTTGTCGTATTTTGAGATTAGGATTTGTCACTCCGATTGTCAGAGAGGTATTTCTGGGCCCACTCGGTAATGCACATCACTATAAGCTTTGCAAGCATTGTAACTAATGAGTTAGTTGCAGGATAATGTATTACGGAACGAGTAAAGAGACTTGCCGGTAACGAGATTGAACTAGGTATTGAGATACCGACGATCGAAATTCAGGCAAATAACATACCGATGACAAAGGGAACAACGTATATTTTTATGCGTTTTGACTGATAAAGATCTTCGTAGAATATGTGAGAGCCAATATGAGCATCCAGGTTCCGCTACTGGTTATTGACCGGAGACGTGTCTCGGTCATGTCTACATAGTTCTTGAACCCGTAGGGTCCGCACGCTTAAAGTTCGGTGACGATCGGTATTATGAGTTTTTGTGTTTTCATGTACCGAAGGTAGTTCGGAGTCCCGAATGAGATCGGGGACATGACGAGGAGTCTCGAAATGGTCGAGACGTAAAGATCGATATATTGGACGACTATATTCGGACATCAGAAAGGTTCCGAGTGATTCGGGTATTTTTTGGAGTACCGGAGAGTTATGGGAATTCGCCAGGGAGTAGATGGGCCTTATTGGGCTTTAGGGGAAAGAGAGAGGAGAGGCTGCGTGCCCCCCAAGGCCTAGTCCGAATTGGAGGGGCGGCGCCCCCTCCTTCCTTCTCTTCTCTTTTCCCTTTCCTTCTCTCCTACCCCTACTACTTGGAAGGGCTCCAAGTTCTACTAGGAAAGGGGAAATCCTACTCCCGGTGGGAGTAGCACTCCCCTAGGGCACGCCATAGAGAGGGCCGGCCCTCTCCCTCCTCCACTCCTTTATATACGGGGAGAGGGGCATCCCTTGGAGACATAACAATTGATCTCTTGATCTCTTAGCCGGAGCGGGTCTAGATTGGTTTTCGCTAGCTACAGAGGCTTGCGGCGACGGAACTCCCGATCTAGGTTTCTTTCTGGAAGTTTGGGTATATATAAGAGGTGTTGGAGTTGGGAACAAGTCAGGGGGTCCCCGAGGCGGCCACGAGGTAGGGGGGCGCGCCCCCACCCTCGTGGTGGCCTAGGGACTCTTCTTGCCCATCTCCGGTACTTCGTGGGCTTCTTCTGGTCCAAAAATGATCTCCGTGAAATTTCAGGTCAATTGGACTCCATTTGGTTTTACTTTTCTGCGATACTCAAAAACAAGGAAAAAACAGAAACGTTGGAGACGTATCATGAGTCCGCCCCGATTTAATAGGTCAGTCCCAAAAATCATATAAAATACCATATAAATGAATATAATACATCCAAGGTTGATAATATAATAGCATGGAACAATCAAAAATTATAAATACGTTGGAGACGTATCAGGAGTCCGCTCCGATTGGATTGAATTTTTTATCCCACCCACCCTCATGTCAAGTATTGCCCAAGTAATTCAGGGCCTCCCGACGTCTTGGACCTAATCTATATAAAACAACGAGCCCGGGAGACAGTCCGACAGTTTTGGTCGAGATTCTTGTTCGTCAAGAACAATATAACAAACTTCCCTGACACATAAGTACTAATTGCCTTCCGTCATAATTGAGACGACAAGGCGGTGCTATACGCTCTCACTCGGCGTTGAGTTCAAACTTTCTCTGAGATCTCTGAACTGGTATTGAAATTTTGCGCCATTGAAGATGCCTGGCTGTCTCAAGATGAATATTCTGAACCCATCCGATCAAGAAATTCGAAAAAACTCCGACCCCACACAGCAAATGGAGCCATCTAGGCGCCCAGTGCTAGCGGAACCATCATGAAAAAGAAAAAAAGACGGGATCCTAGACCGCCCTAGACGGACTGCTGGACCAACCGTGCCCTATACAATCTGTTTTGCTCAGCACCAATCCAACCCACAGCCTTCGAGCCTTTTGGGTTGTGAAACAAGTGGAAACGGTGGCGAGGCTCTCCTCGCACATAGGCATGCTATATTAGTCATTCAACGAAGTCCTAGGCGAAGCCGAGGTCCTGATAATTTACCAAACGTACAAATCAGGGAATCAAAGAAAACGAGCTCTACACGAGCTCGGCCATGCCCAGATAGGCACACGTTCGGCCACATGGTTGGACACGCCGATCACATTCGAGCAACACAATCAGCCGGTGGTCGATCTAAGCCGATGCCCATCCGCTTTGGTCCTCGACCCCATAGTGGATGCATCTCGACTGCATAGAGTGCTAATGTATGGCGGTAGCAGCTTAAACCTCATCTATGAGGACGTTGGTTATGGAGAAGTGATAGCAGTAAAAGGCACATTTTTTTTCTTATTGTTGCTTCTTAATAGAGTCAACACAAGGAATCTTCTCAGGAGAAAATCTATGCACTTAGACTACTATGAGTGTTTTTACTGGAATGCGGGAGCTGAAGAGACTTCACTACATCTTTTTTGGGATTGCACATTCGCTCCACCACCATCCCCTCTAGGCATAGGGGAACTTCCATATAAGATAAGGTTCTGCTTGCTCATCAACAATTGCCTAAATTCTTTGACGTGTACATTAATTCAGTAATCCGAGAAAAGAATTACAAAGAGCATGAGAGGAGCAATGAGAGCATCGACCATGAGATGAGAGAAGCGATGACGCGGCTGAAGAAGCTTCGCTCGATCGCGCGAGAGAGACAGGACCTCTCCCAGCCTCCTGCCCAACTTGACGCCGTTTTCCATCTGCTCTGCCCGCTCCCGGAACCCAATTCGGCAAATCCCCCACGTGCAGCGAAATGAGGCCACGTTGACGGTGCCTCCGACCCGCCCGGCCCACGCGACAGTGTCCCGTCAACGCCCACCCTCCCGTTTCCTCGCGCAGCTCCCGCTGGGCACATGCTTTTCACACCACGCCGCGGCCGGAATTGGTACGGATCGAAATCGAAGCCACGCCACCTGTCTTTTCCGGCCCCGCCATATACACACACACACACCCCGACCCCGAGCTCCACTTCAAATCAAATCGCACAAGGGAAACCAATCGAGCGACGAGCCAGCTACTCGCAGCCACCACAAATTCCAAACACCTGCAAGAACCGAGCGCCGAGAAAAGAAAATGGAGACAGCGGTCGGCGGCAGCTGGACACGCGTCCGCACGCTCGGCCGCGGCGCGTCCGGCGCCGTCGTGTCCCTCGCCGCCGACGACCTCTCGGGCGCGCTCTTCGCCGTCAAGTCGGCGCCCGCGGCCGCCGCGGACCAGCTCCGGCGCGAGGGCCGCATCCTGTCCGGCCTCTGCTCGCCGCACGTCCTGCCCTGCCTCGGCTTCCGCGCCGCCGCCGGCGAGTGCCAGCTCTTCCTCGAGTTCGCGCCGGGCGGCTCCGTCGCCGACGTCGCCGCGAGGAGCGGGGGCCGGCTCGAGGAGCGCGCCGTCCGGGCGTACGCCGCCGACGTGGCCAGAGGCCTGGCGTACCTCCACGGGAGGTCCCTCGTCCACGGCGACGTGAAGGCGAGGAACGTCGTGGTCGGCGCCGACGGCCGCGCGAAGATCGCGGACTTCGGGTGCGCGAGGGCGGTGGGCTCTTCCGACAGGCCCGTCGGGGGCACGCCGGCGTTCATGGCGCCGGAGGTGGCGCGGGGCGAGGAGCAGGGCCCCGCGGCCGACGTCTGGGCGCTGGGCTGCACCGTCGTCGAGATGGCCACCGGCCGCGCCCCGTGGAGCGACATGGACGACGTCCTCGCCGCGATGCACCGGATCGGCTACACGGACGCCGTGCCGGAGGTGCCGGCGTGGCTGTCCGCGGAGGCGAAGCGCTTCCTGGCCATGTGCTTCGCGAGAGACGCCCGCGACCGGTGCACGGCGGCGCAGCTGCTGGAGCACCCGTTCCTGGCATCGGCCGGTTGCGGCGTGAAGCCCGAGGAGGCGGCGGCCAAATGGGTGTCCCCCAAGAGCACGCTGGACGCGGCGCTCTGGGAGGAGTCCGACACCGAAGAGGACGACGACGGCATGTCAGAGAGCCCCGCTGCCGAGAGGATCAGAGCATTGGCATCCCCTCCCTCGGCATTCCCGGACTGGGACTCAGACGAAGGCTGGATCGACGTGCTCAGCGACAGCCGTGAAGCTCGCGATGCCGCCGCCGAGGACGAGCGCGCATCATCGGGCGAAGTAGCTTTCGAAGCGGAGGCCGAATTCTTCGTGTCTGCATACGTGGAGGATGCCGATCGTGTTGGCACTGTAGGATCAACTGCTCTCTCAGTCTCAGCTGAGCAGCAGAATGACTTTTGCTCGGGCCTCTTGAGTGACCCACCTGTATTTCCTGTGAGCAGTGCCTTCCTTGATGAAAGTGGAATAACAGAATCGTTATTGCATCGAACTAGTACAAGTATTACTGTCCCCTTCCGTGCGCGCTTAATTACTTCCGCCGAACTATCGTGGCGTGACGATTCCAGAAACGTTTGCTCTAGACTAGAGATATGCACGAGCCATTTGGGGATCACCTGTCGGGTTAGCATGGAGTAGGAGTAGGAGTAGCATATGTCTATCTTCTCCTCCGGTGTCTCATCTCATGGGGCCGGCCATCCATGCCTAAAGGAGTTGCTAGATCACGCTAGAGAAGGCCACTCCCCATTCGACACACTCGGGGTCCTTTATCCTTTCTTGGCCTGTGCACTTCTCCGTCAGTTCCCAGTTAGGAATGCAATGCTGAGCAGCAAAAAGCAGACCATAATAAACAAGATAAACTGATCGATGAGCACGCCTGATTAGACCGCACTTGTTCTAAACGGCCTCTTATCTTAGCGACGAACAGTGATCTGGTCAACGGGGAGTCTTGTGGCACTGGCTGAAGCTATAAGACCAAAGGCTTGGGACATATCGCCATGCACGCGGCCGCGTCCCCGAGCGATGGCCAAGTGGCGCCGTGCTCCCAACGCCCAGGTGTTCTTCTCGGACGGTGTAGAGAAAGTTGCCGTACACGTTTGATGTTTGCCACACGTGGAAGTAGGGATGGGATGAGAGTGAGCTTGTTCAAATCCTCAAGGTTAGCTTACCGTGACACGCGTCCACAACTCTCGGAAAGCTCTGCCGTGAAACTTGCGTCCATGTTTCTAGATTTTGCAGCTTGCTTGCCCAAGTGGCAGGAGGAGCGTGCATCTACTATTAGTACTCTGGTTCATCCGCGTTTTTCGAAAATGTTGTTTTATTTTGTGAACCGTGAAATCTGTATTTGTTTCTGCATGCATACTGGGTCCGAGAAGGGTGAATTCGTCGTGCTGCAAAAGAAATTGGTCGCCAATACAGCATCTGGATCTTCTTCTTTTTTTCAACAACCTTGCTGTGAGCCAACTACCTTGGCATTTCTGCTGGTTCTTCCATTTCCTTTTTTATTTTGTGATGAACGGGGGCGCGCGCTTTGGTGGTTCTACAGCTGCAAGGCCAGCGTTGTGTGTTTAGCTGGCTAGGAGGGCAAGGCAGTGCGGCACCCAACCGTATTGTTAGGTGGCTCGCGTCCAAAGTCAACACAACGATCTTTCTGCTTAACGATCTCAACACCCAAGATTTGACCTGCACATCAGGCGGTTGAGCAGCAAGAATCCCGTGCGCGCGTATGTCAGCCATGCGATCGCCAAATCTCACCGCTGACGTCACTCTTGTGTAGTTGTACTACTGTCTCAAGTGGGGATCCAGACGAGGTGTCGCATTTCCACCTGACATTTTGGTATCAAGAGGTAGTGGACCGGCGTTTGTGAATCTGCGATCTGTTTTTCACGAAAACGAGCATGGTTGAAACTGCTAGCCTTATTTATTTATTACTGAATTTAGTGTGGTTCTCTTTCTGTGTACAGCGAACTTGACAACTCGTGGTTTTCTGTCTCGGATAATGGGATGACGCGCCACTCTCTTTTTCAGGAAAAAGAAAAGCCTTGTTCTTATCTGAGATGAGAAATAATTGCGGTTCTGGTGCTACAGTAACTGGATGGCGCTGGTGTGCCGCTGCGAAACGTGGTTGTGTATGTACGGCATGGTGCTGCGTGACGCCCGCTGTGACGCCAACCCGCCGGCCGGTCCGCCGCCGGGGAAGTCTTCCTTTCGTCTCGGCTTGCTCGGCTTCAGATCAGCCAGAACCTTCCTCCTAGTTCCCACCCACCCGACCAGCCTGGTCAAGTATAGTAATCAACGTAGCCCAAAGAGTAGATGCGCATAAGAGACCGAGGGCGAGCAGCACACACTACTACCACTACCTGTACTCTACAGGTGCATGAACGTGGTCTCAGTTCATCCAGCATCACCAAGCAACAACCAACAAGCAACTTATCAAGTGGGATAAACCTGACTGGTGGGGCCAGGGGCGAGTAAACAAAAAATCTCGACGACAGACAAACGCATGTCGGGGTCACTCTGCCGTGCCCAACTGCCGCTTCGGTCACCCTGCACGCTACACTGCGTCGGTGCTTACGCCTCCTCCTCCTCTCCTCCGAAACGGAGCTGAGAGGGTGACGATTCGGGCTTTCAGAGTTGGACAATTCGACGGCGCCAACCACGGCCACGGCGGGCGTCCGATGGAGCAGGGTACGCAGCCTCGTAATTCGGCTCGTGCCGTTTACATGCAGACCGTGGACCGGTGGCTGGCAGCTTGGCCCAGTGGTCTCGCGCTAGTCTTCTCCGTGCTTGTGCATGCATGCGCTGCTATCTTGTTGTGTGCCCTTGGTCTTTCTCAGTCGACTCCGGTATGAAACGCCGGGGCACGGCCAACTCGGGACGGTCTCGGTAAATTGGCCACGCGGTCGTGTTTTTGGACTTGTCAACTAACAACGAGGACAAAATGTTTTAATAACCGCGCATGCCTCTCGCGACATGCATGGTGCATAAGTATATGTTACTCTGACAAAACACATGTGCACAACTTCTTATTGTACGGTTGACGAGCAATGCCAAGGATATCCAGTGACCAAAGCTTATAATAGATGGACTTGAGAGCAGAGCATGCTCTGTCCTGTTCTATTCTAAGGCTTGGCGCGCCACATGGTCGCCGAGACACGTTTGATTTGTCCAAGCATGTGCCGGACCTAGGACCATCAGGCCCAACAATTCGCGGCGCTGAATGGTTCAGCATCTCGGCGTCAAGTGCCGTAGCTCAAAAAAAAAAAAAAAGTGCAGATCAATGAGCCCGCCATGGGGGATGGATCAAGCGAACGTGCAGGTGTCTATAGATCCTAATAAAGAGGTCCAAGTGAAAGAAGCCACGACTTTTTAATCGCGGCGGCCTAACATGCATGCTCATGCCATGCTCGTTGCCAGGTCCATTGGATAGGTTGCTCTCATGACATGTACAGCTACCGCCTAACTCTAACCTGTCAAGCTGGCATGTGTGATGCAATGCTGCCTGCCTGCGACGCTTACATTTGCACATGATTTCAGATCGCGTCCTCCTTTTTGTAGATCAACCAAGCTACTTCCACGTTTATTGTCCGGACTAGCACCATGCCTTCGATCTATGTCGTTGCACACGGCTGTTCTGCTGCCCACAAGTGGCCAGTTCGGCGACAGTTCAATCAGTGTGAGCTGTTATTGTTAGACAAAAGCATGTCTTTCGTCCCTTTGCATTACCGTTGAGAAATGCAATGCATGCTTGGAAGCTTCTAGAGCTACGAGTAATGCTGCGAGAAGCTTGTAGAATATTACGGAATATTACATGATAAAGGCGGATATTTTCAAAAAAACTTCTAAAAGCTACATGAATAACCATTGAAAGTGCTAGTTATCGACTAGGGGGGGGGGGGGGCTGAATAGGCGTTTTTTATGAAGTCATAGTCAAGTATGTGGAGCGGAAAATAAACTACACTAAGCAAGCCATAGTCAAGTATGCAATAACGTGAGAGTACGAAGACTAATAGCAGCTAGATAGTAAGGATCAGGATGGAAAATAGTATGAAGCCAAATAACAATAGCAGTCAAGCAATCAAGTCAAACAGGTTCAGCAAACATGCAATGACTTCATGAAGACAAACTCTAAGTAAAGAGAGGGAGAGGATAGAACCAGTCACTTGTTGAGGACACATGATTTGTTGGATCAGTTTCAGTTGTTGTGACAATTGTATGTCTGGTTAGAGAGGCTGAGATTTAACTCAGAAGACCGCGTCTTCACCTTATTCCCCTTGAGCTAAGGACACCCAGTCCTCGCCCAATTACTCTGGTAAGTCTTCAAGGTAGACTTCCAAACCTTCACAGACTTCGTTCACCGGCGATCCACAATGACTCTTGGATGCTCAGAACGCGATGCCTAACCGGCTGGAGGATTCACAGTCCTCAAGTGTAATAAGTCTTCAGGTCACGCAGACAGAAAGACTTTAGTGATGCCTAACACTCTTTGGCTCTGGGTGTTTGGGCTTTGTCCTCGCAAGGATTTCTCTCTCAAAGGCTTCGGAGGTGGGTTGCTCTGAAACGACAAAAGCCGTGCACTAACTCTGAGCAGCCACCAATTTATGGTGTAGGGGGTGGGCTATTTATAGCCACTAGGCAACCCGACCTGATATGTCCGAAATGACCCTGGGTCACTAAGGAACTGACACGTGTTCCAACGGTCAGATTTCAAACACACACGACAACTTTACTTGGGCTACAAGTAAAGCTGACTCATCCAGCTTTGGATAAGATTTGCTCTCATTGTCTTCTCTCGAAGACATAGGATTTGGGTTGAGCATCACTTCAGTCACTCTGACTTTGTTCACTTGGACTCCACTTAACAGTACGGTGGTTCCTATGACTCAACAAAGAAGAAAAGGAAACAACGAAACGACTAAGTCTTCGCGCTCCATAGTCTTCACTCAATGTCTTCTCATGTCACAGTCTTCAATATGAATATTTTCATATACCACCATTATCGTCAATGTCTTCATACATTTTTAGGGGTCATCTCTGGTAGGTAAACCGAATCAATGAGGGACTACTACCTGTGTTATCCTGCAATTCTCACAAACACATTAGTCCCTCAACCAAATTTGTCGTCAATACTCCAAAACCAACTAAGGGTGGCACTAGATGCACTTACAATCTCCCCCTTTTTGGCGATTGATGACAAACTGGTTGAAGTTTTCAACGGGGATAAAGTATGTGGAATGTAAAGGATTTAGGAATTGTCTTCATAAGTGGCAAAGGCTCCCCCTGAAGATGTGCATATAAGTAATTTGCTTTTGGAATGCAAATGCACATGGCAGGTTGTACTTGTGGAGATCCTCTTCAACTTATGATGGCAATTCATCATGCATGATAAGATGTAACGAAGATAATGACATGCATAATGAAAAATGGACGTCTGCAAGATGACCTAAGTGCGGAAGTTATCATCGCACATGCGGAATTTATCATCGCATCACAGAATAGCAAATAAGTAGCAGACGACCATCGAGTTTAAGTGTTACAACTCAAAGAACCAAATGTATCAAAAGCGAGAGTTGTAAACACTAGGCAAAATATAAAGCAACTGCCCATATGGACCCGCTTGAAGACTATCAAACTCATATGCTTCTTCCCCTTTTGTCAGTAAGGACCAAAAAGGTTTGAAGACATAGAGCATCTACTCGTTCCCATGAGGAGTAGGTGAAACAGCAGGGTCCTCGGTGTTGTTTGGCGGTGCAGACGAACTTGGTGCAGTGTCGATTCGCGCAGAAGTAGGGGGCGGTGAAGTAGCATCGTCTTCATCATCGATCACTCTGGCATTCACAGTTGCCGCGGAGGAAGAATAGTCGGAGTCTTCAAGGGATGGAGTTCGACGTAGGACAGCATTCCGTGGAGGAGTGGAGTCAAACTTGAATTTTTTAGTGAAACCATCGTCTTGAAGATCTGCTTCAGCGCTGAGCAGGGTCAAACTCTTCCATGAGCGTCGACAGGTCTCATGAGTCACAAAAGCGTTCTTGGTGGCAAGATTGCGAATGCGATTGACATCCACCAATAGACTTTGCATCTGTCGTTTGAGCCAGTCATGATGTTTATCGTGTTTCTGATGCAGTGCCACAAGAAGTTCTCGGTCATTCAAAACACGAGAGCGCTTGCTAGGCCTTTGGGCAATGGTGCTATCAGTAGCTTCGGTTTGCGCACGGTGAGGCAAGCGAGTAATTCCAGCCAATGGATAGACACGAGCGACGGCTTGAACTCCTTCAATGTTTTGCGTGAAGCTTTGATGATCAGCATTATGAAGACTAAGAGGCTCCTTGGCAGGCTCTGGATATATGGCTTCAACAGACAGATCAACTTCTGGCAAAAAGATGATATGATTGCGTGCAGAGGGTTGACAGTTGAAGGCAGAGTGGAGCTTGATCAGACGCATGATCCAGGGAGCATAGAACTTCAGACCAAAAATGTCTGATCCTGATGCAGCAAGTTGGCGGATAAAGAAGTCTTGTGCATTGAAGCTTTTGCCATGAAGAATATGAAAGACCAAAGTCTTCATTGCGCCTTCCAGCTTGGCATGTGGAGAATGTCCTTTGATGGGCCAGAGAGTTCGCCTGATAATGTGATAGATGGTGCGGGGCAGATACTCAAGGTCTTCAACAAAGAACTCCTTAGTATATTCAACATCTGGAGGCAAAGGCTTCATCATGCTAAGCATCTGACTCATGTTGGGTTCAGGCTTGTGAAAGATGCTTTCCATAGCAGCACTGTGAAGCCGACAACCAGGTTCATAAAGATCACCTGGAGTGGGCAGGCCAGTAAGCTCAATGACATCAAAGCTTTGGCTTCATGATGAACATTGCCTGTCATCCACTTAAGGACCCAAGTCTTCGGATCCCTGTTGTAGCCACGAATATGAAGAGTGGCATAGAATTGGAGCAGCAATTCTTCATTCCAGTGCTCCTTATCAGTGACGAACTGCAGTAAGCCAGACTCTATGAAGCAATCCAGAGCTTCTTCCAAACAGGGCAGACCAGTTATGGCTTCAGTGTCAAGACGCATATGTGGAAATGTGCGACCTTGATTGTACAGAATGCATGAGTAATAACTGCGCTGCTGGTAGCTCTAGAACCGATCAGAAGATATTTTTGCCTTAGAGTAGGGGTTCTTGGCGCTATCAAAGAAGGTGTTGTGTGCTTTGAAGCCATTGATATTCAATGATCCGGGTGCTGATGCAGTACCTGGAAACCTAGGCAGCCTTGGCATTGGCTTCTGAACCTGAGGCTTGTGCTCGATGTGATAATCAAATTGGGGATCGGCAGCAGGCGGAGGAACAAGAAGAGGCCATTTGACAGTGATAAGCTGGCCGTAGTTGAATGCTTGCTCGATAGTGTGTGGCCTTGATGGCGGAACAAGAGCAATGGCATCAACAGAGGCGTCTGGCTGCACAACACAGGCTTCAGGAGCAGTTGCATCATTGGCTTCATTGGCTTCTGACACTTTGGTTGGTGCAGGCTTCACATTTGCTTCAGCCATGACTACGTCATTAACTTCATTTGTGTTGGTGGTGGCAGCCTCAAGACTCTCTACCTCCACTTGATGAGCTGGAGGGTCGGGCACTGGCACGTTCACTTCAGGAACAACTTCTTCAGTAATGGGGGGATTAGGGATACGTTCTTCTTCTTGTTTGTCATCGGCTGATGCAGCCGGATTGTCTTCAGCACCTTTGGCTCCAGACTCGGAGACATTCACAGTCGGAGTGGCTTCTGGGAACACTTGATGTGCAACAGATTGGTGGTGCACTTCTCCTTCTAGAACGCTCGAAAGAGGGACTTGGGGCCTTGGTCCTTTGTGAAGCCTACGTAACGCTGGCGACGCCTGAGGAGATGGAGTTGGCTGGGCCTCAAAGTCATCCTCTTCTTCTTGTATAGGTGGTGTGACTTGATGTTGGGGAGTACGCGGGGTGTCTTGTTGTTGTGGGTGATCAGCCCACGATGCATCCTGAGCAATTGGCGTCAGAGGACGACCAATGCTGATGAGTTCGCTGTTCGTGAGAACAGGCGATGATACCAAGTTGTGTTCGATCTGAGGAAGAACTACATCATCTTCAACATTTTCATGGTGACCAATGTCTTCAGCAGCGGTGGGGTCAACTGCTGGAATGTCTTCAGCTTTAGGAGCCTCTGTGGAAGCAGGCTCATTGTAGGCTTGCACACACTTGTCAGCCAGGCTCTTCAGGCGCTCACGAGAACCTTTAGCTTCTTCACGCTTCTTGAGAAAGGCTTCTTTGAGCTCGTGCAGCATGATCTTGAAGTTTTTCACATCTTGCATGCTGAGCTTTGCCACGTGCTTCTTGAACTGAGCTTTCTCATAGTCGATCTTGTGCTTCAGTTCAACGATGCGCTGAGCAAGAGCTAGCTCAGAAGCAATAGCGCCATTGAAAGAGACGCTGAGACCAATGGGAACTTGCAGATCTTCAAAGCTGAGGTTGGGAGTGTCAAACCACTCATCAATGAAGTTATGGATGATTGCCACATCAAAGAGAGGCAAATCATTGAAGATTTCTACTTCTTCCTTGCTCTTGATCAGTTGCTCAAGAGCGTCATCTGCAAGGTCTTCATCACTAGACAAATCAATGTGTTTGTCACGCAGAATGGCAGCAGGGGTCAAGGTCTGATCAGTATTCTTGATGATTTTTTTTTCTTCTCCGTCTTCTTGGAGATACGTGATAGATTTTCAGACTGCACACTGTCTTCAGGAGGTGCAGTAGCCAGTGGCTTCACACGTGAAGCTTTTGGAGGAGCAGCTGACCTTGAAGCTTTAGCCTTCTTCTGCTTCTGTGGCTTTGGAGTAGGAGCAGGGGCTTCATCCGTGTCAGCATCATCATCAGAATGATCCACTTTGGCACCTTGAACAGAGATGTGAGTGATGAGGCCATCAAGGTTGTAGAAGGGTCCAATGAGATTGGGTTCAGCATCGCGTGTGCCGTCAGCCCGGGGAGCAGGAGGACCAGGAGTGAAGTCTAACCCCAAAGAATCTTTGTTCTTCTTTGCTGAGGCTTTTGCAAACTGATAATTCCGTTTGAAAAGATCGTCATCTCGACACCACAAGAGAGAAGTGGGGTCGGCGTTGGCAGGCTGTGGTCCACGGACCATACAGGGATAGAAACCATGTGAAATAGCTTCAGCTCTGTTCCTGGGTGGAAGATTTATGTACAAAATATCGCCCCAGGGCCGCTTGATAGCATTCTTCTCAGCATACTCCTTGGTGACGAAGTTGTACTTGAACCATTGTTCAGCCCAATATCGTCGAATCCATTGGATTCGTGTCTTGCGCTGATTATAGTCCTCTTCAGGATCTGTCTTGTAAAGCTCTGAGAGGTCATCAGGCAAATCTCTTGATGTTCCCCCACGACGATGTCTGCCACCCTTCCTTACTGATTTCTCTGCAGCCATGAACTTGAAACTGAAAGGCTTCAACACGTTCAAAGGCTTCAAAGGCTTTCGCTTGCTGGACAAACATGAACTGGCTTCGGGAGAGTTAATGTGATGCTGTAAGAATTCTGCAAACGAATGTAGACTATGAGAACCAAGGGATTCTCCCACGGACATGTACCTGTGACAGCATTAGAGATGCGAGGGAAGGGGAAGAGGTCATATGCATTCTTAGAAGATTTTGAAGATAAATCAGTTTGAAGACATTGACCTCATGATGCGAAGACATGCACTTATATGTTGAGAGTTGTTTCCAGATTTGTACGAATCCGCGAATAAGTACAAGTGAGGAATCTAACTAGATGTGAAGCTTAAGTGAATATACTAGGCAGTATGAGATGTAGACAGGATAGATCTAACATTCTATAGGCAGAAACCTATTTTGGCAAACAGGATGAATCTTTGAGGATCAAAAAGATGGTAAAAATAGACTTGTATTTACCACGCGAAGAACTGCTAGATGGGAAGAGTAGGAGACCGAGCAGTTCAATCCACCGTGCCCTAACTTGGCGACGGAGGACACCTACGACGACGGCGGAGAGAACGATGTCTGCGGCCGGCGTGAGAACGGCCTCGGAGAAGTCGCGGCAGCTAAGCGCTTCGTCGCCGGCATCGTCGAGAGCTAGCGGTGGCGCTAGGGTTTTGACGAGGTGGAGAGGTGGAAGAAGGTTTTCTTGACCGCAGGGGACATGTATTTATAAGGAAGTGTGCGGCACAGCGCAATTACGCAGGTGCCCCTGGCGGTTCACATCTGAGGGGCACGTGGCAAGCATGCAACATACTCAGAGTTGTCCCACGTTCCCACGCCCGCCAGGTTTGTCGGATGGTCGTTCCGGCTTCTCCGGATTTCAGGCAATAAGGATGAATCATTTAAAACAGACTTAATGTTTGTCTCTGTATCTTCTGCTGACAAGGACGCAGAGAAGACATTTGATAGTTTCAATAGAATGCATATGATTTGGACAGATAGAGTTTGAGATAGAAATCATAGAGAGATTGGGTCCGATCACATTCACTTAGTTCAAAAAGATTCAACAAGGAAGACATAGCTATAAGTGAATGTTGTAGAGGACAGAAAACTAGTATATATATCAGAAAGCAATCAAATCAATATAGTGAAGATAATCATGAAGACAAGTTGAAATTGAAGTCAAACCAAATGCGAAGACATAGCAAATGTAACGCCATGAGTGAAACACTTTAAACAGAGAGATTTGGTGGTGGCATTACCCACCGTATAGGAAGTATTAGACCCAGACACGGCGCACAATTATCGTGGCGCTCCGAAGTCAAATTCCACGTTAATGTATTCACACTCAGAATGTAAGTCTCAATTGATTGAAGATATACTTTACTTCGTGTGTTGCACATCTAAGTCATCAACATGCATAAGTGTTAGGATGTGTGCCTGATTACAGGACATTTGAGGATTCCAAGATATTTAGCTCACACCATAACTTGCAAAACCTTTTCTCATCCAAGGGCTTTGTGAAGATATCTGCCAGTTGCTCTTCAGTGTTGACGTGAATGATGTCAATATGTTTCTTCATGACATGATCTCCGAGAAAGTGATGACGAATTTCAATGTGCTTTGTCTTCGAGTGCTGGACTGGATTGTTGGCAATCTTGAGGGCGCTTTCGTTGTCGCAGAAGAGAGGTACTTGCTCAGATTGATGCCATAGTCCTTGAGAGTTTGCTTCATCCATAGAAGCTGAGCGCAGCAAGATCCAGCAGCAATGTATTCAGATTCAGCAGTGGAGAGTGATACACAGTTCTGCTTCTTTGAAGACCAACAGACAAGTGATCGTCCCAGAAAGTGACATGTGCCTGATGTAGACTTGCGATCCACCTTGTCACCAGCATAATCAGCATGTGAGAATCCAACCAGATCAAATTCTGAGCCCTTTGGATACCATAATCCTAGTGTTGGGGTGTAAGCCAAATATCGAAGAATTCGCTTCACAGCTAAGTGATGCGATTCCTTTGGTGCCGCTTGGAATTGAGCACACATGCAAACACTAAGCATAATATCTGGCCTAGATGCACATAGGTAAAGCAAAGAACCAATCATGGAGCGGTATACCTTTTGATCAAACTCCTTACCATTGTCGTCGGGACCCAGATGGTGTTTGGCTGGCATTGGCGTCGTGTAACCTTTGCAATCTTGCATTCCAAACTTCTTCATGCAATCTTTGAGGTATTTTTCTTGTGATATGAAGATGCCATTCCTTTGCTGACGAATTTGAAGACCGAGGAAGAACTTCAGCTCACCCATCATGGACATCTGATATTGCTCTTGCATCATGTACCCAAACTCATCACTGTATTTCTGATTGGTGCAGCCGAAGATAATGTCATCCACATAGATTTGACACACAAACAGTTCACCATCATATGTCTTCGTGAAGAGTGTGGGATCGAGGGATCCAGGTTTGAAACCTTTGCTCTTCAGGAAGTCTTTGATCGTATCATACCAAGCGCGAGGAGCTTGTTTGAGGCCATACAGTGCTTTGTTTAGCTTGTACACCATATCAGGATGTTTTGGATCTTCAAAGCCAGGAGGTTGTGCGACATATACTTCTTCTTCAATCTTGCCGTTGAGAAATGCACTCTTCACATCCATTTGATATAGCAAGATGTTGTGATGGTTAGCACAGGCTAGAAATATGCGAATAGCTTCAAGCCTAGCCACAGGAGCAAATGTTTCATCGAAGTCAATCCCTTCAACTTGAGTATATCCTTGAGCAACGAGACGTGCTTTGTTTCTGACGACTTGACCATGCTCATCTTGCTTGTTTCTATATATCCATTTTGTGCCTATAATGTTATGCTTGCGAGGGTCAGGACGCTTGACAAGTTCCCAAACATTGTTCAGCTTGAATTGTTGAAGCTCTTCTTGCATAGCTTGAATCCATTTAGGTTCCATAAAGGCTTCAGCAACTTTCTTGGGTTCTGATATTGACACAAAAGAGAAGTGCCCACAGAAGTTTGCTAGCTATGTTGCTCTGGAGCGAGTAAGTGGTCCGGGAGCATTGATGTTATCAATTATATTTTCAATCTGTACTTCATTTGCAACACGAGGATGAACTGGACGAAGACTTTGCTCTTGCTGATCATTGTCATCATTGGGAGGATTGTCTTCAGGCTGAGCATTGTCTTCAGGTTGGTTAGGTGCAGAAATGATAAGTTCCTCTTCAGGCCGTGCTTCAGAAGGCATGATTTCACCAGTTCCCATTAGCTTGATAGATTCGCTGGGTGGAGCTTCGTCTAGTGTGCTTGGCAGGAGCTCTCTTTGTGAACCATTGGTTTCATCAAACCGCACGTCCACAGTTTTGACGATTTTGTAGAGATAGAGGTTGAAGACTCTGTAAGAGTGCGAGTCCTTTCCGTAACCAAGCATGAAGCCTTCGTGAGCTTTGGGTGCAAATTTTGACTTGTGATGGGGATCCTTGACCCAGCACCTAGCTCCAAATACTCTGAAGTAACTGACATTTGGCTTCTTGCCAGTGAGGAGCTCATAGGATGTCTTATTCAGAAGCTTATGGATGTAAACACGGTTGATTACATGACATGCTATATCAATAGCTTCAGGCCATAACTTTCTTGGTGTCTTGTATTCATCGAGCATTGTTCGAGCCATCTCAATGAGGGTTCTGTTCTTGCGCTCTACGATGCCATTTTGCTGAGGTGTGTATGGAGCAGAGAACTCATGAGTGATTCCCATTGTATCCAGATAAAGATCAAGTCCGGTGTTCATGAACTCAGTGCCGTTGTCACTTCTGATATGCTTGATCTTGACGCCACAATTGTTCATGGCTCGATTGGCGAAGCGTCTGAAGACATCTTGCACTTCAGTCTTGTAGAGAATTATGTGCACCCATGTATATCTTGAGTAATCATCAACAATGATGAAGCCATAGAGACAGGCAGTTGTTGTGAGGGTAGAGTAGTGAGTAGGGCCAAATAAGTCCATGTGTAGCAGCTCGAAGGGTTGAGATGTAGTCATGATTGTCTTCGAGGGATGCTTGACCCTCGTCATTTTTCTAGCTTCGCAGGCACCACACAAATGATCCTTCTTGAACTTGACGCCCTCGATGCCTATGACATGCTTCTTCTTGGCGAGAGTGTGTAAGTTCCTCATGCCAGCATGCCCCAGCCTCCGATGCCAGAGCCAGCATTCTAAAGCTTTTGCAAGAAGACATACGGCAAGCTGTGGACCTGCTGAGAAATCTACCATGTATAGATCATCTTTCGGGTACCCTTCAAAGACTAGAGACTTGTCAGATTCCATAAGTACAAGGCAACGATATTTTCCAAATATCACAATCATGTTCAAGTCACAAAGCATTGAGACAGACATTAAGTTGAAACCAAGGGATTCAACAAGCATCACTTTATCCATGTGTTAATTCTTTGAGATTGCAACTCTACCTAGACCCAATACCTTGCTTTTACCAGTGTCAGCAAATGTGATGTGACTCTTGTCAGATGGACGTAAGGTTGAGTCCATGAGAAGACTTCGATCACCAGTCATATGATTAGTGCATCCGCTGTCCATAATCCATTCTGAAGCATGAGGTGTCATACCCTATAGTACAGTCAGGGGGATAGGCCTCACCAAGAGATGTGTTAAGCATAAACATTTGACGGGCAAGAGGATTATTGAAGCTCAGATCAAGATTAGGACTGATAGGATGAATGGCAAACGATTCAGGAACAAAATTGAAAGGATCGAGAAGAGGTGTCTAAGGGGGGGGTGATTAGACACTAAGTGCCAAAAGTTGCAGTTTTTAATATTCTTAAGTTTAAGTGGAGTTTAAGCACAAGTTTAACAAACACAATACATATCAAGCAAGCAAGCAATGAGTATATGAGCAGCGGAAAGTAAAGCATGCAACTTGCAAGAATGTAAAGGGAAGGGTTTGGAGTATTCAAACGCAATTGGAGACACGGATGTTTTTGTCGTGGTTCCGATAGGTGGTGCCATCGTACATCCACATTGATGGAGACTTCAACCCACGGAGGGTAACGGTTGCGCAAGTCCACGGAGGGCTCCACCCACGAAGGGTCCACGAAGAAGCAACCTTGTCTATTCCATCATGGCCGTCGCCCACGAAGGACTTGCCTCACTAGCGGTAGATCTTCACGAAGTAGGCGATCTACTTGCCCTTACAAACTCCTTGGTTCAACTCCACAATCTTGTCGGAGGCTCCCAAGTGACACCTAGCCAATCTAGGAGACACCACTCTCCAAGAAGTAACAAATGGTGTGTTGATGATGAACTCCTTGCTCTTGTGCTTCAAATGATAGTCTCCCCAACACTCAACTCTCTCTCACAGGATTTGGATTTGGTGGAAAGAAGATTTGAGTGGAAAGCAACTTGGGGAAGGCTAGAGATCAAGATTCATATGGTTGGAATGGAATATCTTGACCTCAACACATGAGTAGGTAGTTCTCTCTCAGAAATGTGTATTGGAAGTGTAGATATGTTCTGATGGCTCTCTCCACGAATGAAGAGTGGGTGGAGGGGTATATATAGCCTCCACACCAAATCTAACCGTTACACACAATTTGCCAAACTCGGTGGGACCGAATGGTTAAACTCGGTCGGACCGATTCAGCAAACCTAGTGACCGTTAGGATTTTCGGTGGGACTGAGATGCAACTCGGTAGGACCGATATGGTTAGGGTTAGGGCATAACGTAATCTCGGTGTGACCCATTACACAAACTCGGTGGGACCGATTTTGGTAATAAGCTAACTAGAGAGTTGGTCAGGCAAACTCGGTGAGACCGATTACACAAACTCGGTGGGACCGATTTTGGTAATAAGCTAACCAGAGGGTTTGCATTATAATCTCGGTAGTACCGATTGCTCAAACTCGGTGAGACCGATTTTGGTAATGGACATACACAGAGAGATTACAATCCCATCTCGGTGAGACCGAGATCCCTATCGGTGAAACCGATTTGCTAGGGTTTGTGGCAGTGGCTATGACATCTGAAACTTGGTGGCGCCGGATAGAAAGAATCGGTGGGGCCGAGTTTGACTTTTGGTTTAGGTCATATGTGGATGTGGGAAGGTAGTTGAGGGTTTTGGAGCATATCACTAAGCACTTTGAGCAAGCATGCCATTAAGCAACACCTCATCCCCTCTTGATAGTATTGGCTTTTCCTATAGACTCAATGTGATCTTGGATCACTAAAATAGAAAATGTAGAGTCTTGATCTTGAAGCTTGAGCCAATCCTTTGTCCTTAGCATCTTGAAGGGGTTCCACATCCTCTAGTCCATGCCACTCCATTGTTGAACTTATCTGAAACATACTAGGTAAAAGTGTTAGTCCAATAAGAGATATGTTGACATTAATTACCAAAACCACCCAGGGAGCACTTGTGCTTTCAAAAATACATAGTGAGACCATTTGGGCATTTGATCTTGCGCCCTACAAGATGTTTTAGGTCCCCAGCAATAGCATCAGACGCCTTTGATTTTTGGCTGGAGACCTTTTGAGGGAGTCCTGGATTTGGGGCTGTCCGGATAGCCGGACTATATCTTCCGCCGGACTCCTAGACTATGAAGATACAAGATTGAAGACTTCGTCCCATGTCCGGAAGGGACTTTCCTTGGCGTGGAAGGCAAGCTTGGCGATACGGATATGTAGATCTCCTACCATTGTAACCGACTCTGTGTAACCCTAACCCTCTCCGGTGTCTATATAAACCGGAGGGTTTTAGTTAGGACAACAACAATCATACCATATGCTAGCTTCTAGGGTTTAGCCTCCTTGATCTCGTTGTAGATCTACTCTTGTACTACCCATATCATCAATATTAATCAAGCAGGACGTAGGGTTTTACCTCCATCAAGAGGGCCCGAACTTGGGTAAAACATCGTGTCCCTTGTCTCCTGTTACCATCCGCCTAGACACACAGTTCGGGACCCCCTACCTGAGATCCGCCGGTTTTGACACCGACATTGGTGCTTTCATTGAGAGTTCCTCTGTGTCGTCACTTTTAGGCCCGATGGCTCCTCCGATCATCAACAGCGATGCAGTCCTGGGCGAGACTTTTCTCCCCGGATAGATCTTCGTCTTCGGCGGCTTCGCACTGTGGGCCAATTCGCTTGGCCATCTAGAGCAGATCGAAAGCTACGCCCCTGGCCATCAGGTCAGATTTGGAAGCTTGAACTATACGGCTGATATCCGCGGAGATTTGATCTTCGACGGATTCGAGCCACAGCCGGGCACGCTGCACTGTCACGATGAGCACGATCTAGCTCAACGCCGAACAGTGCCCTGGAGGCCGCACCCGCGTCAGCTCCGACCCTTAATTCGGAGCCAACTGCGCCGATCGAGGATGGGTGGTTGGACACCGCCTCGGGGGCTGCAATCTCTATGGCGATTGAGCCAAACACTAGCCCTGTCCTCTGCAATACTCGTGACTCCAAGGGGCCGGACTCCTCTCCGGACTCCGAGCCCTCCGCGCCCCTACCGATCGAATCCGATTGGGCGCCGATCATGGAGTTCACCGCCGCGGACATCTTTCAGCACTCGCCCTTTGGGGACATTCTGAAGTCACTAAAGTCTCTCTCTTTATCAGAAGAGCCCTGGCCGGACTACGGTCAGCAAGGTTGGGATACGGACGATGAAGAAATTCAAAGCCCACCCACCATCCACTTTGTAGCCACTGTCGATGATTTAACCGACATGCTCGATTTCGACTACGAAGACATCGACGGTATGCACGCCGATGCAGGAGACAATCAAGAACCAGCACCTATAGGGCACTGGAAAGCCACCTCGTCATATGACATATACATGGTGGATACCCCAAAAGAAGGAGATGGCGATGGAACAGCGGGGGATGACCCCTCCAAGAAACTGAAGGAAATATGCCCTAGAGGCAATAATAAAGTTATTATTTATTTCCTTATAATCATGATAAATGTTTATTATTCATGCTAGAATTGTATTAACCGGAAACATAATACATGTGTGAATACATAGACAAACAAAGTGTCACTAGTATGCCTCTACTTGACTAGCTCGTTAATCAAAGATGGTTATGTTTCCTAACCATGAACAATGAGTTGTTATTTGATTAACGGGATCACATCATTAAGAGAATGATCTGATTGACATGACCCATTCCATTAGCTTAGCACCCGATCATTTAGTATGTTGCTATTGCTTTCTTCATGACTTATACATGTTCCTATAACTATGAGATTATGCAACTCCCGTTTACCGGAGGAACACTTTGGGTACTACCAAACGTCACAACGTAACTGGGTGATTATAAAGGAGTACTACAGGTGTCTCCAAAGGTACATGTTGGGTTGGCGTATTTCAAGATTAGGTTTTGTCACTCCGATTGTCGGAGAGGTATCTCTGGGCCCTCTCGGTAATGCACATCACTTAAGCCTTGCAAGCATTGCAACTAAATGAGTTAGTTGCGGGATGATGTATTACAGAACGAGTAAAGAGACTTGCCGGTAACGAGATTGAACTAGGTATTGGAATACCGACGATCGAATCTCGGGCAAGTAACATACCGATGATAAAGGGAACAACGTATGTTCTTATGCGGTCTGACCGATAAAGATCTTCATAGAATATGTAGGAGCCAATATGGGCATCCAGGTCCCGCTATTGGTTATTGACCGGAGACGTGTCTTGGTCATGTCTACATTGTTCTCGAACCCGTAGGGTCCGCACGCTTAAGGTTACGATGACAGTTATATTATGAGTTTATGCATTGTGATGTACCGAAGGTTGTTCGGAGTCCCGGATGTGATCACGGACATGACGAGGAGTCATGAAATGGTCGAGACATAAAGATTGATATATTGCAAGCCTATATTTGGACATCGGAAGTGTTCCGGGTGAAATCGGGATTTTACCGGAGTACCGGGAGGTTACCGGAACCCCCCGGGAGCCATATGGGCCTTAATGGGCTTTAGTGGAAAGGAGAAAGGGGCAGCCCAAGGTGGCCGCGCGCCTCCCCCCTCCCCTAGTCCTATTAGGACTAGGAGAGGTGGCCGGCCCCCCCTCTCTCTTTCCCCCTCGGGGAATCCTAGTCCAACTAGGATTGGGGGGGGGGGGAGTCCTACTCCCGGGAGGAGTAGGACTCCTCCTGCGCCCTCCTCCTGGCCGGCGGCCCCCTCCCCCTTGGCACCTTTATATACTGAGGCAGAGGCACCCCAGAAACACACAAGTTGATCCACGTGATCTATTCCTTAGCCGTGTGCGGTGCCCCCAGCCACCATAGTCCTCGATAATACTGTAGCGGAGTTTAGGCGAAGCCCTGCTGCTGTAGTACATCAAGATCGTCACCACGCCGTCGTGTTGACGGAACTCTTCCCCGACACTTTGCTGGATCGGAGTCCGGGGATCGTCATCGAGCTGAACGTGTGCTCGAACTCGGAGGTGCCGTAGTTTTGGTGCTTGATCGGTTGGATCGTGAAGACGTACGACTACTTCCTCTACGTTGTGTCAACGCTTCCGCAGTCGGTCTGCGTGGGTACGTAGACAGCACTCTCCCCACTCGTTGCTATGCATCACATGATCTTGCGTGTGCGTAGGAATTTTTTTTGAAATTACTACGAAACCCAACAGTGGCATCCGAGCCTAGGTTATTTATGTTGATGTTATATGCACGAGTAGAACACAAGTGAGTTGTGGGCGATATAAGTCATACTGCCTACCAGCATGTCATACTTTGGTTCGGCGGCATTGTTGGACGAGACGACCCGGACCAACATTACGCGTACGCTTACGCGAGACCGGTTCCCCCGACGTGCTTTGCACATAGGTGGCTTGCGGGCGACTGTCTCTCCAACTTTAGTTGAACCGAGTATGGCTACGCCCGGTCCTTGCGTAGGTTAAAACGGAGTCTATTTGACAAACTATCGTTGTGGTTTTGATGCGTAGGTGAGATTGGTTCTTGCTTAAGCCCGTAGCAGCCACGTAAAACTTGCAACAACAAAGTAGAGGACGTCTAACTTGTTTTTGCAGGGCATGTTGTGATGTGATATGGTCAAGACATGATGCTGAATTTTATTGTATGAGATGATCATGTTTTGTAACTGAGTTATCGACAACTGGCAGGAGCCTTATGGTTGTCGTTTTATTGTATGCAATGCAATCGCGATGTAATGCTTTACTTTTATCACTAAGCGGTAGCGATAGTCGTAGAAGCACAAGCTTGGCGAGACGACAACGATGCTACGATGGAGATCAAGGTGTCACGCCGGTGACGATGGTGATCACGACGGTGCTTTGGAGATGGAGATCACAAGCACAAGATGATGATGGCCATATCATATCACTTATATTGATTGCATGTGATGTTTATCCTTTTATGCATCTTATCTTGCTTTGATTGACGGTAGCATTATAAGATGATCTCTCACTAAATTATCAAGAAGTGTTCTCCCTGAGTATGCACCGTTGCGAAAGTTCTTCGTGCTGAGACACCACGTGATGATCCGGTGTGATAGGTTCTACGTTCAAATACAACGGGTGCAAAACAGTTGCACATGCGGAATACTCAGGTTATACTTGACTAGCCAAGCATATACAGATATGGCCTCGGAACACGGAGACCGAAAGGTCGAGCGTGAATCATATAGTAGATATGATCAACATAACGATGTTCACCATTGAAAACTACTCCATCTCACGTGATGATCGGTTATGGTTTAGTTGATTTGGATCACGTAATCACTTAGAGGATTAGAGGGATGTATCTAAGTGGGAGTTCTTTAATTAATTTGATTAACTGAACTTAAATTTATCATGAAACTTAGTACCTGATTAGTATCTTGCTTGTTTATGTTTGATTGTAGATAGATGGCTCGTGCTGTTGTTCCGTTGAATTTTAATGCGTTCCTTGAGAAAGCAAAGTTGAAAGATGATTGTAGCAATTACACGGACTGGGTCCGTAACTTGAGGATTATCCTCATTGCTGCACAGAAGAATTACGTCCTGGAAGCACCTCTGGGTGCCAGGCCTGCTGCAGGAGCAACGCCGGATGTTATGAACGTCTGGCAGAGCAAAGCTGATGACTACTCGATAGTTCAGTGTGCCATGCTTTACGGCTTAGAATCGGGACTTCAACGACGTTTTGAACGTCATGGAGCATATGAGATGTTCCAGGAGTTGAAGTTAATATTTCAAGCAAATGCCCGGATTGAGAGATATGAAGTCTCCAATAAGTTCTATAGCTGCAAGATGGAGGAGAACAGTTCTGTTAGTGAGCATATACTCAAAATGTCTGGGTATAATAATCACTTGATTCAATTGGGAGTTAATCTTCCAGATGATTGCGTCATTGACAGAATTCTTCAATCACTGCCACCAAGCTACAAGAGCTTCGTGATGAACTATAATATGCAAGGGATGAACAAGACTATTCCCGAGCTCTTCGCGATGCTGAAAGCTGCGGAGGTAGAAATCAAGAAGGAGCATCAAGTGTTGATGGTCAACAAGACCACTAGTTTCAAGAAAAAGGGCAAAGGGAAGAAGAAGGGGAACTTCAAAAAGAACGGCAAGCAAGTTGCTACTCAAGAGAAGAAACCCAAACCTGGACCTAAGCCTGAAACTGAGTGCTTCTATTGCAAGCAGACTGGTCACTGGAAGCGGAACTGCCCCAAGTATTTGGCGGATAAGAAGGATGGCAAGGTGAACAAAGGTATATGTGATATACATGTTATTGATGTGTACCTTACTAATGCTCGCAGTAGCACCTGGGTATTTGATACTGGTTCTGTTGCTAATATTTGCAACTCGAAACAGGGACTATGGATCAAGCGAAGATTAGTTAAGGACGAGGTGACGATGCGCGTGGGAAACGGTTCCAAAGTCGATGTGATCGCAGTTGGCACGCTACCTCTACATCTACCTTCGGGATTAGTATTAGACCTAAATAATTGTTATTTGGTGCCAGCGTTAAGCATGAACATTATATCTGGATCTTGTTTGATGCGAGACGGTTATTCATTTAAATTAGAGAATAATGGTTGTTCTATTTATATGAGTAATATCTTTTATGGTCATGCACCCTTGAAGAGTGGTCTATTCTTGTTGAATCTCGATAGTAGTAACACACATATTCATAATGTTGAAGCCAAAAGATGCAGAGTTGATAATGATAGTGCAACTTATTTGTGGCACTGCCGTTTAGGTCATATCGGTGTAAAGCGCATGAAGAAACTCCATTCTGATGGACTTTTGGAACCACTTGATTATGAATCACTTGGTACTTGCGAACCGTGCCTCATGGGCAAGATGACCAAAACACCGTTGTCCGGTACTATGGAGAGAGCAACAGATTTGTTGGAAATCATACATACAGATGTATGTGGTCCGATGAATATTGAGGCTCGTGGAGGATATCGTTATTTTCTCACCTTCACAGATGATTTAAGCAGATATGGGTATATCTACTTAATGAAACATAAGTCTGAAACATTTGAAAAGTTCAAAGAATTTCAGAGTGAAGTTGAAAATCATCGTAACAAGAAAATAAAGTTTCTACGATCTGATCGTGGAGGAGAATATTTGAGTTACGAGTTTGGTGTACATTTGAAAAAATTGTGGAATAGTTTCGCAACTCACGCCACCCGGAACACCTCAGCGTAATGGTGTGTCCGAACGTCGTAATCGTACTTTACTGGATATGGTGCGATCTATGATGTCTCTTACTGATTTACCGCTATCGTTTTGGGGATACGCTCTAGAGACGGCCGCATTCACGTTAAATAGGGCACCATCAAAATCCGTTGAGACGACGCCTTATGAACTATGGTTTGGCAAGAAACCAAAGTTGTCGTTTCTGAAAGTTTGGGGCTGCGATGCTTATGTGAAAAAGCTTCAACCTGATAAGCTCGAACCCAAATCGGAGAAATGTGTCTTCATAGGATATCCAAAAGAAACTATTGGATACACCTTCGATCACAGATCCGAAGGCAAGACTTTTGTTGATAAATTCGGAAACTTTCTGGAGAAGGAGTTTCTCTCGAAAGAAGTGAGTGGGAGGAAAGTAGAACTTGACGAGGTAACTGTACCTACTCCCTTATTGGAAAGTAGTACATCACAGAAAACTGTTTCTATGACACCTACACCAGTTAGTGAGGAAGCTAATGATGATGATCATGAAACTTCAGAACAAGATACTACTGAACCTCGTAGATCAACCAGAGTAAGATCCGCACTAGAGTGCTACGGTAATCCCGTTCTGGAAGTCATGCTACTAGATCATGATGAACCTACAAACTATGAAGAAGTGATGGTGAGCCCAGATTCCGCAAAGTGGCTTGAAGCCATGAAATCTGAGATGGGATCCATGTATGAGAACAAAGTATGGACTTTGGTTGACTTGCCCGATGATCGGCAAGCAATTGAGAATAAATGGATCTTCAAGAAGAAGACTGACGCTGACGGTAATGTTACTGTCTACAAAGCTCGACTTATCGTGAAAGGTTTTTGGCAAGTTCAAGGGATTGACTACGATGAGACCTTCTCACCCGTAGCGATGCTTAAGTCTGTCCGAATCATGTTAGCAATTGCCGCATTTTATGATTATGAAATTTGGCAGATGGATGTCAAAACTGCATTCCTGAATGGATTTCTGGAAGAAGAGTTGTATATGATGCAACCAGAAGGTTTTGTCAATCCAAAGGGAGCTAACAAAGTGTGCAAGCTCCAACGATCCATTTATGGACTGGTGCAAGCCTCTCGGAGTTGGAATAAATGTTTTGATAGTGTGATCAAAGCATTTGGTTTTATACAGACTTTTGGAGAAGCCTGTATTTACAAGAAAGTGAGTGGGAGCTCTGTAGCATTTCTGATATTATATGTGGATGACATATTGTTAATTGGAAATGATATAGAATTTCTGGATAGCATAAAGGGATACTTGAATAAGAGTTTTTCAATGAAAGACCTCGGTGAAGCTGCTTACATATTAGGCATTAAGATGTATAGAGATAGATCAAGACGCTTAATTGGACTTTCACAAACAACATACCTTGACAAAATTTTGAAGAAGTTCAAAATGGATCAAGCAAAGAAAGGATTCTTGCCTGTGTTACAAGGTGTGAAATTGAGTAAGACTCAATGCCCGACCACTGCAGAAGATAGAGAGAATATGAAAGATGTTCCCTATGCATCAGCGATAGGATCTATCATGTATGCAATGCTGTGTACCAGACCTGATGTGTGCCTTGCTATAAGTCTAGCAGGGAGGTACCAAAGTAATCCAGGAGTGGATCACTGGACAGCGGTCAAGAACATCCTGAAATACCTGAAAAGGACTAAGGATATGCTTCTCGTATATGGAGGTGACAAAGAGCTCGTCGTAAAAGGTTACGTTGATGCAAGCTTTGACACTGATCCGGACGATTCTAAATCGCAAACCGGATACGTGTTTACATTAAACGGTGGAGCTGTCAGTTGGTGCAGTTCTAAACAAAGCGTTGTAGCGGGATCTACATGTGAAGCGGAGTACATAGCTGCTTCGGAAGCAGCAAATGAAGGAGTCTGGATGAAGGAGTTCACATCCGATCTAGGTGTCATACCTAGTGCATCGGGTCCAATGAAAATCTTTTGTGACAATACTGGTGCAATTGCCTTGGCAAAGGAATCCAGATTTCACAAGAGAACCAAGCACATCAAGAGATGCTTCAATTCCATCCGGGATCTAGTCCAGGTGGGAGACATAGAGATTTGCAAGATACATACGGATCTGAATGTTGCAGACCCATTGACTAAGCCTCTTCCACGAGCAAAACATGATCAGCACCAAGGCTCCATGGGTGTTAGAATCATTACGGTGTAATCTAGATTATTGACTCTAGTGCAAGTGGGAGACTGAAGGAAATATGCCCTAGAGGCAATAATAAAGTTATTATTTATTTCCTTATAATCATGATAAATGTTTATTATTCATGCTAGAATTGTATTAACCGGAAACATAATACATGTGTGAATACATAGACAAACAAAGTGTCACTAGTATGCCTCTACTTGACTAGCTCGTTAATCAAAGATGGTTATGTTTCCTTACCATGAACAATGAGTTGTTATTTGATTAACGGGGTCACATCATTAAGAGAATGATCTGATTGACATGACCCATTCCATTAGCTTAGCACCCGATCGTTTAGTATGTTGCTATTGCTTTCTTCATGACTTATACATGTTCCTATAACTATGAGATTATGCAACTCCCGTTTACCGGAGGAACACTTTGGGTACTACCAAACGTCACAACGTAACTGGGTGATTATAAAGGAGTACTACAGGTGTCTCCAAAGGTACATGTTGGGTTGGCGTATTTCGAGATTAGGTTTTGTCACTCAGATTGTCGGAGAGGTATCTCTGGGCCCTCTCGGTAATGCACATCACTTAAGCCTTGCAAGCATTGCAACTAAATGAGTTAGTTGCGGGATGATGTACTACAGAAAGAGTAAAGAGACTTGCCGGTAACGAGATTGAACTAGGTATTGGAATACCGACGATCGAATCTCGGGCAAGTAACATACCGATGACAAAGGGAACAACGTATGTTCTTATGCGGTCTGACCGATAAAGATCTTCGTAGAATGTGTAGGAGCCAATATGGGCATCCAGGTCCCGCTATTGGTTATTGACCAGAGATGTGTCTCGGTCATGTCTACATTGTTCTCGAACCCGTAGGGTCCGCACGCTTAAGGTTACGATGACAGTTATATTATGAGTTTATGCATTTTGATGTACCGAAGGTTGTTCGGAGTCCCGGATGTGATCACGGACATGACGAGGAGTCTCGAAATGGTCGAGACATAAAGATTGATATATTGCAAGCCTATATTTGGACATCGGAAGTGTTCCGGGTGAAATCGGGATTTTACCGGAGTACCGGGAGGTTACCGGAACCCCCCGGGAGCCATATGGGCCTTAATGGGCTTTAATGGAAAGGAGAAAGGGGCAGCCCAAGGTGGCCGCGCGCCTCCCCCCTCCCCTAGTCCTATTAGGACTAGGAGAGGTGGCCGGCCCCCCTCTCTCTCTTTCCCCCTCGGGGAATCCTAGTCCAACTAGGATTGGGGGGGGGAGTCCTACTCCCGGGAGGAGTAGGACTCCTCCTGCGCCCTCCTCCTGGCCGGCGGCCCCCTCCCCCTTGGCTCCTTTATATACTGAGGCAGAGGCACCCCAAAAACACACAAGTTGATCCACGTGATCTATTCCTTAGCCATGTGCGGTGCCCCCAGCCACCATAGTCCTCGATAATACTGTAGCGGAGTTTAGGCGAAGCCCTGCTGTTGTAGTATATCAAGATCGTCACCACGCCGTGGTGCTGACGGAACTCTTCCCCGACACTTTGCTGGATCGGAGTCCGGGGATCGTCATCGAGCTGAACGTGTGCTCGAACTCGGAGGTGCCGTTGTTTCGGTGCTTGATCGGTTCGATCGTGAAGACGTACGACTACTTCCTCTACGTTGTGTCAACGCTTCCGCAGTCAGTCTGCGTGGGTACGTAGACAGCACTCTCCCCGCTCGTTGCTATGCATCACATGATCTTGCGTGTGCGTAGGAATTTTTTTTGAAATTACTAAGAAACCCAACAGAAACAGCCTAAGCGCCGGCGTCAGTGGCGCCGCTCTAAATCCCGCCAAAGCAAAAACGGTGATTCCAGCACAGGAGATAATAACACTCCAGATAGCGCCCAAGAACATCCCCTCCAGCAAGATTCAGCACAGGAGGATGGAGAAGCCAGCCCTCATGAGGGAGCGGCAGACAGAGAGGTCGAGGACGATAATTATATGCCTTCCTCCGAAGACGAGGCAAGCCTCGACAACGATGAATTCATCGTGCCAGAGGATCCCGTCGAACAAGAGCGTTTTAAACGCAGGCTTATGGCCACGGCAAGCGGCCTCAAGAAAAAACAGCAACAACTTAGAGCTGATCAAGATTTGCTAGCCGACAGATGGACTGAAGTCCTTGCGGCCGAAGAGTATGAACTCGAACGCCCCTCCAAGAGCTACCCAAAGCGCATGTTGGTACCCCGATTAGAGGAGGAAGCACCTACATCACCAGCGCATGACATGGCTGACCGGCCACCTCGTGGCCGTTACAGAGAGGCCTCTCGGCCCTCCACTCAAGTCGCGCCCCGGCGCCGCTCAAAACATACCAAGGCACGGGAAAATGCGCCTGACCTGCGAGATATATTGGAGGACAAGGCAAGGCAAAGAAGATTGATCTACGGATCGCGCGGGCGCCCCACGGCACGTGAAGGTGATTGTCACTCCGGATATAACAAATCCGGCCGGGCCGAACACAACAGACAAAGCACGTTTGAGCTGCGTCGTGATATATCCCAATACGGAGGCGCCGCACACCCACTATGCTTCACAGATGAAGTAATGGATCATCAAATCCCCGAGGGTTTCAAACCCGTGAACATCGAATCATACGATGGCACTACAGATCTTGCGGTATGGATCGAGGATTATCTCCTTCACATCCACATGGCCCGCGGTGATGATCTACACGCCATCAAGTACCTCCCACTCAAACTTAAAGGACTAGCTCGGCATTGGCTTAACAGCTTGCCTGCAGAATCAATTGGTTGTTGGGAGGACCTGGAAGCCGCATTCCTTGAAAACTTCCAGGGCACTTATGTGCGACCACCAGACGCCGATGACCTAAGCCACATAATTCAGCAGCCAGAGGAATCGGCCAGGCAATTCTGGACATGGTTCCTAACAAAGAAAAATCAAATAGTCGACTGTCCGGACGCAGAGGCCCTCGCAGCCTTCAAACATAACATCCGTGACGAGTGGCTTGCCCGGCACCTTGGACAGGAAAAGCCGAAATCTATGGCAGCACTCACGACGCTCATGACCCGCTTTTGCGCGGGAGAAGACAGCTGGCTGGCTCGTAGCAATAACTTGACCAAGAACCCTGGTAATTCGGATACCAAGGACAACAGTGGAAGGACGCGTCGCAACAAGCAAAAGCGCTGCATTAATGGCGACAATTCTGAGGATACGGCAATTAATGCCGGATCTAGAGGCTATAAATCCGGTCAGCGGAAAAAGCCATTCAAAAGAAATACTCAGGGCCCGTCCAGTTTGGACCGCATACTCGACCGCTTGTGCCAGATACATGGCACCCCCGAAAAGCCAGCCAATCACACCAACAGGGATTGTTGGGTGTTCAAGCAAGTAGGCAAGTTACATGCCGAAAATAGAGACAAGGGGCTGCATAGCGACGACGAGGAGGAGCCCCGGCCGCCGAACAACAGTGGACAGAAGGGATTCCCCCCACAAGTGCGGACGGTGAACATGATATACGCAACCCACATCCCCAAGAGGGAGCGGAAGCGTGCATTAAGGGATGTATATGCGATGGAGCCAGTCGCCCCAAAGTTCAACCCATGGTCCTCCTGCCCGATCACTTTTGATCGAAGGGACTACCCCACTAGCATCCATCATGGCGGATTCGCCGCATTGGTCCTAGACCCAATTATTGACGGTTTTCATCTCACAAGAGTCCTTATGGACGGCGGCAGCAACCTGAACCTGCTTTACCAGGATACAGTGCGGAAAATGGGCATAGATCCCTCGAGGATTAAGCCCACCAAAACAACCTTTAAAGGCGTCATACCAGGTGTAGAGGCCAACTGTACAGGCTCATTTACACTTGAAGTGGTCTTCGGATCTCTGGATAATTTCTGAAGCGAGGAGTTAATCTTCGACATAGTCCCGTTCCGCAGTGGCTATCACACACTGCTCGGGCGAACCGCATTTGCAAAGTTCAATGCGGTACCGCACTATGCATACCTTAAGCTCAAGATGCCAGGCCCTCGAGGTGTAATCACGGTCAATGGAAACACTGAACGCTCCCTCCGAACGGAGGAGCACACGGCGGCCCTCGCAGCGGAAGTACAAAGCAGCCTCTCAAGGCAGTTCTCTAGTCCGGCCGTTAAACGTCCGAACACTGTCAAGCGCGCCTGGAGTAACCTACAACAAGACTGCCTGGCACGTTCCGAGCAGGTGTAGCAATGCGGCCCCAACCCCAGCCCTTGCGAAATAGCGAAACCAGTGCTCCGCGTACATCACTACGCTCTTGAGATACCATGGGCATAGGGGGAGGGGCACCATCACGTCACGCCTGAAATACGGCTTAAACCGCACTAGGGGCTGCCGATCTCTTCATTTTCTCTTACTTTCAGGACTCCATACTTCGGAAGACCTGTTCGGCAATACAACTGCCGCACAAACGATGCAAGAACCAGGGAAGCAGAAAAGCTACGCCACATTATAAGAACTCCCAGGTGGTCTCTATCATGAGCAGTATACCTGTTTCGCATAATATTCCGCAGCTTGCCCCTGGAAAGGACATATTAAATAGTCCCACTTTTTGCTTATCGCACTATTTGTATCGTTCTGCTTTGATCGGAGCCTTTTTAATAAACAATGCATAGCTTTTGTCTATTATTGCATTAATCTCTTTCATATATGTTCATTAATGACATGTTGCACCCGTACACTCTGGTACGGCTAATACACCAGGGGCTTAAGTACCCCTCAATATGGTGTGAGAAGTCCGAACACTTTCACAAGTGCGGCACCCTGAACTTATAGCATTATATGCATCGGCTCCGAATCATGTCTTGGGTCAATAGTTGGGTTTGCCCGTCTCCTATGTTTTGGTGCCTTACGTTCCGTTATATCGGCTAAGGTAGCACTAGGAGAACTACTGCGATTGTGCCCCAGTTGAGCTGGGCGGAGCACCTCAGTAGAGAAAGCTAAAACTGACTGTCATGATAAAGCGAGAGACCGGTCGCTGTTCGAGAGGTTTTTCGAGTCCCTAAAGACTTATGCCGCTTAGAGCGAGGAGTCGGCTTTGTCCGGCCAAAGGCGTGGATAGCGCCCCGAACTCGGTCTTCCGAATACTAGGGGCTTCACCGAAATTTAAAATTATAGAATTCTATGGCTAAGTGAGAGTGTTCAAGCATTATAATCTGATTGCCTTGTTCGTTGTGCTGAGCGCCTCCCTCGAAGGACCCAAACATGGGAAAAAGAGCGCTCAGATTTATCCCGAACACCCCAGCACTAGTGGCATGGGGGCAGAAGCCGACGACTCACCATCTCTCAATTTTGATAAACAGCCGCACAGAAGGTAATATTTTAAATTCAAAAGGCATTGCTTAGCGCATATGAACAAGTTTTCAGCGCACAGGACAAAACGAGCGAGTTTACTCAAATATTACATCCCTAGAACATTCATCCGCCATAAGGCAGGCACCCTTCAGAACACCCTCATAATACATCTCGGGCTTGCGATGCTCTTTCCCCGGCGGTGGCCCGTCCTTCACAAGCTTCTCAGCATCCAACCTGCCCCAGTGCACCTTAGCACGGGCAAGGGCCCTACGGGCACCTTCGATGCAGACGGAGCGCTTGATGACCTTGAGCCTTGGACAGGCCTCCACCAGTCGCCGCACCAGTCCGAAGTAGCTCCCAGGCACAGCCTCTCCAGGCCACAGCCGAACTATGAGGCCCTTCATGGCCTGTTCGGCCACCTTGTGGAGCTCGACCAGTTGCTTCAGCTGGTCGCTCAGGGGCACAGGGTGTCCGGCCTCATCATACTGAGACCAGAACACCTTCTCCGTCGAGCTGCCCTCTTCGGCTCGGTAGAATGCGCGGCATCGGATACGCTGCGGGGCAAATCTGCGAATGCTCCTGGAGAGCTCCGGATTCGGGTAAGTAACAAGTAATTCACTTTCACATGCTTGCTTTGCATAAATAATGCCTTACCCGCCGCTATTTTCTTCACCACATCCACCTCCTAAAGGGCCTTCTGGGCTTCATCCTTGGCAGACTTGGTAGTTTCAATGGCCGCCGCGAGCTCAGACGCTTGCGTCTTCGAGTCAAGCTCCAAACTCTCATGTTTTTTCATGAGAGCCTGGAGCTCTTGCCGCACCTCGCCGACCTATGCCTCATACTTCTCCCGCTCGATGCGCTCCGAGGCCGCTCTCTTCTCGGCCTCGGACAGCGCCTGCTTGAGGGTCGCCACCTCTGTTGTGGCCCCTACAATAAGCCATTAATCCTGTCATTTTTTGCAATTGCATCTTTTTTGTATTTTTCTATAAGGTATCTCTTACCTTCTTTCTCCTCGAGCTGCCGCTTGGCAAGGTCGAGCTCTTGCTCGGACCGCTTGAGGCCTTGCTTCAGGGCGCCCACCTCCGCAGTTAGTGCGGCAGTCGCTAGCAGCAAAGCCTGCATACGCATATTGACTCTTTTCTGTTAGACTCCTGTGAATTTTATTTGATCCTCTATTCGGCTTTTCTTTCCGAACGCCAAACAGAGCATCAGGGGCTACTGTCTATGCGGTAGTATTTTTACATATTTTTCACTTACCTCAAAGCCTATTAGAAGGCTGGCACAAGCATCAGTCAGTCCGCTCTTGGCGGACTGAACCTTCTGGATCACCGCACTCATAATAGTGCGGTGCTCCTCGTCGATGGAGGCGCCCTTAAGCACCTCTAGCAGATTGTCCGGTGCCTCCGGTTGGACGGGGGCCACCGGCTCAGTAGGCTTGCTCCTCTTGGAAGGAGTTCGCCTGCCGCACTCCGGAACCGTTGAGGATTCCGGCGCGGTGTCTGGCGCAAAGCCGGACTTGGAGCCCTGGGGGTCTTATCCCCTTTACTCCTGAGTCCGGGAGGACGCCTTGCGGCTCCCCCAGGACCACCTCCTCTTGGCTCGGAACCTGTTGCGACGCCACTTCGGCGTCGTCCGTAGGGCGGGGGGAGGTAGCCGTCGGAAGTGAATTCACATCCGACGAATTCAGGGAGCCGCTCGACGACTCGTCGAGCCCGGCCTTGGGCGGACTGCATAATCGTATTCGACATAAGGAAAGATTGTGCCATAAAGGAATGCTATGAGTTACTCTGGTATCCGAATACTTACGCTTTCGCCAGGCGCTTGGCCCTGTGCGGCCACTCCTCTTCGCCATCATCGGCGTCGATGGAGTAGTCCGGAGGAGGGGCCTTCCTCTTCTTGGACCCTTCGGCCTCCCCGGACGGGGCGGCCTTCCTCTTCTTTCCTCCCCCCACTGGAGGGGGAGAGGCTTCTTCCTCCTCCTCCTTGTCTTCACGGGAGGAGTGCGTCTCAGATTCGTCGGACGATGAATCCGACACCACCATACGCCGGGAACTCTTTCGAGTTCCCGTGGCCTTCTTTTTGGCCTTCTTCTCCGGCACCACGTAGGGTGCCGGAACCAGCAGCTTCGCTAAGTGAGCATTGGCTGGGTCTTCGGGCAAGGGAGCCGGCCAGTCGATTTGTCCGAACTTCACCCGCCAATCCTGTCAAAGGTAAGGGAGCTTAGATCCCGCATAGGGTCAAACTATGAAAAACTAAATACCCTGTAAAAGGTAAAGATAGCTCACCGCACTAGCTTGACGCTTTGTGCTGAATCCGCGATCCTCGGAAGCGGATGCAGGGGCCTCGGCGCCCTTGAATAGCACCTTCTAGACATCTTCGTACGTCGTGTCGAAGATCCTGCTCAAAGTTTGGTGCTGTGCCGGGTCGAACTCCCACAGATTGAAGGCCCGTTGTTGACACGGGAGGATCCGGCGGACGAGCATAACCTGGACTACATTGACAAGCTTGAGCTGCTTGTTCACCAGGGTTTGGATGCATGTTTGCAGTCCATTCACCTCTTCTTTGTATCCCCATGACAGGCCCGTCTCTTTCCAGAACGTGAGCCGCGTGGGGGGTCCGGACCAGAACTCGGGGTTTGAGATCCATTCAGGATCGTGCGGCTCGGTGATGTAAAATCACCCCGATTGCCACCCCTTTACGGACCCCACAAAGGAGCCCTCGAGCCATAGGACGTTGGGCATCTTGCCCGCCATGGCACCTCCGCACTCTGCCTGGGTGCCACGCACCACCTTCGGCTTGACATTAAAAGTCTTGAGCCAAAGACCGAAATGGGGGCGGATGCAGAGGAAAGCCTCGCACACAACGATAAACGCCGAGATGTTGAGGATGAAGTTCGGGGCCAGATCGTGGAAATCCAGGCCATAGTAGAACATGAGCCCCCGGACAAATGGGTGGAGAGGAAAGCCCAGTCCGCGGAGGAAATGGGGGAGGAACACCACCCTCTCATGGGGCCTAGGGGTGGGGATGAGCTGCCCCTCTTCGGGAAGCCGGTGCGCGATGTCGTCAGACAAGTATCCGTCCTTCCTTAGCTTTTTTATGTGTCCCTCCTTGACGGAGGAGACCATCCACTTGCCTCCTGCTCCGGACATGGCTGGAGAAGGTCGAGGTGGGAAGTGCGGACTTGGGCGCTGGAGCTCGAGTGCGCGGAGAATGGATAGGCAAAGGAGGAAGAAGGCGTAGGTGAGAAAGGTGGATCCTTATCCCCTTATATGGGCGGATGCGACTATGCGTCCCCACCAGCCTCATAAAACTCGCTTATCTCCCAAGCGCCGCAATTAATGGCGCGGTTGGGTTACCCACGCCCGTATTGATGAGAATCCCGGAATGAGGGGACACGATCTCTGCTTCGACAGGACGTGCCAAGGAAACCGCCTTGCTAAATGCGCTGAGGTGGGACAGTGAAAACGATTCGAATAAACGCTTGGCCGTGGTGTGATGTCACACCACGGAATACGTCAGCAGATTAGATCTGTGTAAATATTATTCTCTCTATGGCAATATGTGGAAACTTTTTTTGCAAAGCCGGACACTAGCCTTGTGTTCGAAATCTTCTACAAAGTACTTGGAGGAGGAACCCGCCTTGCAATGCCGAAGACAACTTGCGTGCCGGACTCGTCGTCATTGAAGCCTGGTTCAGGGGCTACTGAGGGAGTCCTGGATTAGGGGGTGTCTGGATAGCCGGACTATATCTTCCGCCGGACTCCTGGACTATGAAGATACAAGATTGAAGACTTCGTCCCGTGTCCGGAAGGGACTTTCCTTGGCGTGGAAGGCAAGCTTGGCGATACGGATATGTAGATCTCCTACCATTGTAACCGACTCTGTGTAACCCTAACCCTCTTCGGTGTCTATATAAACCAGAGGGTTTTAGTCCGTAGGACAACAACAATCATACCATAGGCTAGCTTCTAGGGTTTAGCCTCCTTGATTTCGTGGTAGATCTACTCTTGTACTACCCATATCATCAATATTAATCAAGCAGGACGTAGGGTTTTACCTCCATCAAGAGGGCCCGAACCTGGGTAAAACATCGTGTCCCTTATCTCCTATTACCATCCGCCTAGACGCACAGTTCGGGACCCCCTACCCGAGATCCACCGGTTTTGACACTGACACCTTTCCCTTGGCACCACGTGCCATGAAGCAGTAGGTGGGAGCAGGGTCATCCTGATCATTAGCATCAGCGTTGGTGTGGAAGTCATTGTCTTCAGTGTTGAAGATGGACTTGGCAACATAGGCTGTAGCTAGAGCCAGACTTGCAACGCCAGGGTCAGACTCCTCCTCAGACTCCACCTCCGCCTCCTCAGAAGCAGACTCCTCCTCTGAATCCATCTCCTTGCCAACAAAAGCACGAGCCTTGCCAGATGAGCTCTTCTTATGAGATGAAGACTTGGATGAGGACTTGGAAGAAGACTTTGAAGATCTCTTCTTATTCTTGTCATCAGAATCATATTCCTTGCTCTTCTTCTTCTTCTTCTTCTCATTGTCCCAAAGTGGACACTCAGAGATATAGTGTCCAGGTTTCTTGCACTTGTGACACGTTCTCTTCTTGTAGTCATGAGTGGAAGCTTCATCATTTCTTGAGCTGGATCGTGAAGACTTTCTGAAGTCTTTCTTCTTAGTGAACTTCTGGAACTTCTTCACAAGCATAGCAAGTTCCTTTCCAATGTCTTCAGGATCATCAGAACTGCAGTCAGATTATTCTTCAGATGAGGAAACAACTTTTGCCTTCAAAGCGCGAGTTCGGCCATAGTTGGGACCATAGATATCTCTTTTCTCAGACAGCTGGAACTCATGTGTGTTGAGCCTCTCAAGTATATCAGACGGATCGAGTGTCTTGAAGTCAGGGTGTTCTTGTATCATGAGGGCAAGGGTGTCAAAGGAGCTGTCAAGTGATCTCGGTAGTGTCTTGATGATTTCATGCTTGGTAATATCAGTGGCGCCGAGAGCATGAAGCTCATTTGTGATGTCAGTGAGGCGATCAAACGTGAGCTGGACATTTTCATTGTCGTTTCTCTTGAAGCGGTTGAAGAGGTTGCGAAGCACACTGATCCTTTGATCTCTCTGGGTTGAGACACCTTCGTTGACCTTGGACAGCCAGTCCCAGACTAGTTTCGATGTTTCCAGAGCACTCACGCAGCCATACTGTCCTTTGGTCAGATGACCACAGATGATGTTCTTGGCAGTAGAGTCCAGTTGAATGAACTTCTTGACATCAGCAGGAGTGACACCTTCACCAGTCTTGGGAACGCCGTTCTTGACCACATACCAGAGGTCGACATCAATGGCTTCAAGATGCATGCACATCTTATTCTTCCAGTAGGGATATTCAGTTCCATCGAAGACGGGGCAAGCAGCGGAGACTTTGATTATCCCTGCAGTCGACATAGCTAAAACTCCAGGTGGTTAAACCGAATCACACAGAACAAGGGAGTACCTTGCTCTGATACCAATTGAAAGTGCTAGTTATCGACTAGAGGGGGGGGGTGAATAGGCGATTTTTATGAAAGTCTTCAAAACATGGAAGTTTCGAAGACAAACAATAGAAATGAGCCTATAGATATGAAGCGGAAGATAAACTACACTAAGCAAGCCATAGTCAAGTATGCAATAACGTGAGAGTACAAAGACTAATAGCAGCTAGGTAGTAAGGATCAGGATGGAAGATAGTGTCGGATTTCGGGTTCTGGCAGACCCTTGAGGTTCGAACTCTAGGGCGCGCGCGGAGATTATGCCCTCTACCTCTCCGTCTCGCTAAGATCTAAACTACTGAAAGAACAACACAAGAGACGCAAGGTTTATACTAGTTCGAGCCACCATTGTGGTGTAATACCCTACTCTAGTTTGTGGTGGGTGGATTGCCTCTTGGGCTGATGATGATGAACAATACAAGGAAGAACAGCCTCGCGAGGATCTGCTCTTAGCTAGGACGATGAACTGCTAGGAGGAGTTCAGCCTCCCTTCTCTCTCTCTCTCTCTTTGTTGCCTGTATCTTTCTAACCGGTTTCTCGATGCCTCTACCCTGGGGGTGGCTAGTCCTATTTATAGGCAAAGGCCCTGGGCCTCTTCCCAAATATTGAGCGGGAAGGGCGCCAACAATTGGCCATTTTTAAGGGGAACATCTGGTACACTTATCCTGACTAAAGTTGGTCCTCGCCTGCCAAAGGCTCTATGGTGACGCCGTCCTGGGCTCCACGATGACCTCCTTCCCACCGTTGGACTGGTCTTGGTCTCGTTGCACCGAAATGGATGCCTTTGCTTGATCCTTTCGCCTGCGCTTGCTCCCTTTGCACCAAAGAGGAAAGGAGGACACCGCGCAGGCTGGCGCCCGCCTGGCGCCCTTGGTCGTCATGGCTTGCGTCATGGGCACCTCGTGAGATACCCCGCCTTGATCTCTCCGCCTCCTCGTGAGCCAGCCTGATGAGGCCGCGCCTGAGGAAGCTCCGTGTCGTCCGCCCCGCGAGGCTTGGCCCCTCGCGAGGGTCTTGGGTCTTGTGTTGAAGATGGGCCGTGCTGGGCCCCCTTTAAGCCACGCCACAGACCGCAGGCAGGCAAGTCTGGGGACCCCCGTTCCCAGAACGCCGACAGTAGCCCCCGGGCCCAAGGCGCGCACGGGCTTGGCCGTGCTGAGAGGCGAAAGGGCAAGGGCGAAGCGCCGCGGGCGCTAACAGCCCGTGGCCTTGGCCGCCGCGTGGCGGTTGATTGGACGGGAGTGCTTCCGCAACCGCGCAGGTTGATAAAGGGGCGGCATCTGCCTAGGCTTTGCCCTTTGCTTTCTCCGGTTGCTGCTCAGATCCCCTTTCTTGCGCCTCTCTTCTCTTCCTCCAAGTTTCCAGATCTGCTTCATCTGCTTGGCCTAGGTAGCCATGGCGCCTCGTCAGTCTCCGGCCGAGGCTTGGTACTCGCCTGCTCTGGACCCGCCGAACGTGTTGGAGGCGGCTTTGCCCGGCTGCGCCGAATGGCGGTGGCGCAGGGCATCGACGGGGCGCAGGTGTTCAAGGCCGGCTCCGCCACCCCTGAGGGCCGAGGGAGCACCTTTTACCCTCTCTTCGTAAGCTCCATTGCTACTGGTCTGGTGCCTCCCTTCTCCGAGTTCTTCTTCTCTGTCCTCCGCCATTACAACTTACAGGCTCTGCATCTCCACCCCAACTCCGTCCTTCTCTTGGCAATCTTTGCCTACTACTGCGAGGCTCACGTGGGGGTGCAGCCCTCAGTGGCCTTGCTGCGTCACTACTTCTCTCTCCAGGTCACTCGCGGTTCTCCTTCCGCGTGTGCGAGCTTCGTCGCGTATGGCGGCACCATTGCCATTTCGAAGCCCGGGAAGAGGATCGAGGGCTTCAGGAGCAAGTGGGTCTTGGTGGATGCCGGGCGCATCCACCCTCGGCTGATCTTGCCCGCGGAGCAGCCCGTGAGCTCCAGCGACTGGTGCCGAGCAGAGCTCACGGACCCCCGCGCGAAACCGGTGTTGGAGAAGATGGACGCGGACCTGAGGCCGGCCAATATGGCGGCGGCGAAGCTGACCGGCGCGTCGCTGCTGAGGGAGTTCCTGGAGCACTAGCTGGCTCTGCTTCGGTAGTACTCACCTCCGATGTGGAGGTCTCATCCGAGCCCCGCAGCCTTGGGCGACGAAGATTTGGCCGTGGTCCTCCAATCTCTGGTCGGGGGCGAGGTGGAAAGTTTGGAGGGCGCGCCTACGCCCTTATTCCTCCGCGACGACTGGAAGCAGGTGGTGGAGTCCATGCCCGTCCTCAATGGGGACGGGCCCGTGCCCGTGGTGGCTCCTGAGGGACCGGTGGACGTGTCTTCCGGCAACTCTGGCGAAGAGAAGGACGAAGGGGAGCGGGAGATGGGTCCTGACTCTGAGGTGACCGACGGAGAGTCGAGGGCTCCCCTCCCCCGGTGCAGACCCCGTTCTCTCGGCCTCTCTTCGAGCGACGACGATGAGGATGATGACGAGCAGGTCGACGGGAGCTTTCCCCCGATCCCGAAGAAGGACAAGACTGGGCTGATCTCCCGCGGGTCTGTCCCTGCCCCAAGGCGTACTGCAGACACGCCTCCTGCTCCTGGGCTCCCTGAGGGCGATCCTTCTAGCCAGTTTTTCGGCTTCAAGTATGGCCGGAGGCTGCCTGAGCTCACCAGCGACGACCCGTAAGTGCTCGATCCTTGTCTTTATTTCTTGTTCTGCTGCTGAGGCTTGACGTCCGCTCCTCTTGAACAGGCTGGCGCCCGCGGCGAAGAAGCCGAAGGGGGCTCCTGAGGTTCCGGCCGCGGCAGCGCCTCTGCCCGCAGGGGACGGTGACCGCGATGCACGGGCTTCTCCTGCTCGGTCGCCTTCACAAGGCCTGGCTGAGCTGGCTGGGGCGAGCTCAGCCCCCATGGCCCAAGTGACTCCTGAGGTGCCCTTGCCTGCTGCCGCCACCACAACCGTCGGGGCGCAGCAGACTCCGCCTCGGGATGCTGTGGTTGTGCCGGCGCCGCCTTCTCCTCCTGCTCCTCCGACTGCTGTTTCTCCGACCCCCCTGCCGTCCTGGAGTGTGCTGTTGCTGAACTGGAGCGGCTGCGGCAAGATCTTCTTGGCACCGTCCCTCGCCTGGTGGCTGGGCGCTTGGAGCTGGCTTCAGGATGGATTCGCTCCGACGCCTCGATCCGGGCGGCGCTGGTTCAAGCCTCGACGGCCTACGACAAGGAGAGGCAGGCCGTCCTCGAGACGAAGGCTGCTCGTGACGCGGCCCTGGGGAGGTGGTTGAAGTCCTTGGTCGTTGCAAGGAGCTGGAGGATGAGCTGCAAGGCCTGCGGGACCAGCTCGCGAAGGAGGTCCGCCTTCTCCAAGAGCAGGAAGAAGGCATGAAGGCTCGCGAGGCGGCCATCAAGGGCCGGGAGGCCAAGCTCAAGAAGCGCCGCGACCGCCTAGGCGCGTTGGAGAAGGGGCTGGAGGCGACGAAGGTTGAGGTGGACGGCAAAGCCCGGGTTCTTGCCGAGGATCGCGTGGCCTTCGCAGACATGGAGAAGAAGGCTCGTGCTTCGCTGAAGACGCTTTACGAGAGTGGCCTGGAGAGCCTGCTGGCTGGCGCTGAGGATGGCCCCGTGAAAGCACAAGTGCTCCCTAGGTGGTTTTGATAATTGATGACAACATATCTCTTGTTGGACTAACATTTCTATCTAGCATGTTTCAGATAAGTTCAACAATGGAGTGGCATGGACTAAAGGTTGTGGGAACTCCTTCAAGATGCTAAGGACAAAGGATTGGCTAAAGCTTCAAGCTCAAGACTCTTCATTTCACATTTTAGTGATCCAAGATCACATTGAGTCCATAGGAAAAGCCAATACTATCAAGGAGGGATGAGGTGTTGCTTAATGAGCCTCTTGCTTCATGTGCTTAGTGATATGCTCCAAAACCCTCAACTACTTTCCCATATCCACATATGACCTAAACCCTAAGCCAAACTCGGTCCTACTGATTCTTCCTATCCGGCGCCACCGAGTTTCACTTGTCATAAGCCACTGCCAAACCCTAATCAGTTCGGTCTCACCGATGGGATCTCGGTCTCACCGAGATGGGCTTGCAAACTCTCTGTTACCCATTGCAATATTCTCGGTCCCACCGAGATATGCAATCGGTTCCACCGAGTTTGCTTGGCCAAATCTCAGTTTCACTTATTACCCAAATCGGTCCCACCGAGTTTGAGTAATCGGTCAAACCGTTTGTATTTACCCTAACCCTAGCACATCGGTCCCACCGAGTTGATTCAGTCGGTCCCACCGAAATCTCTAACGGTCACTAGGTTTACATTTTCGGTCCGACCGAGTTTATTGATTCGGTCCCACCGAGATTGGAAAACTGTGTGTAATGGTTGGATTTTGTGTGGAGGCTTTATATACCCCTCCACCTCCTCTTCACTCATGGAGAGAGAAATCAGAACACACACACCATTCGAACTCATATGTTCTGAGAGAGAACCACCTACTCATGTGTTGAGACCAAGATATTCCATTCCTACCATATGAATCTTGATCTCTAGCCTTCCCAAGTTGCTTTCCACTCAAATCTTCTTTCCACCAAATCCAAATCCTATGAGAGAGAGTTGAGTGTTGGGGAGACTATCATTTGAAGCACAAGAGCAAGGAGTTCATCATCAACACACCATTTGTTACTTCTTGGAGAGTGGTGTCTCCTAGATTGGCTAGGTGTCACTTGGGAGCCTCCGACAAGATTGTGGAGTTGAACCAAGGAGTTTGTAAGGGCAAGGAGATCGCCTACTTCGTGAAGATCTACCGCTAGTGAGGCAAGTCCTGTGTGGGCGATGGCCATAGTGGGATAGACAAGGTTGCTTCTTCGTGGACCCTTTGTGGGTGGTTGCTTCTTCGTGGACCCTTCGTGGGTGGAGCCCTGTGTGGACTCGCGCAACCGTTACCCTTGGGTGGAGCCCTGTGTGGATTCGCGCAACCGTTACCCTTTGTGGGTTGAAGTCTCCATCAACGTGGATGTAGGATAGCACCACCTATCCGAACCACGGGAAAAACATCCGTGTCTCAAATTGCGTTTGATCTATCCAAACCCTCCCCTTTACATTCTTGCAAGTTGCATGCTCTACATTCCGCTGCTCATATACTCTTTGCATGCTTGCTTGATATGTATTGTGTGTGCTGAAATTGTGCCTAAACTCCACTTAAACCGAAAAAGTTTAAAAATTGCAACTTTAGCACTAAGTGTCTAATCACCCCCCTCTAGACACATCTACTTCTAGATCCTACAAGTGGTATCAGAGCTTTGGTCTCCATTGCCTTGGTTTAATCACCATTGGAGGAAGATGGATGTGTCTACATTAGGGATCTTAGGCATAGAGTGCCTATTCTTGAGGGAGAGTATTTTCATGAGTGGAAAAATGAGATGCTTGTAATCTTCAATCAATATCATTTGAACAAGTATATTGCTAGCCCTTGTGCACCTCATATTGATCCTTTGCATCCTACCCTAGATGAAGATATTGACATGATTTGCAATCTTAGAACTATTGAGCTCATCATTAGAGGATTGCCCAAAAATTTGATTGCTAGTTTGCCTACTCACAATTGTGCCTATACCATATGGAAATTTCTTGAGGAACGATTTCCCGATTATTCCTTGAAAACTTTGGATGAAATTCTCCATAAATCTATTGCCTTGAGTAAGATGAACTCTAGTGATCCTAGTTTTGGTAAATGTCTTTTTGAACTTGCCAATCTTAAGCATGCTAAAGGAGATGTTGGAATCATTAATGATATCATACTCAAAGCTATAAGAATTCATAAAAGTAACCACTTTGATGGTCGTTTATCTAATGAATTACCCTCTCTAGGAAATGATGAGTCACAAGATCATGATGAACATGAATATTATGATGATGATGACAGTGACTTCGATCTTGATGAAGCAATGAGACCTTTTGGTCTTATGGCAAATCTTCGGGGATATGAATCAGGAGGAAAGGAATGGGTTCTTGATAGTGGATGTACTGATCATATGACCGGAGATGAAGAGATGTTTCGTGAGCTTGCTGAAAATGACGGCCCTCGAAAATATGTCACCTTTGGTGATAATTCAAAGGGTAAAGTGGTTGGCCTTGGTAAGGTGGCCATCTCACATGATAGTTCCATTCAAAATGTCATGCTCGTTGAATCTCTTGGCTACAACTTACTTTCAGTATCTAGACTTGCTGATTTCGGTTTGAATGTCCTATTTACTGAGGTAGATTGCCAAGTATTTCGTCGAGACAATCATAAAATGGTCTTTACGGGTATGCGTAGAGGTGATCTTTACATTGTCGATTTCTCTAAAAAGGCACAACCTAAAACTTGCTTTGTTGCTAAATCCTCAAAAGGTTGGTTGTGGCATAGACGACTAGGTCACGTCGGCATGAGAAACCTTGACAAGCTTATTAAAGGAAATCATATCCTTGGAGTCAACGATGTCATATTTGATAAGGATAGACTTTGCAGTGCTTGTCAAGCAGGTAAACAGGTTGGAGGAAGACATCCCGTGAAGAACATCATGACCACAAGGAGGCCACTCGAGCTGCTTCACATGGATCTTTTTGGTCCCAACGCCTACAAGAGTCTCGGTGGAAATTCTTTTGGTCTAGTTATAGTTGACGATTTTTCAAGATTTACGTGGGTGTTCTTTCTTAATGACAAGTCGCAGGTACAGAAGATCTTCAGAAACTTCGCTAGGAAGGCCCAAAATCAGTTTGATGTGAAGATCAAGAAGGTTTGGAGTGACAACGGAACGGAGTTCAAGAATGCAAATGTGGACACCTTTCTTGACGAAGAAGGGATTTCACACAAGTTCTCGGCTACGTACACACCTCAACAAAATGGAATTGTTGAGAGGAAGAACTGGACGCTTATCGAAATGGCAAGAACGATGCTTGATGAATACAAGACGCCAAAGCACTTTTGGGCAGAAGCGGTTGAGATAGCTTGTCACGCAACAAATCGCTTATATCTTCACAAGCTACTCGGCAAGACGGCATACGAGCTTCTCACCGGTAACAAACCCCAAGTTGGATACTTTCGAGTATTCGGCTCAAAGTGCTACATTCTTGATAAGCATCGTCGTTCAAAGTTCGCTCCTAAATCTCATGAAGGTTTTCTACTTGGTTATGGCTCAAACTCTCACACTTACCGTGTCTACAACAATTTCACCCGAAAGGTTGAAGAGACGGTAGATGTGAAGTTTGATGAATCTAATGGCTCGCAAGTAGAGCAATTGCCAATTGATGTAGGAGACAAAGACCCTTCAGAAGCAATTCAAGACTTGTCCATTGGCAAAATTCGTCCAACGGAGGTGAAGGAGTGTACTTCATCCGTCCAAGTGGAAGCTTCTACTTCACGACAAGGTGAAGCAAGAATCGACACGGAAGCATCCACAAGTGGGACACACCAAGATGGAGAAAACGAGGAAGTACGTCAAGATGAACATCAACAACCTCCTTCTCCACCACGACAAGAGAACGACGACGTCAACAATGAAAAAGGCCAAGAAGAAGAACAAGATGTTCAACGAAGACCCAAGCAAAAGCTCTCACGAGTTCGAGCAAGAATTGCCAAAGATCATCCCGTCGAGCAAATCCTCAATGATATACAAACCGGGAGAATCACTCGCTCAAAAACTCATTTAGCTAACTTTTGTGAAAACTATTCATTCATCTCTAGCATTGAACCTATGAAGGTTGAAGAAGCATTGGAAGATCCGGATTGGATGAACGCTATGCATGAAGAGCTACATAATTTTGAGAGAAACCAAGTTTGGACATTGGTCGAGAAGCCCGACAACAACCACAACATCATTGGTACCAAATGGGTGTTTCGCAACAAGCAAGATGAAGATGGACAAGTGGTTCGCAACAAAGCACGTCTCGTCGCCCAAGGGTACACACAAGTCGAAGGTATGGACTATGGTGAGACGTATGCTCCCGTTGCTAGACTTGAGTCCATTCGCATCTTACTTGCCTATGCTAATCACCATAATATCACCTTGTACCAAATGGACATTAAAAGTGCTTTTCTAAATGGTGAAATAGAGGAGGAAGTTTATGTCAAACAACCTCCCGGCTTTATCAATCCTAAGAAACCAAATCATGTTTACAAACTTCACAAAGCTCTTTATGGTCTTAAACAAGCTCCTAGAGGATGGTATAAATGCTTGACCAAGTTCCTTACTACAAGTGGTTTTGAAATTGGTAAAATTGATTCTACTCTTTTCACTAAAAGGGTTAATGGAGAACTATTTGTATGCCAAATTTATGTTGATGATATCATATTTGGTTCAACTAACCCTCTCTTTAGTGAAAAGTTTGGAAAGCTAATGTCAGAGAAGTTTGAGATGTCTATGATGAGTGAACTCAAATTCTTTCTTGGGTTGCAAATCAAGCAAACTAAGGAAGGTACATTTGTCTCTCAAACAAAGTACACCAAGGACTTATTCAAGAAGTTCAATATGCAAGAATGCAAAGGTATGTCTACACCCATGCCTACTAGTGGACAGAATGATTTGGCCAAAGATGGTGAACCGGTTGATCAAAAGGTTTATCGCTCTATGATTGGTTCATTGTTATACCTATGTGCTTCACGTCCCGATATTATGCTAAGTGTGTGCATGTGTGCACGATATCAAGCTGCTCCTAAAGATTGTCATCTTAAGGCTGTGAAAAGGATAGTGAGATACTTAATCCATACACCAAATTTTGGCATTTGGTATCCTAAGAGGTCTTCTTTCGATCTTGTTGGCTATTCCGACTCGGATTATGCCGGAGACAAGGTTGATAGAAAGTCCACTTCGGGTACTTGTCAATTTCTTGGTAGATCTGTTGTGTCTTGGTCTTCCAAGAAACAAAACTCGGTATCCTTATCCACCGCCGAAGCGGAATACATTGCCGCTGGTTCATGTTGTGCTCAATTACTTTGGATGACCCAAACTCTTAAAGATTATGGGATTTATGTGAAACATGTTCCACTGCTTTGTGACAATGAAAGTGCTATCAAAATTGGTCATAATCCTGTACAACATTCTCGAACTAAGCATATTGAAGTTCGTCATCATTTCATTCGAGATCATGTTGCTAAGGGTGACATCAATCTTAAGCATGTTCGCACCAACAAGCAATTAGCGGATATATTCACTAAACCACTTGATGAGAAAGTGTTTTGCAGGTTGAGAGGAGAATTGAACATCATTGATGCTTCGAACTTGGAGTAGAAACTCCATTGGATACATGCAAGACATGAGCTTATGACTAATCCATGATATATCTCTTATGATAACTATCTTATGTCTTGGATATATTTGCACCTTGCATGTTGCCTAACCCATGTAAGTGCTTGGTTGAATCTAATTCCATGAGATTGCGACTCACTCACATCTTGAGCAATCTCTACAAGACCAAGACTCTACACAATAGTGGTTGAAGACAAGGAAGCACAAAACCATTCAAACATATCCTTTGACAAATAAGCTTCATGATTGTCATTTTTGGATACACAAGTGCTCTTCCTTGCAAGAACTAACCCATGTAGGTAGATGAACTCAAACTCCAAGCGGTGCTCCCAACTCTTGATGAGCTACATCAACCTTGAGCACCCAGACAAGTTCAACTACATGAGCAAGAACCACACCACCACCCAAGGTATGTTATTCCATCTTAGAGAAGCTTTACTCCAAGACATGAGTCAAAGCAACTTAACAAGGTGAGAATACATCAAGATGCTTAAACGAAAAATGGTAACCCCATTTTGAGCTTAAAACGATGAGTATGACCTACGATCAAGTGTCCTCACTTGACTCCTAAGTCAATATACTCTAACATAGGTGACTATGTCACCGCCCAATTCTAGATGAAGTTCTCTTGTGTTCTTTTTTGAGTTGTTGCATTTGTCCCTTGCATATTTGTTTCCTTCTCTTTCAAACAAAAAAAAACTTCATCTAGAAACTTTCACTCTTTTTTTTGTTTTTTTGTTCTGCATATTTCTGCATCAAATTCCTTGCAAATCTTTCAGCTAATTCATTGCAAATCTTTGTGAGATCTTACTTGACTAGTGAGCTGAGGTGACAAGTGTTTTTCTCTGTGATGAACTCGGTTTCACCGAATTGCCATTTTCGGTCCAACCGAATCCCTTCGGTACTACCGAAGCATGCCACTCGGTGCCACCGATTTCGCAACAGGAAAAACAGTTTGCCACATATTCTATATTTCTTCTGATCCAGCTCCACTCAATGAATCTTGTCCTCTACAAGCATCACAGTTTTATTCCCTGCTTTGTACTGAATCTCAAGGACCAAACCTATTCGACGGATTCCAGGAAAAACCTTCTTGGAAATTGATGTCAAAGGGGAAGAGAGATCACATCAAAGCTTATCATCAGGGAGAGAGAGAGAGATCACATCAAAAGCTTATCACCTACAAAGGAGAGAAAGTACTAAGGGGGAGAGAATACTCAAGGATCCCATATATTAAGGGGGAGAAAGAAATCTCCAAGGGGGAGAGAATACTCAAGGATCCCAGATGCTTGATGTTCAAGAGGAGAGATGCCACATGTCTTTTTGGGGGAAAGACATGTTCATATGAACTCATTTAAATTAAGTTCTATTCATACCTTTCAGCTCTGATTCTTTGTTTCCTATCTTCTCCCAATATCCCATGTACGATTCAGGGGGAGTAAGACACCTAAGGGAAAGAAATCAGTCAAATTCATTGCATATCTTTATTCTTGGGGACATGTTGAATCCAATGTGGTACCTTGTACTCACTCTCTACATGTCATCCCATTCTTGGTATTCTTGTGGTTTCTTTTGATTGCTCTGGCTAGTGGACGTACCTATGTTATCTAACCTTGTTTGTGCAGGTTCATTCCATCCTAAGCCAACTCAAGACCACAAGGTAAGTATATGCATCAAAATCATGAGTATGAGGAGTTCTTGCTTATGTACATACTGTTTGCAAGAAGGACTCATGAGCATGAAGGTATTTTACTTGATAATCTTTTGCTCTGATGCATATGGCCAAGATGCATGTAACACATTGCCTACTCTTTCATGGTTATGCTCTCACATGTCTCTATATTTCATATTTACATGAGTGCATACTTGTAGGGGGAGCCTATGCTTGTTACATGTCCTTCCAAAGCTTTACTTGCTGTTCTTTATATCTTTATCTAAAGCTTTGATGTATGTTGCCATCAATTACCAAAAAGGGGGAGATTGAAAGCACAAGTGCTCCCTAGGTGGTTTTGATAATTGATGACAACATATCTCTTGTTGGACTAACATTTCTATCTAGCATGTTTCAGATAAGTTCAACAATGGAGTGGCATGGACTAAAGGTTGTGGGAACTCCTTCAAGATGCTAAGGACAAAGGATTGGCTAAAGCTTCAAGCTCAAGACTCTTCATTTCACATTTTAGTGATCCAAGATCACATTGAGTCCATAGGAAAAGCCAATACTATCAAGGAGGGATGAGGTGTTGCTTAATGAGCCTCTTGCTTCATGTGCTTAGTGATATGCTCCAAAACCCTCAACTACTTTCCCATATCCACATATGACCTAAACCCTAAGCCAAACTCGGTCCTACTGATTCTTCCTATCCGGCGCCACCGAGTTTCACTTGTCATAAGCCACTGCCAAACCCTAATCAGTTCGGTCTCACCGATGGGATCTCGGTCTCACCGAGATGGGCTTGCAAACTCTCTGTTACCCATTGCAATATTCTCGGTCCCACCGAGATATGCAATCGGTTCCACCGAGTTTGCTTGGCCAAATCTCAGTTTCACTTATTACCCAAATCGGTCCCACCGAGTTTGAGTAATCGGTCAAACCGAGTTTTGGATTTACCCTAACCCTAGCACATCGGTCCCACCGAGTTGATTCAGTCGGTCCCACCGAAATCTCTAACGGTCACTAGGTTTACATTTTCGGTCCGACCGAGTTTATTGATTCGGTCCCACCGAGATTGGAAAACTGTGTGTAACGGTTGGATTTTGTGTGGAGGCTATATATACCCCTCCACCTCCTCTTCACTCGTGGAGAGAGCAATCAGAACACACACACCATTCCAACTCATATGTTCTGAGAGAGAACCACCTACTCATGTGTTGAGACCAAGATATTCCATTCCTACCATATGAATCTTGATCTCTAGCCTTCCCAAGTTGCTTTCCACTCAAATCTTCTTTCCACCAAATCCAAATCCTATGAGAGAGAGTTGAGTGTTGGGGAGACTATCATTTGAAGCACAAGAGCAAGGAGTTCATTATCAACACACCATTTGTTACTTCTTGGAGAGTGGTGTCTCCTAGATTGGCTAGGTGTCACTTGGGAGCCTCCGACAAGATTGTGGAGTTGAACCAAGGAGTTTGTAAGGGCAAGGAGATCGCCTACTTCATGAAGATCTACCGCTAGTGAGGCAAGTCCTGTGTGGGCGATGGCCATGGTGGGATAGACAAGGTTGCTTCTTCGTGGACCCTTTGTGGGTGGTTGCTTCTTCATGGACCCTTCGTGGGTGGAGCCCTGTGTGGACTCGCGCAACCGTTACCCTTGGGTGGAGCCCTGTGTGGACTCGCGCAACCGTTACCCTTTGTGGGTTGAAGTCTCCATCAACGTGGATGTAGGATAGCACCACCTATCCGAACCACGGGAAAAACATCCGTGTCTCAAATTGCGTTTGATCTATCCAAACCCTCCCCTTTACATTCTTGCAAGTTGCATGCTCTACATTCTGCTCCTCATATACTCTTTGCATTCTTGCTTGATATGTATTGTGTGTGCTGAAATTGTGCCTAAACTCCACTTAAACCGAAAAAGTTTAAAAATTGCAACTTTAGCACTAAGTGTCTAATCACCCCCCTCTAGACACATCTACTTCTAGATCCTACACCCTGCCAAGCTGCTTCCCTTCTTGGTTCATGCCCTTGAGGATGTCGCCCTTGGCCTTGGCCCCACGGCTGAGGCCGAGGCGCGTGTCTTGTCTTCTGCAGCGCTGACACGGGTCTTTACCCACATCTACCTTCGCGACCCCAGCGTCGACCTCGACAGCCTGTTGGAGCCAGTAAGTGGCGAGGGTGCTGCCGCCGCTGCCGAGGCTGTGAAGGGGCACGCGGAGGCGCTGCTGGGGAAGTTCCGGGCCTTCAGCACCAAGCCGAAGCAAGGCGCTGCCGGTCCTGCTACTCCATGAGGCGAAGCCACCCCGCGCTGCTCCACCGCCGACGAGTGACTCCGCTACTGCTCCTGCCCTGCTTTTAATTCCTGCACATGTATCATGCCTCGGGGAGGCATTTAAACTCGCGTTTGGTATTGAGACGACAGTATGGACTATAATATTTGCTTTTAAATTCCTCGAATTTTATGCCTTTCCTCCCTGCTTGCTTGTGTTCTACGCCGGCAGAGCCCGGCCCCACGCGTACCTCACCCAGCATTAGCCTCGACCGGAAACCAGGACGGGACCAAAGCAGTGAGGGGCTACGTGACAAGTTAGGATCCTGAGTCGCGATGCTCAGGAGTCCCCCTTGGCGCACGAACAACAAGTAGGGAGGTGTGATGTAGGTGGATCTTCCGTTCTACGTCTGCAGGGCCCGACTCCGCGCGTACCTCACCCAGCATTAGCCCCGACCGGAAACCAGGACGGGACCAAAGGAGTGAGGGGCTACGGAGCCAGTTAGGCTCCTGAGTCGCGATGCTCAGGAGTCCCCCTTGACACGCAAACAGCGAGTGGCGAGGTGACATGCAAGTGGGACTACCATTCTACGTCTGTAGAGCCCGGCCCCGCGCGTACCTCACCCAGCGCTAGCCTTTCGGAACTAGGGAGTGAGGGGCTACGGGACCAGTTAGGCCCCTGAGTCACGATGCTCAGGGGTCCCCCTTGACGCGCAAACGGCCTTCATACCTTGGCTCCGCTTGGGGAGAGACGCGCGACGAACCAGGCCCGAGGGGCCTAGCTGGGTGGCGTACGTCTGGGCGTGACCCGGGCGTAGCCCCCGTGCCCAGCCCCCTCGCACGGCACTCCCCAGGGGAGGCATTGCGATGAGGCTAGACACTGAGCTCTGGGCTCCCTGAGGTTGATGCGGCCCGGGGGCCACCCTCAGTTGTTTATCACCAGCGCGGAGCATAGCGCTTCCGTATGTGTACGGGCATAGCCGCTCCTCGGCAGTGTCGTCAGCCAGCGCGGAGCATGGTGCTTCCACTGGTACGTGGGAGGGGGCTCCCCTCCGGGAGGAGCCCCCAGGGCGTGTACAGCCCCGCCCTGACACGTGGCCGGCACGGTAGGGCTAGGTGAGGTGTATCTGGGCACCCGTGAGCCAGCGCGGGACTCACGGGGCCCTACCTCTAGGCGGGTTGTGCCTGGCACTGGGCCTTATCTTGTGATGTGTTCCTGCAAATTTGGTTAGATGCCGGCACTCTACGTCCTCGGGTCCCGGCCCTCAAGCTGGTCTCAGCCATCGCTGGTATGCCAGGTCGCGATGCCGTGGACAAGGCCAGAGGGTGAGGGCTGGAGTGCCGGTAAGAGCCCTGAGTCGCGATGCTCAGGTACCCCCCCTTTAACGTGCAAGTGGTCGACATGGAGAAGAAGATGTGCCGTGGGCAAGCATCAAGTAATCAAGCATGATAGACGAATGCATAACCAGAAATAAACGCTAGGGAGATACATGCCGCTGGGCCTGGCCCGAGCAACTTGGGGATGATGCAGCCCGAAGGGCGCCCCCAACAAAGCGAGCTAATCAACATGAAATAAAAGGGGTACATGCCGTAGGGACGGACCCACGCGGCCTGGGAATGATGCAGCCCTGGGAGGGCGCTCCCAGCTGGAAACGAAACTTGAAAGATGTCACCTGAAGATGTCGAGGACGAAGGGGTGTTGGTGCAACAGACTCGGTGGACTGCGGAAGCCGATCCTCACGAGCCCCCAGGCCCAGGGGCCTCGGGAGGCTCCGGAGGCACTGGTGGCTCCTCGCGAATCATCTCCATCTCCGCCAAGGCTGCGGAACGCTTGTCATATTGAGCCTCCATGATGCCCGTCATGAGGCGCTGGTACGTAGCAGCCGCACTCGGCAAGCCGTAAGGCATGCGAACGTAGTTGTGGGGTGGACCTCCACAACGCCCCACTTGCGAGGGCCAGAGGCGCTCCATCATGGCGACCTGATTGAGCCCTGGTACGTCGATGCAGACGCGCAGCCCACCATCCTCGCCTGGATGGGGAGCCACAACCGGTAGACGGCGGCAACCTCTCATGATTCTTGACTCCTGTAGTTCTTGAACGGCCTTGTTGACGAACTCCTGCTGGTCTGACCTTCCTTGCCTTGCTCCTTCTTGAGGGAAACGTGCTTCAAAACATGCCTCCATGTGGTGCCCAAGCGCCTCCCTCGTGACCTCGGCCAGGTCAGTGGCCCTCCAGGGGAGAGCCCCCGAGCCCTGGCTGAGGAGGGCGCCGGGCGCGCTTTCCTATGCGATGAAAGGAGGTTCCCCTTGGGCAGACGCGGGCCCTGAGAGGCCCGCCTCCTGAGGGGTCGGTCCAGACGATGCCTTCTTCTTCTTGGGGGTGGTCTCGGGAAGCCTCCTGCTGCCGCGGTCTGGGTCTTCCAGCGATGTAGCCTGAAAGGCTCGCTCCAAGGAACACACTGCATCCTTCTCTTCACAGGGCACTGTGATGACTCCGCCACTTCCTGGCATCTTGAGGACGTTGTAGCCATGGTGAGTTACGGCCATGAACTTGGCCAGTGCCGGGTACCCGAGGATGGCGTTGTACGGCAGGCGGATGTGGGCGACATCGAAGTCAATGAGCTCGGTGCGGTAGTTGTTGCGTGCCCCGAAGGTGACAGGGAGGCGGACCTGCCCAGTCGGGACAGTGGAGCCGTCGGTGACTCCGGAGAAAGACTTGGTTGGCTGAAGCTGGTCATAGGGCACCTGGAGATTGTTGAATGTTTCCACGGACAGGACGTTGAGCCCTGCCCCACCATCGATGAGGGTCCTGGTGACCAGTACGTTGCTGATGACTGGGGAGCAAAGCATGGGGAGGACTCCGGCTGTGGCCGCGCACTTGAGCTGATCCGTTGAGCTGAACGTGATGGCGCACGCCGACCACCTGAGAGGGCGCGTTGCTTCAAGCTTGGGGAGGACTGCATTTACTTCGCGGGCAAACTGCTTGAAGATGCGTTGGGAGGCTGGGGCTTGAGCTCCGCCCAGGATGCAGGCGATCGCGCGTGGCTCCTGGAAGCCCCAGCCCCCTCGTCTTGATGGCGGTCCTCGTTCCTCCTCGGATGAGGCGGCAGTGGGGGGAGGCCTGCATTGCCTTGCGGGCGATCCTCACGAGGCTGATCCCTCCAGTCCCCCTCGCGAGGCAGGTCTCACCAACGGTCCTCGCGAGGTTGATCACGCCACCCCTGGCGCGGGCCGCGGTCTTCCCAGTGTCCCGCGTTTCTTCCTCCTCCTCGGCCATAGCTCCGGTCAGCACGGTCAGGACGACGGCCGATCCTTCCTTCTCGCACGGTGCGGAGTTCTTGGCATTCGTTGGTGTTGTGGGTGTGGAGGTTGTGATACACACAGTACCGGCTGCCCCTGGAGGATTCAGGCAGATCTTTGCCCCGCTTGGTGTCTGGTTCTGCTGCGAGCATGGCAGCCCCCTTGCGCTTCACATCCTTGGCCTTGGGCTTCTTCTCTTCTGGGTCTGCGGCAGGAAGCTCGAGGAGGGAGAGACGCCCTTCCTCAGCCCTGGCGCACTTGGTCGCCAAGTTGAATAGCTCCAGGGAGGTGCACAGGTCTTCATGCATCGCCAGCTCCTCCTTCATCTTGACATCGCGCACACCGTCGGAGAAGGCTGAGATGATGGCCTCCTCGAACACCTTGGGGATCTTGAGGCGCGCACTGTTGAAGCGCTGGATGTACTTTTGCAGGGTCTCTCCGGGTTGCTGCTTGATGAGGCGCGTGTCGCTCACGGCGGTTGACCGGTCGCGAGTACCTTGGAAGTTGGCGATGAAGCGGGTGTGCATCTGGTTCCAGGAAGAGATTATTCCTGGAGCCAGATTTAGGAGCCAGGTGCGAGCTCCTTCCTTAAGCGCCATGGGGAACCAGTTCGCCATGACCTTTTCGTCCCCGCTGGCAGCTTCGATGCCCAGCTCATAGAGCTGGAGGAACTCTGCAGGGTCGGTCGTGCCGTCGTAGCGAGGAGGCAGGTCTGGCTTGAACTTGCCGGGACATGCGACGCTGCGCAGCTCGGTGGTGTAGGCACGGCAGCCTGCGGTGGCCACGGGAGGCTTTGGTTGAGGGAGAGCTTGGTCTTGCGGGTCCCCATGCGCTGCAGCTGGAAGCAGCGCGGGAGCAGGGTCGCGACGAGCCGGAGCAAGGAGCGCCCGGGCAGCCTCTTGCGGTCGAGGGACTTCTTGGCAGCTCCGTTCTTGCTGAGCTGGCACCTGACGGAGCGGGTTCCGCCCAGGGGCCACGCGCCTTGGAGCCATCGCGTCTTCTTGAAGAGGAGGCGGCTGGTACGCCCCCGGAGCTTCGTTGCCTGCGCAGGGCGGGGTGCGACGCATCGGAACGGATGGCGTGGGGGAGCCCCCTGCGGCGCGGACGAGCTCGGCGACGCGGTCGAGCCACTCCTTGTAGACGTCGTCGACGGGACGATAGCGCAGGAGCTCGTTTGCCGCGATGAGCGCAGCTCAAGCCTCCAAAGGTGCGTGGAGCGCGCGGGATGAAGAACCAGCTGGTGTGAGCGATGGAGTAGCGGTGCGGCCGTCTTGCCGCACGGACGGGTGCTGAGACGTTGCTCGCTGCTCGTTCCCCGCTGGGCCGGTGGCGGCTTTGATGGCGGGTGACGGGGAACGACGAGGACGCCCGCTGACGGGGGCCGTCTGGGCGACGCGGGAAGCGATGGCGGCCCGGCGCTCGGCGCGGGCCCGACGAGCGTCGGACATGGACGCGACGGTCGGAGGAGAACAGAACGGTGAAAGACAAATTCCGGCGCACCCCTACCTGGCGCGCCAAATGTCGGATTTCGGGTTCCGGCAGACCCTTGAGGTTCGAACTTTGGGGTGCGCGCGGAGATTATGCCCTCTACCTCTGCGTCTCGCTAAGATCTAAACTACTGAAAGAAGAGACGCAAGGTTTATACTAGTTCGGGCCACCATTGTGGTGTAATACCCTACTCTAGTTTGTGGTGGGTGGATTGCCTCTTGGGCTAATGATGATGAACAATACAAGGAAGAACAGCCTCGCGAGGGTCTGCTCTTAGCTAGGACGATGAACTGCTAGGAGGAGTTCAGCCGCCCTTCTCTCTCTCTCTCTCTTTGTTGCCTGTATCTTTCTAACTGGTTTCTCGATGCCTCTACCCTGGGGGTGGCTAGTCCTATTTATAGGAAAAGGCCCTGGGCCTCTTCCCAAATATTGAGCGGGAAGGGCGCCAACAATTGGCCATTTTGAAGGGGAACATCTGGTACACTTATCCTGACTAAAGTTGGTCCTCGCCTGCCAAAGGCTCTGTGGTGACGCCGTCCTGGGCTCCACGATGACCTCCTTCCCACCGTTGGACTGGTCTTGGTCTCGTGCACCGAAATGGATGCCTTTGCTTGATCCTTTTGCCTACGCTTGCTCCCTTTGCACCAAAGAGGAAAGGAGGACACCGCGTGGGCTGGCGCCCGCCTGGCGCCCTTGGTCGTCATGGCTTGCGTCATGGGCACCTCGTGAGGTACCCCGCCTTGATCTCTCCACCTCCTCGTGAGCCAGCCTGATGAGGCCGTGCCTGAGGAAGCTCCGTGTCGTCCGCCCCGCGAGGCTTGGCCCCTCGCGAGGGTCTTGGGTCTTGTGTTGAAGATGGGCCATGCTGGGCCCCCTTTAAGCCACGCCACAGGCCGCAGGCAGGCAAGTCTGGGGACCCCCGTTCCTAGAACGCCGACAGATAGTATGAAGCCAAATAACAATAGTAGGCAAGCAATGAAGTCAAACAGGTTCAGCAAACATGCAATGACTTCATGAAGACAAACTCTAAGTAAAGAGAGGGAGAGGATAGAACCAGTCACTTGTTGAGGACACAGGATTTGTTGGACCAGTTCCAGTTGTTGTGACAACTGTACGTCTGGTTAGGGAGGCTGAGATTTAACTCAGAAGACCGCGTCTTCACCTTATTCCCCTTGAGCTAAGGACACCCAGTCCTCGCCCAGTTACTCTGGTAAGTCTTCAAGGTAGACTTCCAAACCTTCACAGACTTCGTTCACCGGCGATCCACAATGACTCTTGGATGCTTAGAACGCGATGCCTAACCGGCTGGAGGATTCACATTCCTCAAGTGTAATAAGTCTTCAGGTCACGCAGACAGAAAGACTTTAGTGATGCCTAACACTCTTTGGCTCTGGGTGTTTGGGCTTTGTCCTCGCAAGGATTTCTCTCTCTCAAAGGCTTCGGAGGTGGGTTGCTCTGGAACTACAAAAGCCGTGCACTAACTCTGAGCAGCCACCAATTTATGGTGTAGGGGGTGGGCTATTTATAGCCACTAGGCAACCCGACCTGATATGTCCGAAATGACCCTGGGTTACTAAGGAACTGACACGTGTTCCAATGCTCAGATTTCAAACACACACGGCAACTTTACTTGGGCTACAAGTAAAGCTGACTCATCCAGCTCTGGATAAGATTTGCTCTCATTGTCTTCGCTCGAAGACATAGGATTTGGGTTGAGCATCACTTCAGTCACTCTGACTTTGTTCACTTGGACCCCACTTAACAGTACGGTGGTTCCTATGACTCAACAAAGAAGAAAAGGAAACAACGAAACGACTAAGTCTTCGCGCTCCATAGTCTTCACTCAATGTCTTCTCATGTCACAATCTTCAATATGAATATCTTCATATACCACCATTGTCATCAATGTCTTCATACATTTTTAGGGGTCATCTCTGGTAGGTAAACCGAATCAATGAGGGACTACTACCTGTGTTATCCTGCAATTCTCACAAACACATTAGTCCCTCAACCAAATTTGTCGTCAATACTCCAAAACCAACTAAGGGTGGCACTAGATGCACTTACAATCTCCCCCTTTTTGGTGATTGATGACAAACTGGTTGAAGTTTTCAACGGGGATAAAGTATGTGGAATGTAAAGGATTTAGGAATTGTCTTCATAAGTGGCAAAGGCTCCCCCTGAAGATGTGCATATAAGTAATTTGCTTTTGGAATGCAAATGCACATGGCAGGTTGTACTTGTGGAGATCCTCTTCAACTTATGATGGCAATTCATCATGCATGATAAGATGTAACGAAGATAATGACATGCATAATGAAAAATGGACGTCTGCAAGATGACCTAAGTGCGGAAGTTGTCATCGCACATGTGGAATTTATCATCGCATCACAGAATAGCAAATAAGTAGCAGACGACCATCGAGTTTAAGTGTTACAACTCAAAGAACCAAATGTATCAAAAGCGAGAGTTGTAAACACTAGGCAAAATATAAAGCAACCGCCCATATGGACCCGCTTGAAGACTATCAAACTCATATGCTTCTTCCCCTTTTGTTAGTAAGGACCAAAAAGGTTTGAAGACATAGAACATCTACTCGTTCCCATGAGGAGTAGGTGAAACAGCAGGGTCCTCGGTGTTGTTTGGCGGTGCAGACGAACTTGGTGCAGTGTCGATTCGCGCAGAAGTAGGGGGCGGTGAAGTAGCATCGTCTTCATCATCGATCACTCTGGCATTTACAGTTGCCGCGGAGGAAGAATAGTCGGAGTCTTCAAGGGATGGAGTTCGACGTAGGACAGCATTCCGTGGAGGAGTGGAGTCAAACTTGAATTTTTCAGTGAAACCATCGTCTTGAAGATCTGCTTCAGCGCTGAGCAGGGTCAAACTCTTCCATGAGCGTCGACAGGTCTCATGAGTCACAAAAGCGTTCTTGGTGGCAAGATTGCGAATGCGATTGACATCCACCAATAGACTTTGCATCTGTCGTTTGAGCCAGTCATGATGTTTATCGTGTTTCTGATGCAGTGCCACAAGAAGTTCTCGGTCATTCAAAACACGAGAGCGCTTGCGAGGCCTTTGGGCAATGGTGCTATCAGTAGCTTCGGTTTGCGCACGGTGAGGCAAGCGAGTAATTCCAGCCAATGGATAGACACGAGCGACGGCTTGAACTCCTTCAATGTTTTGCGTGAAGCTTTGATGATCAGCATTATGAATACTAAGAGGCTCCTTGGCAGGCTCTGGATATATGGCTTCAACAGACAGATCAACTTCTGGCAAAAAGATGATATGATTGCATGCAGAGGGTTGACAGTTGAAGGCAGAGTGGAGCTTGATCAGACGCATGATCCAGGGAGCATAGAACTTCAGACCAAAAATGTCTGATCCTGATGCAGCAAGTTGGCGGATAAAGAAGTCTTATGCATTGAAGCTTTTGCCATGAAGAATATGAAAGACCAAAGTCTTCATTGCGCCTTCCAGCTTGTCATGTGGAGAATGTCCTTTGATGGGCCAGAGAGTTTGCCTGATAATGTGATAGATGGTGCGGGGCAGATACTCAAGGTCTTCAACAAAGAACTCCTTAGTATATTCAGCATCTGGAGGCAAAGGCTTCATCATGCTAAGCATCTGACTCATGTTGGGTTCAGGCTTGTGAAAGATGCTTTCCATAGTAGCACTGTGAAGCTGACAACCAGGTTCATAAAGATCACCTGGAGTGGGCAGGCCAGTCAGCTCAATGACATCAAAGGCTTTGGCTTCATGATGAACATTGCCTGTCATCCACTCAAGGACCCAAGTCTTCAGATCCCTGTTGTAGCCACGAATATGAAGAGTGGCATAGAATTGGAGCAGCAATTCTTCATTCCAGTGCTCCTTATCAGTGACGAACTGCAGTAAGCCAGACTCTCTGAAGCAATCCAGAGCTTCTTCCAAACAGGGCAGACCAGTTATGGCTTCAGTGTCAAGACGCATATGTGGAAAAATGCGACCTTGATTGTACAGAATGCATGAGTAATAACTGCGCTGCTGGTAGCTCCAGAACCGATCATAAGATATTTTTGCCTTAGAGTAGGGGTTCTTGGCGCTATCAAAGAAGGTGTCGTGTGCTTTGAAGCCATTGATATTGAATGATCCGGGTGCTGATGCAGTACCTGGAAACCTAGGCAGCCTTGGCATTGGCTTCTGAACCTGAGGCCTGTGCTCGACGTGATAGTCAAATTGGGGACCAGCAGCAGGCGAAGGAACAAGAAGAGGCCATTTGACAGTGATAAGCTGGCCGTAGTTGAATGCTTGCTCGATAGTGTGTGGCCTTGGTGGCGGAACAAGAGCAGTGGCATCAACAGAGGCGTCTGGCTGCACAACACAGGCTTCTGGAGCAGTTGCATCATTGGCTTCATTGGCTTCTGACACTTTGGTTGGTGCAGGCTCCACATTTGCTTCAGCCATGACTACGTCATTAACTTCATTTGTGTTGGTGGTGGCAGCCTCAAGATTCTCTACCTCCACTTGATGAGCTGGAGGGTCGGGCACTGGCACGTTCACTTCAGGAACAGCTTCTTCAGTAATGGGGGGAGTAGGGACGCGTTCTTCTTCTTGTTTGTCATCGGCTGATGCAGCCGGATTGTCTTCAGCACCTTTGGCTTCAGACTCGGAGACATTCACAGTCGGAGTGGCTTCTGGGAACACTTGACGTGCAACAGATTGGTGGTGCACTTCTCCTTCTGGAACGCTCGAAAGAGAGACTTGGGGCCTTGGTCCTTTGTGAAGCCTGTGTAACGCTGGCGACGCCTGAGGAGATGGAGTTGGCTGGGCCTCAAAGTCATCCTCTTCTTCTTGCATAGGTGGTGTGACTTGATGTTGGGGAGTACGCGGGGTGTCTTGTTGTTGTGGGTGATCAGCCCATGATGCATCCTGAGCAATTGGCGTCAGAGGACGACCAATGCTGATGAGTTCGCTGTTCGTGAGAACAGGCGATGATACCAAGTTGTGTTCGATCTGAGGAAGAACTACATCATCTTCAACATTGTCATGGTGACCAATGTCTTCAGCAGCGGTGGGGTCAACTGCTGGAATGTCTTCAGCTTTAGGAGCCTCTGTGGAAGCAGGCTCATGAACTATCATCCGTCGTTCCTAATGAGAAGAGTCAGGACGAGCAACTGAGATGGGTTCAACAACTAGGGGCTCTGTGGGAGCAGCCCGATCCTTCTTGGTCTTGCGCTTCTTCTTGGAGGGAGCGACATCAGAGGCTTCAGGATTTCTCCTCTTTCTGGCTTCAGCCTCGGCAGTCCTCGTCTTCTTCAGTTCTGAAGCGGTTGACCTGACCTTTGGCTTCGAGCCAGTCATGCTGCTTGGGAAGACTATGCGAGGTTCTTCCTGCCTTGAAGGTGTAGATTGGTCAGTTGATGGCTTCTTCTTCTTTGCAGCCATTCCGGGGTCGATGCCAGGATGACCAAGAGCCTTGCGCTTCTCCGCCTCATTGTAGGCTTGCACACACTTGTCAGCCAGGCTCTTCATGCGCTCACGAGAACCTTTAGCTTCTTCACGCTTCTTGAGAAAGGCTTCTTTGAGCTCGTGCAGCATGATCTTGAAGATTTTGACATATTGCACGCTGAGCTTTGCCACGTGCTTCTTGAACTGAGCTTTCTCATAGTCGATCTTGTGCTTCAGTTCAACGATGCGCTGAGCAAGAGCTAGCTCAGAAGCAATAGCGCCATTGAAAGAGACGCTGAGACCAATGGGAACTTGCAGATCTTCAAAGCTGAGGTTGGGAGTGTCAAACCACTCATCAATGAAGTTATGGATGATTGCCACATCAAAGAGAGGCAAATCATTGAAGATTTCTACTTCTTCCTTGCTCTTGATCAGTTGCTCAAGAGCGTCATCTGCAAGGTCTTCATCACTAGACAAATCAATGTGTTCGTCACGCAGAATGGCAGCAGGGGTCAAGGTCTGATCAGTATTCTTGACGATTTCCTTTTTCTTCTCCGTCTTCTTGGAGATACGTGATAGATCTTTAGACTGCACACTGTCTTCAGGAGGTGCAGTAGCCAGTGGCTTCACACGTGAAGCTTTTGGAGGATCAGCTGACCTTGAAGCTTTAGCCTTCTTCTGCTTCTACGGCTTTGGAGTAGGAGCAGGGGCTTCATCCGTGTCAGCATCATCATCAGAATGATCCACTTTGGCACCTTGAACAAAGATGTGAGTGATGAGGCCATCAAGGTTGTAGAAGGGTCCGATGAGATTGGGTTCAGCATCGCGTGTGCCGTCAGCCCGGGGAGCAGGAGGACCAGGATTGAAGTCTAACCCCAAAGAATCTTTGTTCTTCTTTGCTGAGGCTTTTGCAAACTGATAATTCCGTTTGAAAAGATCGTCATCTCGACACCACAAGAGAGAAGTGGGGTCAGCGTTGGCAGGCTGTGGTCCACGAACCATACAGGGATAGAAACCCTGTGCAATAGCTTCAGCTCTGTTCCTGGGTGGAAGATTTCTGTACAAAATATCACCCCAGGGCCTCTTGATAGCATTCTTCTCAGCATACTCCTTGGTGACGAAGTTGTACTTGAACCATTGTTCAGCCCAATATCGTCGAATCCATTGGATTCGTGTCCTGCGCTGATTATAGTCCTCTTCAGGATCTGTCTTGTAAAGCTCTGAGAGGTCATCAGGCAAATCTCTTGATGTTCCCCCACGACGATGTCTGCCACCCTTCCTTACTGATTTCTCTGCAGCCATGAACTTGAAACTGAAAGGCTTCAACACGTTCAAAGGCTTCAAAGGCTTTCGCTTGCTGGACAAACATGAACTGGCTTCGGGAGAGTTAATGTGATGCTGTAAGAATTCTGCAAACGAATGCAGACTATGAGAACCAAGGGATTCTCCCACGGACATGTACCTGTGACAGCATTAGAGATGCGAGGGAAGGGGAAGAGGTCATATGCATTCTTAGAAGATTTTGAAGATAAATCAGTTTGAAGACATTGACCTCATGATGCGAAGACATTCACTTATATGTTGAGAGTTGGTTCCAGATTTGTACGAATCCGCGAATAAGTACAAGTGAGGAATCTAACTAGATGTGAAGCTTAAGTGAATATACTAGGCAGTATGAGATGTAGACAGGATAGATCTAACATTCTATAGGCAGAAACCTATTTTGGCAAACAGGATAAATCTTTGAGGATCAAAAAGATGGTAAAAATAGACTTGTATTTACCACGCGAAGAACTGCTAGATGGGAAGAGTAGGAGACCGAGCAGTTCAATCCACCGTGCCCTAACTTGGCGACGGAGGACACCTACGACGACGGCGGAGAGAACGATGTCTGCGGCCGGCGTGAGAACGGCCTCGGAGAAGTCGCGACAGCTAAGCGCTTCGTCGCCGGCATCGTCGAGAGCTAGCGGTGGCGCTAGGGTTTTGACGAGGTGGAGAGGTGGAAGAAGGTTTTCTTGACCGCAGGGGACATGTATTTATAAGGAAGTGTGCGGCACAGCGCAATTACGCAGGTGCCCCTGGCGGTTCACATCTGAGGGGCACGTGGCAAGCATGCAACATACTCAGAGTTGTCCCACGTTCCCACGCCCGCCAGGTTTGTCGGATGGTCGTTCCGGCTTCTCCGGATTTCAGGCAATAAGGATGAATCATTTAAAACAGACTTAATGTTTGTCTCTGTATCTTCTGCTGACAAGGACGCAGAGAAGACATTTGATAGTTTCAATAGAATGCATATGATTTGGACAGATAGAGTTTGAGATAGAAATCACAGAGAGATTGGGTCCGATCACATTCACTTAGTTCAAAAAGATTCAACAAGGAAGACATAGCTATAAGTGAATGTTGTAGAGGACAGAAAACTAGTATATATATATCAGAAAGCAATCAAATCAATATAGTGAAGATAATCATGAAGACAAGTTGAAATTGAAGTCAAACCAAATGCGAAGACATAGCAAATGTAACACCATGAGTGAAACACTTTAAACAGAGAAATTTGGTGGTGGCGTTACCCACCGTATAGGAAGTATTAGACCCAGACACGGCGCACAATTATCGTGGCGCTCCAAAGCCAAATTCCACGTTAATGTATTCACACTCAGAATGTAAGTCTTCATTGATTGAATATATACTTTACTTCCTGTGTTGCACATCTAAGTCATCAACATGCATAAGTGTTAGGATGTGTGCCTGATTACAGGACATTTGAGGATTCCAAGATATTTAGCTCACACCGTAACTTGCAAAACCTTTTCTCATCCAAGGGCTTTGTGAAGATATCTGCCAGTTGCTCTTCAGTGTTGACGTGAATGATATCAATATCTTTCTTCATGACATGATCTCTGAGAAAGTGATGACGAATTTCAATGTGCTTTGTCTTCGAGTGCTGGACTGGATTCTTGGCAATCTTGATGGCGCTTTCGTTGTCGCAGAAGAGAGGTACTTGTTTTAGATTGATGCCATAGTCCTTGAGAGTTTGCTTCATCCATAGAAGCTGAGCGCAGCAAGATCCAGCAGCAATGTATTCAGATTCAACAGTGGAGAGTGATACACAGTTCTGCTTCTTTGAAGACCAACAGACAAGTGATCGTCCTAGAAAGTGACATGTGCTTGATGTAGACTTGCGATCCACCTTGTCACCAGCATAATCAGCATCCGAGAATCCAACCAGAATAAATTCTGAGCCCTTTGGATACCATAATCCTAGTGTTGGGGTGTAAGCCAAATATCGAAGAATTCGCTTCACAGCTAAGTGATGTGATTCCTTTGGTGCCGCTTGGAATTGAGCACACATGCAAACACTAAGCATAATATCTGGCCTAGATGCACATAGGTAAAGTAAAGAACCAATCATGGAGCGGTATACCTTTTGATCGAACTCTTTACCATTGTCGTCGGGACCCAGATGGTGTTTGGCTGGCATTGGCGTCGTGTAACATTTGCAATCTTGCATTCCAAACTTCTTCAGGCAATCTTTGAGGTATTTTTCTTGTGATATGAAGATACCATTCCTTTGTTGACGAATTTGAAGACCGAGGAAGAACTTTAGCTCACCCATCATGGACATCTGATATTGCTCTTGCATCATGTACCCAAACTCATCACTGTATTTCTGATTGGTGCAGCCCGAAGATAATGTCATCCACATAGATTTGACACACAAACAGTTCACCATCATATGTCTTCGTGAAGAGTGTGGGATCGAGGGATGCAGGTTTGAAACCTTTGCTCTTTAGGAAGTCTTTGATTGTATCATACCAAGCGCGAGGAGCTTGTTTGAGGCCATACAGTGCTTTGTTTAGCTTGTACACCATATCAGGATGTTTTGGATCTTCAAAGCCAGGAGGTTGTGCGACGTATACTTCTTCTTCAATCTTGCCGTTGAGAAATGCACTCTTCACATCCATTTGATATAGCAAGATGTTGTGATGGTTAGCATAGGCTAGCAATATGCGAATAGCTTCAAGCCTAGCCACAGGAGCAAATGTTTCATCGAAGTCAATCCCTTCAACTTGAGTATATCCTTGAGCAACGAGACATGCTTTGTTTCTGACGACTTGACCATGCTCATCTTGCTTGTTTCTATATATCCATTTTGTGACTATAATGTTATGCTTGCGAGGGTCAGGACGCTTGACAAGTTCCCAAACATTGTTCAGCTTGAACTGTTGAAGCTCTTCTTGCATAGCTTGAATCCATTCAGGTTCCATAAGGGCTTCAGCAACTTTCTTGGGTTCTGATATTGACACAAAAGAAAAGTGCCCACAGAAATTTGCTAACTGTGTAGCTCTGGAGCGAGTAAGTGGTCCGGGAGCATTGATGCTATCAATTATCTTTTCAATCTGTACTTCATTTGCAACACGAGGATGAACTGGATGAAGACTTTGCTCTTGCTGATCATTGTCATCATTGGGAGGATTGTCTTCAGGCTGAGCATTGTCTTCAGGTTGGTTAGGTGCAGAAATGATAAGTTCCTCTTCAGGTTGTGCTTCAGAAGGCATGATTTCACCAGTTCCCATTAGCTTGATAGATTCGCTGGGTGGAGCTTCATCTAGTGTGCTTGGCAGAAGCTCTCTTTGTGAACCATTGGTTTCATCAAACCGCACGTCCACAGTTTCGATGATTTTGTAGAGATAGAGGTTGAAGACTCTGTAAGAGTGCGAGTCCTTTCCGTAACCGAGCATGAAGCCTTCATGAGCTTTGGGTGAAAATTTTGACTTGTGATGGGGATCCTTGACCCAGCACCTAGCTCCAAATACTCTGAAGTAACTGACATTTGGCTTCTTGCCAGTGAGGAGCTCAAAGGATGTTTTATTGAGAAGCTTATGGATGTAAACACGGTTGATTACATGACATGCTGTATCAATAGCTTCAGGCCAGAACTTTCTTGGTGTCTTGTATTCATCGAGCATTGTTCGAGCCATCTCAATGAGGGTTCTATTCTTGCGCTCTACGATGCCATTTTGCTGAGGTGTGTATGGAGCAGAGAACTCATGAGTGATTCCCATTGTATCCAGATAAAGATCAAGTCCGGTGTTCTTGAACTTAGTGCCGTTGTCACTTCTGATATGCTTGATCTTGACGCCATAATTGTTCATGGCTCGATTGGCGAAGCGTCTGAAGACATCTTGCACTTCAGTCTTGTAGAGAATTATGTGCACCCATGTATATCTTGAGTAATCATCAAAAATGACGAAGCCATAGATACAGGCAGTTGTTGTGAGGGTAGAGTAGTGAGTAGGGCCAAATAAGTCCATGTGTAGCAGCTCGAAGGGTTGAGATGTAGTCATGATTGTCTTCGAGGGATGCTTGACCCTCGTCATTTTTCCAGCTTCGCAGGCACCACACAAATGATCCTTCTTGAACTTGACGCCCTCGATGCCTATGACATGCTTCTTCTTGGCGAGAGTGTGTAAGTTCCTCATGCCAGCATGCCCCAGCCTCCGATGCCAGAGCCAGCATTCTGAAGCTTTTGCAAGAAGACATACGGCAAGCTGTGGACCTGCTGAGAAATCTACCATGTATAGATCATCTTTCCAGTACCCTTCAAAGACTAGAGACTTGTCAGATTCCATAAGTACAAGGCAACGATATTTTCCAAATATCACAATCATGTTCAAGTCACAAAGCATTGAGACAGACATTAAGTTGAAACCAAGGGATTCAACAAGCATCACTTTATCCATGTGCTAATCCTTTGAGATTGCAACTCTACCTAGACCCAATACCTTGCTTTTACCAGTGTCAGCAAATGTGATGTGACTCTTGTCAGATGGACGTAAGGTTGAGTCCATGAGAAGACTTCGATCACCAGTCATATGATTAGTGCATCCGCTGTCCATAATCCATTCTAAAGCATGAGGTGTCATACCCTATAGTACAGTCAGGGGGATAGGCCTCACCAAGAGATGTCTGAAGCATAAACATTTGACGGGCAAGAGGATTATTGAAGCTCAGATCAAGATTAGGACTGATAGGATGAATGGCAAACGATTCTGGAACAAAATTGAAAGGATCGAGAAGAGGTGTCTAGAGGGGGGGTGGTTAGACACTAAGTGCCAAAAGTTGCAGTTTTTAATATTCTTAAGTTTAAGTGGAGTTTAAGCACAAGTTTAACAAACACAATACATATCAAGCAAGCAAGCAATGAGTATATGAGCAGCGGAAAGTAAAACATGCAACTTGGAAGAATGTAAAGGGAAGGGTTTGGAGTATTCAAACGCAATTGGAGACACGGATGTTTTTGTCGTGGTTCCGATAGGTGGTGCTATCGTACATCCACATTGATGGAGACTTCAACCCACGGAGGGTAACGGTTGCACGAGTCCACGGAGGGCTCCACCCACGAAGGGTCCACGGAGAAGCAACCTTGTCTATTCCATCATGGCCGTCGCCCACGAAGGACTTGCCTCACTAGCGGTAGATCTTCGCGAAGTAGGCAACCTCCTTGCCCTTACAAACTCCTTGGTTCAACTCCACAATCTTGTCGGAGGCTCCCAAGTGACACCTAGCCAATCTAGGAGACACCACTCTCCAAGAAGTAACAAATGGTGTGTTGATGATGAACTCCTTGCTCTTGTGCTTCAAATGATAGTCTCCCCAACACTCAACTCTCTCTCACAGGATTTGGATTTGGTGGAAAGAAGATTTGAGTGGAAAGCAACTTGGGAAAGGCTAGAGATCAAGATTCATATGGTTGGAATGGAATATCTTGACCTCAACACATGAGTAGGTAGTTCTTTCTCAGAAAATGTGTATTGGAAGTGTAGATATGTTCTGATGGCTCTCTCCACGAATGAAGAGTGGGTGGAGGGGTATATATAGCCTCCACACCAAATCTAACCGTTACACACAATTTGCCAAACTCGGTGGGACCGAATGGTTAAACTCGGTCGGACCGATTCAGCAAACCTAGTGACCGTTAGGATTTTCGGTGGGACTGAGATGCAACTCGGTAGGACTGATATGGTTAGGGTTAGGGCATAACGTAATCTCGATGTGATCGATTACACAAACTCGGTGGGACCGATTTTGGTAATAAGCTAACCAGAGAGTTGGTCAGGCAAACTCGGTGAGACCGATTACACAAACTCGGTGGGACCGATTTTGGTAATAAGCTAACCAGAGGGTTTGCATTATAATCTCGGTAGTACCGATTGCTCAAACTCGGTGAGACCGATTTTGGTAATGGACATACACAGAGAGATTACAATCCCATCTCGGTGAGACCGAGATCCCTATCAGTGAAACCGATTTGCTAGGGTTTGTGGCAGTGGCTATGACATCTGAAACTTGGTGGCGCCGGATAGAAAGAAACAGTGGGGCCGAGTTTGACTTTTGGTTTAGGTCATATGTGGATGTGGGAAGGTAGTTGAGGGTTTTGGAGCATATCACTAAGCACTTTGAGCAAGCATGCCATTAAGCAACACCTCATCCCCTCTTGATAGTATTGGCTTTTCCTATAGACTCAATGTGATCTTGGATCACTAAAATAGAAAATGTAGAGTCTTGATCTTGAAGCTTGAGCCAATCCTTTATCCTTAGCATCTTGAAGGGGTTCCACATCCTCTAGTCCATGCCACACCATTGTTGAACTTATCTGAAACATACTAGGTAAAAGTGTTAGTCTAACAAGAGATATGTTGACATTAATTACCAAAACCACCCAGGGAGCACTTGTTCTTTCAAAAATACATAGTGAGACCATTTGGGCATTTGATCTTGCGCCCTACAAGATGTTTTAGGTCCCCAGCAATAGCATCAGACGCCTTTGATTTTCGGCTGGAGCCCTTTTGAGGGAGTCCTGGATTAGGGGGTGTTCGGATAGCCGGACTATATCTTCCGCCGGACTCCTGGACTATGAAGATACAAGATTGAAGACTTCGTCCCGTGTCCGGAAGGGACTTTCCTTGACGTGGAAGGCAAGCTTGCCGATACGGATATGTAGATCTCCTACCATTGTAACCGACTCTGTGTAACCCTTACCCTCTCCGGTGTCTATATAAACCGGAGGGTTTTAGTTCGTAGGACAACAAAAATCACACCATAGGCTAGCTTCTAGGGTTTGGCCTCCTTGATCTCGTGGTAGATCTACTCTTGTACTACCCATATCATCAATATTAATCAAGAAGGACGTAGGGTTTTACCTCCATCAAGAGGGCCCGAACTTGGGTAAAACATCGTGTCCCTTGTCTCCTGTTACCAACCGCCTAGACGCACAGTTCGGGACCCCCTACCCGAGATCCGCCGGTTTTGACACCGACATTGGTGCTTTCATTGAGAGTTCCTCTGTGTCGTCACTTTTAGGCCCGATGGCACCTCCGATCATCAACAGCGATGCAGTCCTGGGCGAGACTTTTCTCCCCGGACAGATCTTCGTCTTCGGCGGCTTCGCACTATGGGCCAATTCGCTTGGCCATTTGGAGCAGATCGAAAGCTACGCCCCTGGCCATCAGGTCAGATTTGGAAGCTTGATCTATACGGCTGATATCCGCGGAGATTTGATCTTCGACGGATTCGAGCCACAGCCGGGCGCGCTGCACTGTCACGATGAGCACGATCTAGCTCTGCCGCCGAACAGTGCCCTGGAGGCCGCACCCGCGTCAGCTCCGACCCTTAATTCGGAGCCAACTGCGTTGATCGAGGACGGGTGGTTGGACACTGCCTCGGGGGCTGCAATCTCTACAGCGATTGAGCCGAACACTAGCCCTGTCCTCTGCAATACTCGTGACTCCAAGGGGCCGGACTCCTCTCCGGACTCCGAGCCCTCCGGGCCCCTGCCGATCGAATACGATTGGGCGCCGATCATGGAGTTCACCGCCGCGAACATCTTTCAGCACTTGCCCTTTGGGGACATTTTGAAGTCACTAAAGTCTCTCTCTTTATCAAGAGAGCCCTGGTCGGACTACGGTCAGCAAGGTTGGGATACGGACGATGAAGAAATTCAAAGCCCACCCACCATCCACTTTGTAGCCACTGTCGATGATTTAACCGACATGCTCGACTTCGACTCCGAAGACATCGACAGTATGGACGCCGATGCAGGAGACAATCAAGAACCAGCACCTATAGGGCACTGGAAAGCCACCTCGTCATATGACATATACATGGTGGATACCCCAAAAGAAGGAGATGGCGATGGAACAGCGGGGGATGACCCCTCCAAGAAACAGCCTAAGCGCCAGCGTCAGCGGCGCCGCTCTAAATCCCGCCAAAGCAAAAATGGTGATTCTGGCACAGGAGATAATAACACTCTAGATAGCGCCGAAGAACACCCCCTCCAGCAAGATTCAGCACAGGAGGATGGAGAAGCCAACCCTCACGAGGGAGCGGCAGACAGAGAGGTCGAGGACGATAATTATATGCCTCCCTCCGAAGACGAGGCAAGCCTCAACAACGTCGAATTCGTCGTGCCAGAGGATCCCGTCGAACAAGAGCGTTTTAAACGCAGGCTTATGGCCACGGCAAGCGGCCTCAAGAAAAAACAGCAACAGCTTAGAGCTGATCAAGATTTGCTAGCCGACAGATGGACTGAAGTCATTGCGGCCGAAGAGTATGAACTCGAACGCCCCTCCAAGAGCTACCTAAAGCGCAGGTTGCTACCCCGATTAGAGGAGGAAGCACCTACATCACCAGCGCATGACATGGCCGACCGGCCACCTCGTGGCCGTTACAGAGGCCTCTCGGCCCTCCACTCAAGTCGCGCCCCGGCGCCGCTTAAAACATACCAAGGCATGGGAAAATGCGCCTGACCTGCGAGATATATTGGAGGACAAGGCAAGGCAAAGAAGATTGATCTACGGATCGCGCGGGCACCCCACGACACGTGAAGGTGATCGTCACTACGGATATAACAAGTCCGGCCGGGCCGAACACAATAGACAAAGCACGTTTGAGCTGCGTCGTGATATATCCCAATACGGAGGCGCCGCCACCCACTATGCTTCACAGATGAAGTAATGGATCATCAAATCCCCGAGGGTTTCAAACCCGTGAACATCGAATCATACGATGGCACTACAGATCCTGCGGTATGGATCGAGGATTATCTCCTTCACATCCACATGGCCCGTAGTGATGATCTACACGCCATCAAGTACCTCCCACTCAAACTTAAAGGACCAGCTCGGCATTGGCTTAACAGCTTGCCTGCAGAATCAATTGGTTGTTGGGAGGACCTGGAAGCCGCATTCCTTGACAACTTCCTTCCCGATCACCCACTATGCGATGGAGCCAGTCGCCCCAAAGTTCCACCCATGGTCCTCCTGCCCGATCACTTTTGATCGAAGGGACCACTTCACTAGCATCCGTCATGGCGGATTCGCCGCATTGGTCCTAGACCCAATTATTGACGGTTTTCATCTCACAAGAGTCCTTATGGACGGCGGCAGCAACCTGAACCTGCTTTACCAGGATACAGTATGGAAAATGGGCATAGATCCCTCGAGGATTAAGCCCACCAAAACAACCTTTAAAGGCGTCATACCAGGTGTAGAGGCCAACTGTACAGGCTCAGTTACACTTGAAGTGGTCTTCGGATCTCCGGATAATTTCCAAATCGAGGAGTTAATCTTCGACATAGTCCCGTTCCGCAGTGGCTATCACGCACTGCTCGGGCGAACCGCATTTGCAAAGTTCAATGCGGTACCGCACTACGCATACCTTAAGCTCAAGATGCCAGGCCCTCGAGGTGTAATCACGGTCAATGGAAACACTGAACGCTCCCTCCGAACGGAGGAGCACACGGCGGCCCTCGCAGCGGAAGTACAAAGCAGCCTCTCAAGGCAGTTCTCCAGTCCGGCCGTTAAACGTCCGGACACTGTCAAGCGCGCCCGGAGTAACCTACAACAAGACCGCCTGGCACGTTCCGAGCAGGTGTAGCAATGCGGCCCCAACCCCAGCCCTCGCGAAATAGCGAAACCAGTGCTCCGCGTACATCATTACGCTCTTGAGATACCATGGGCATAGGGGGAGGGGCACCATCACGGCACGCCTGAAATACGGCTTAAACCACACTAGGGGCTGCCGATCTCTTCATTTTCTCTTACTTTCAGGACTCCATACTTCGGAAGACCTGTTCGGCAATACAATTGCCGCACAAACGATGCAAGAACTAGGGAAGCAGAAAAGCTACGCCACATTATAAGAACTCCCAGGTGGTCTCTATCACGAGCAGTATACCTGTTTCGCATAATATTCCGCAGCTTGCCCCTAGAAAGGACATGTTAAATAGTTCCACTTTTTGCTTATCGCACTATTTGTATCGTTCTGCTTTGATCGCAGCCTTTTTAATAAACAATGCATAGCTTTTGTCTATTATTGCATTAATCTCTTTCATATATGTTCATTAATGACATGTTGCACCCGTACACTCTGGTACAGCTAATACACCAGGGGCTTAAGTACCCCTCAATATGGTGTGAGAAGTCCGAACACTTTCACAAGTGCGGCACCCCGAACTTATAGCATTATATGCATCGGCTCCGAATCATGTCTTGGTTTAATAGTTGGGTTTGCCCGGCTCCTATGTTTTGGTGCCTTACGTTCCGTTATATCGGCTAAGGTAGCACTAGGAGAACTACTGCGATTGTGCCCCAGTTGAGCTGGGCGGAGCACCTCAGTAGAGAAAGCTAAAATTGACTGTCATGATAAAGCGAGAGACCGGTCGCTGTTCGAGAGGTTTTTCGAGTCCCTAAATACTTATGCCGCTTAGAGCGAGGAGTCGGCTTTGTCCGGCCAAAGGTGTGGATAGCGCCCCGAACTCGGTCTTCCGAATACTAGGGGCTTCACCAAAATTTAAAATTATAGAATTCTATGGCTAAGTGAGAGTGTTCAAGCATTATAGTCCGATTGCCTTGTTCGTTGTGCTGAACGCCTCCCTCGAAGGACCCAAACATGGGAAAAAGAGCGCTCAGATTTATCCCGAACACCCCAGCACTAGTGGCATGGGGGCAGAAGCCGACGACTCGCCATCTCTCAATTTTGATAAACAGCCGCATAGAAGGTAATATTTTAAATTCAAAAAGCATTGCTTAGCGCATATGAACAAGTTTTCAGCGCACAGGACAAAACGAGCGAGTTTACTCAAATATTACATCCCTGGAACATTCATCCGCCATAAGGCGGGCACCCTTCAGAACACCCTCATAATACATCTCGGGCTTGCGATGCTCTTTCCCCGGCGGTGGCCCGTCCTTCACAAGCTTCTCAGCATCCAACCTGCCCCAGTGCACCTTAGCACGGGCAAGGGCCCTACGGGCACCTTCGATGCAGACGGAGCGCTTGATGACCTCGAGCCTTGGACAGGCCTCCACCAGTCGCCGCACCAGTCCGAAGTAGCTCCCAGGCAGAGCCTCTCCAGGCCACAGCCGAACTATGAGGCTCTTCATGGCCTGTTCGGCCACCTTGTGGAGCTCGACCAGTTGCTTCAGCTGGTCGCTCAGGGGCACAGGGTGTCCGTCCTCAGCATACTGAGACCAGAACACCTTCTCCGTCGAGCTGCCCTCTTCGGCTCGGTAGAATGCGCGGCATCGGATACGCTGTGGGGCAAATCTGCGAATGCTCCTGGAGAGCTCCGGATTCGGGTAAGTAACAAGTAATTCACTTTCACATGCTTGCTTTGCATAAATAATGCCTTACCCGCCACTATTTTCTTCACCACATCCACCTCCTAAAGGGCCTTCTGGGCTTCATCCTTGGCAGACTTGGCAGTTTCAATGGCCGCCGCGAGCTCGGACGCTTGCGTCTTCGAGTCAAGCTCCAAACTCTCATGTTTTTTCATGAGAGCCTGGAGCTCTTGCCGCACCTCGCCGACCTGCGCCTCATACTTCTCCCGCTCGATGCGCTCCGAGGCCGCTCTCTTCTCGGCCTCGGACAGCGCCTGCTTGAGGGTCGCCACCTCTGTTGTGACCCCTACAATAAGCCGTTAATCCTGTCATTTTTTGCAATTGCATCTTTTTTGTATTTTTCTATAAGGTATCTCTTACCTTCTTTCTCCTCGAGCTGCCGCTTGGCAAGGTCGAGCTCTTGCTCGGACCGCTCGAGGCCCTGCTTCAGGGCGCCCACCTCTGCAGTCAGTGCGGCGGTCGCTAGTAGTGAAGCCTGCATACGCATATTGACTCTTTTCTGTTAGACTCCTGTGAATTTTATTTGATCCTCTATTCGGCTTTTCTTTCCGAACGCCAAACAGAGCATCAGGGGCTACTGTCTATGCGGTAGTATTTTTACATATTTTTCACTTACCTCAAAGCCTATTAGAAGGCTGGCACAAGCTTCAGTCAGTCCGCTCTTGGCGGACTGAACCTTCTGGATCACCGCACTCATAATAGTGCGGTGCTCCTCGTCGATGGAGGCGCCCTTAAGCACCTCCAGCAGATTGTCCGGTGCCTCCGGTTGGACGGGGGCCACCGGCTCAGTAGGCTTGCTCCTCTTGGAAGGAGTTCGCCTGCCGCACTTCGGAACCGTTGAGGATTCCGGCGCGGTGTCCGGCGCAAAGCCGGACTTGGAGCCCTGGGGGGTCTTATCCCCTTTACTCCTGGAGTCTGGGAGGACGCCTTGCGGCTCCTCCAGGACCACCTCCTCTTGGCTCGGAACCTGTTGCGACGCCACTTCGGCGTCGTCCGTAGGGCGGGGGGAGGTAGCCGTCGGAAGTGAATTCACATCCGACGAATTCAGGGAGCTGCTCGACGACTCGTCGAGCCCGGCCTTGGGCGGACTGCATAATCGTATTCGACATAAGGAAAGATTGTGCCATAAAGGAATGCTATGAGTTACTCTGGTATCCGAATACTTACGATTTCGCCAGGCGCTTGGCCCTGTGCAGCCACTCCTCTTCGCCATCATCGGCGTCGATGGAGTAGTTCGGAGGAGGGGCCTTCCTCTTCTTGGACCCTTCGGCCTCCCCGGACGGGGCGGCCTTCCTCTTCTTTCCTCCCCCCGCTGGAGGGGGAAAGGCTTCTTCTTCCTCCTCCTTGTCTTCACGGGAGGAGTGCGTCTCGAATTCGTCGGACGATGAATCCGACACCACCATACGCCGGGAACTCTTTCGAGTTCCCGTGGCCTTCTTTTTGGCCTTCTTCTCCGGCACCACTTAGGGTGCCGGAACGAGCAGCTTCGCTAAGCGAGCATTGGCTGGGTCTTCGGGCAAGGGAGCCGGACAGTCGATCTGTCCGGAGTTCACCCGCCAATCCTGTCAAAGGTAAGGGAGCTTAGATCCCGCATAGGGTCAAACTATGAAAAACTAAATACCCTGTAAAAGGTAAAGATAGCTCACCACACTAGCTTGACGCTGTGTGCTGAATCCACGATCCTCGGAAGCGGATGCAGGGGCCTCGGCGCCCTTGAATAGCACCTTCCAGACATCTTCGTACGTCGTGTCGAAGAGCCTGCTCAAAGTTTGGTGCTGCGCCGGGTCGAACTCCCACAGATTGAAGGCCCGTTGTTGACACGGGAGGATCCGGCGGACGAGCATAACCTGGACTACATTGACAAGCTTGAGCTGCTTGTTCACCAGGGTTTGGATGCTTGTTTGCAGTCCGGTCACCTCTTCTTTGTATCCCCATGACAGGCCCGTCTCTTTCCAGGACGTGAGCCGCGTGGGGGGTCCGGACCAGAACTCGGGGGCTGCGATCCATTCAGGATCGCGCAGCTCGGTGATGTAAAACCACCCCGATTGTCACCCCTTTAGGGACTCCACAAAGGAGCCCTCGAGCCATAGGACGTTGGGCATCTTGCCCGCCATGGCACCTCCGCACTCTGCCTGGGTGCCGCGCACCACCTTCGGCTTGACATTAAAAGTCTTGAGCCAAAGACCGAAATGGGGGCGGATGCAGAGGAAAGCCTCGCACACGACGATAAACGCCGAGATGTTGAGGATGAAGTTCGGGGCCAGATCGTGGAAATCCAGGCCATAGTAGAACATGAGCCCCCGGACAAATGGGTGGAGAGGAAAGCCCAGTCCACGGAGGAAATGGGGGAGGAACACCACCCTCTCATGGGGCCTGGGGGTGGGGATGAGCTGCCCCTCTTCGGGAAGGCGGTGCGCGATGTCGTCAGACAAGTAGCCGGCCTTCCTTAGCTTTTTTATGTGTCCCTCCTTGATGGAGGAGACCATCCACTTGCCTCCCGCTCCGGACATGGCTGGAGAAGGTCGAGGTGGGAAGTGCGGACTTGGGCGCTGGAGCTCGAGTGCGCGGAGAATGGATAGGCAAAGGAGGAAGAAGGCGTAGGTGAGAAAGGTGGATCCTTATCCCCTTATATGGGCGGATGCGACTATGCGTCCCCACCAGCCTGATAAAACTCGCTTATCTCCCAAGCGCCGCAATTAATGGCGCAGTTGGGTTACCCACGCCCGTATTGATGAGAATCCCGGAATGAGGGGACACGATCTCTGCTTCGACAGGACGTGCCAAGGAAACCGCCTTGCTAAATGCGCTGAGGTGGGACAGTGAAAACGATTCGAATAAACGCTTGGCCGTGGTGTGATGTCACACCACGGAATACGTCAGCAGATTAGATCTGTGTAAATATTATTCTCTCTATGGCAATATGTGGAAACTTTTTTTGCAGAGCCGTACACTAGCCTTGTGTTCGAAATCTTCTACAAAGTACTTGGAGGAGGAACCCGCTTTGCAATGCTGAAGACAACTTGCGTGCCGGACTCGTCGTTATTGAAGCCTGGTTCAGGGGCTACTGAGGAAGTCCTGGATTAGGGGGTGTTTGGATAGCCAGACTATATCTTCCGCCGGACTCCTGGACTATGAAGATACAAGATTGAAGACTTCATCCCGTGTCCGGAAGGGACTTTCCTTGGCGTGGAAGGCAAGCTTGGCGATACGGATATGTAGATCTCCTACCATTGTAACCGACTCTGTGTAACCCTAACCCTCTCCGGTGTCTATATAAACCGGAGGGTTTTAGTCCGTAGGACAACAACAATCATACCATAGGCTAGCTTCTAGGGTTTAGCCTCCTTGATCTCCTGGTAGATCTACTCTTGTACTACCCATATCATCAATATTAATCAAGCAGGACATAGGGTTTTACCTCCATCAAGAGGGCCCGAACCTGGGTAAAACATCGTGTCCCTTGTCTCCTATTACCATCTGCCTAGACGCACAGTTCGGGACCCCCTACCCAAGATCCGCCGGTTTTGACACTGACACCTTTCCCTTGGCACCACATGCCATGAAGCAGTAGGTGGGAGCAGGGTCATCCTGATCATTAGCGTCAGCGTTGGTGTGGAAGTCATTGTCTTCAGTGTTGAAGATGGACTTGGCAACATAGGCTGTAGCTAGAGCCAGACTTGCAACGCCAGGGTCAGACTCCTCCTCAGACTCCACCTCCGCCTCCTAAGAAGCAGACTCCTCCTCTGAATCCATCTCCTTGCAAACAAAAGCACGAGCCTTGCCAGATGAGCTCTTCTTATGAGATGAAGACTTGGATGAGGACTTGGAAGAAGACTTTGAAGATCTCTTCTTATTCTTGTCATCAGAATCATATTCCTTGCTCTTCTTCTTCTTCTTCTCATTGTCCCACAGTGGACACTCAGAGATATAGTGTCCCGGTTTCTTGCACTTGTGACATGTTCTCTTCTTGTAGTCATGAGTGGAAGCTTCATCATTTCTTGAGCTGGATCGTGAAGACTTTCTGAAGCCTTTCTTCTTAGTGAACTTCTGGAACTTCTTCACAAGCATAGCAAGTTCCTTTCCAATGTCTTCAGGATCATCAGAACTGCAGTGAGATTCTTCTTCAGATGAGGAAACAACTTTTGCCTTCAAAGCGCGAGTTCGGCCATAGTTGGGACCATAGATATCTCTTTTCTCAGACAGCTGGAACTCATGTGTGTTGAGCCTCTCAAGTATATCAGACGGATCGAGTGTCTTGAAGTTAGGGTGTTCTTGTATCATGAGGGTAAGGGTGTCAAAGGAGCTGTCAAGTGATCTCAGTAGTGTCTTGATGATTTCATGCTTGGTAATCTCAGTGGCGCCGAGAGCACGAAGCTCATTTGTGATGTCAGTGAGGCGATCAAACGTGAGCTGGACATTTTCATTGTCGTTTCTCTTGAAGCGGTTGAAGAGGTTGCGAAGAACACTATCCTTTGATCTCTCTGGGTTGAGACGCCTTCGTTGACCTTGGACAGCCAGTCCCAGACTAGCTTCGACGTTTCCAGAGCACTCACGCGGCCATACTGTCCTTTGGTCAGATGACCACAGATGATGTTCTTGGCAGTAGAGTCTAGTTGAATGAACTTCTTGACATCAGCAGGAGTGACACCTTCACCAGTCTTGGGAACGCCGTTCTTGACGACATACCAGAGGTTGACATCAATGGCTTCAAGATGCATGCGCATCTTATTCTTCCCGTAGGGATATTCAATTAGATCGAAGACGGGGCAAGCAGCGGAGACTTTGATTATCCCTGCAGTCAACATAGCTAAAACTCCAGGTGGTTAAATCGAATCACACAGAACAAGGGAGTACCTTGCTCTGATACCAATTGAAAGTGCTTGTTATTGACTAGAGGGGGGGGGTGAATAGGCGATTTTTATGAAAGTCTTCAAAACATGGAAGTTTCAAAGACAAACAATAGAAGTTAACCTATAGATATGCAGCGGAAGATAAACTACACTAAGCAAGCCATAGTCAAGTATGCAATAACGTGAGAGTACGAAGACTAATAGCAGCTAGGTAGTAAAGATCAGGATGGAAGATAGTATGAAGCCAAATAACAATAGTAGTCAAGCAATGAAGTCAAACAGGTTCAGCAAACATGCAATGACTTCACGAAGACAAACTCTAAGTAAAGAGAGGGAGAGGATCGAACCAGTCACTTGTTGAGGACACATGATTTGTTGGACCAGTTCCAGTTGCTGTGACAACTGTACGTCTGGTTAGGGAGGCTGAGATTTAACTCAGAAGACCACGTCTTCACCTTATTCCCCTTGAGCTAAGGACACCCAGTCCTCGCCCAATTACTCTGGTAAGTCTTCAAGGTAGACTTCCAAACCTTCACGGACTTCGTTCACCGGCGATCCACAATGACTCTTGGATGCTCAGAACGCGACGCCTAACCGGCTGGAGGATTCACAGTCCTCAAGTGTAATAAGTCTTCAGGTCACGCAGACAGAAAGACTTCAGTGATGCCTAACACTCTTTGGCTCTGGGTGTTTGGGCTTTGTCCTCGCAAGGATTTCTCTCTCTCAAAGGCTTCGGAGGTGGGTTGCTCTCAAACGACAAAAGCCGTGCACTAACTCTGAGCAGCCACCAATTTATGGTGTAGGGGGTGGGCTATTTATAGCCACTAGGCAACCCGACCTGATATGTCTGAAATGACCCTGGGTCACTAAGGAACTGACACGTGTTCCAACGATCAGATTTCAAACAGACACGGCAACTTTACTTGGGCTACAAGTAAAGCTGACTCATCCAGCTCTGGATAAGATTTGCTCTCATTGTCTTCTCTCGAAGACATAGGATTTGGGTTGAGCATCACTTCAGTCACTCTGACTTTGTTCACTTGGACCCCACTTAACAGTACGGTGGTTCCTATGACTCAATAAAGAAGAAAAGGAAACAACGAAACGACTAAGTCTTCGCGCTCCATAGTCTTCACTCAATGTCTTCTCATGTCACAGTCTTCAATATGAATATCTTCATATACCACCATTGTCGTCAATGTGTTCATACATTTTTAGGGGTCATCTCTGGTAGGTAAACCAAATCAATGAGGGACTACTACCTGTGTTATCCTGCAATTCTCACAAACACATTAGTCCTTCAACCAAATTTGTCGTCAATACTCCAAAACCAACTAAGGGTGGCACTAGATGCACTTACAACCATGGTGAAGAGATTTAGAAATAACTCTAGAATTATGAAAGATTTTTTTTGAAGAGAGGCAAAAGATTTGCCTCATTAATTAAATAAGAGGAATAGAGTTTATGTTCGTGTTACAACACAGACAGCAGCGTAACAATCGAGAAAAACAAATGTGACCAACTACTCTCCCGTCATCAAGTATCCCAACTTTCTAGCACCCGCAGTTACCCAAAGCGTGGCCTCCTTCTTGATATTGGTGAGTAGCACCTTCGGTGGAGCACTCTTTTGACAAAACACCCGCGCATTCCTCTCGTTCCAAATGGTTCACGTGACGAGCATGGTGAGCGAGGCCATCGCCTTCTTTTTGGCGGTAAATGTGTCGGAGAGGCCCACTCACCATTCTTTGATGTTGTGCGAGAGGTGCCATGAGGAAGTATCGATGCTCAGCAGTTGCAGCCAGTGCTTGACTAATCCCCATAGGTGGATAGAGAAGCGGCATTTGTAGAGAGGTGATCAACAGACTCTTGCTCCCGCTTGCAAAGTGTACAAAGGCCATAGTTTGGCCATCCGCGCTTCTCTAATCTGTCCGCCGTCCAAATTCTGTTTTGAATTGCCAGCCAAGCGAAGAACTTGACTTTGGGGGGAGCCCAAGCCCTCCACACAGTGTGTTCCATAGGGGATTTGATTGTGCCAAGGAATTGCGCTTTGTATGCCGACTCGGCCGTGTATTGCCCGCTAGCGGTGTGCTTCCACACACACAATATCATCCTCGTCATCCGCCTCAAGATGGAAGCCACGAAGCGTTGTCCTGAGGGTGACAATGATTCAGCGACAAAGAGTCCATGATGCATATTCTTGAGACCCACGCATCGTTGTTGAGAGCTTCGCGCACCTTCCAATTCTTCCTCGTGGACACTGTCGGTGTCAAAACCGGCGGATCTCGGGTAGGGGGTCCCGAACTGTGCGTCTAAGGTCGATGGTAGCAGGAGACGGGGGACACGATGTTTACCCAGGTTCGGTCCCTCTCTATGGAGGTAATACCCTACTTCCTACTTGATTGATCTTGATGAATATGAGTATTACAAGAGTTGATCTACCACGAGATCGTAATGGCTAAACCCTATAAGTCTAGCCTTTATGACTATGGTCATGAATATCTCCGCGCCGGACTAAGTCCTCCGGTTTATATAGACATCGGGAGGATCTAGGGTTACACAAGGTCGGTTACAAATAAAGGAATCTACATATCCGGTCACCAAGTTTGCCTTCCACGCCAAGGAGAGTCCCATCCAGACACGGGTGCAGTCTTTGGTCTTCGTATCTTCACGACCCATCAGTCCGTCCCATAGCTAACAGGCTGGACGCCCGAGGACCCCTTGAGGGAGTCCTGGACTAAGGGGTCCTCGGGCGTCCGGCCTATTATCCATGGGCAGATTGATGGGCTGTGAAGACGTGAAGGCCGAAGACTGTACCCATGTCCGGATTGGACTCTCCTTGGCACGGAAGGTAAGCTTGGCGACCAACTATGAAGATTCCTTCTTATGTAACCGACTCTATGTAAACCCTAGATCCTCCAGGTGTCTATATAAACCGGAGGGGTTAGTCCAGAAAAGATATACTCATTACCATAGTCATACAGGCTAGGCCTTTAGGGTTTAGTCATTACGATCTCGTGGTAGATCAACTCTTGTAATACTCATATTCATCAAGATCAATCAAGCAGGAAGTAGGGTATTACCTCCATAGAGAGGGCCCGAACCTGGGTAAACATCGTGTCCCCCGTCTCCTGTTACCATCGACCTGAGAAGCACAGTTCGGGACCCCCTACCCGAGATCCGCCGGTTTTGGCACCGACATTGGTGCTTTCATTGAGAGTTCCACTGTGCCGTCGATGAAAGGTTCGATGGCCCCTTCAATCGTCGATAGTGACGCTGTCCAAGGGGAAACCTTCCTCCCCGGACAGATTTTCGTATTCGGCGGCTTCGTACTGCGGGCCAACTCGCTTGGCCATCTGGAGCAGATCGATAGCTACGCCCCTGGCCACCAAGTCAGATTCGGAAGCTTGAACTACGTCATGGACATCCGTGGAGACTTGATCTTCAACGAATTCAAGACCGCGGCGATCGCTCCCCTCGCTTCGATGAACACGACTTGAATCTTTCATCGGACCAGATTCTGGAGATGGTTCCTGTAACTGGTACGACCTTAGATCCGGAGCAGTTTGCACCATCCAAAGCCACAGAGCCCGCGGCGTTGGAACCGCTCACAGACTCAACACCAGGCAATATCAGCGTCGACAGAATTCCAGACTCGTCTCCGGCTATAAGTTCCGAACCTCGCACGCCCCCAGACACCGAGTTGGATCGGTTATCAATCTTCGAGTTCAGCGCCGCAGATATCTTCCAACACTCGCCCTTCGGCGATGTGCTAAATTCATTGAAAACCCTGTCCCTGATGGGGGACTCACGGCCGAACTATGTCCGGTTCGAGCTAGAGGCCGATAATGGAGAATTTCGCTTCCCACCCGCCACCCACTTCATAGCCACTGTCAAGGACTTAACCGACATGCCTGCTTATGGCTCCGAAGACATTGGCGGTATAGACGACGATGCCGACAAGGAGCGAGGCCAAGACCCGCCAGTCATCCGGCGTGGGACGGCCGCCCCTTCATACGACGTGTACATGGTCGATACACTTGAAAAAGCTCGCGATAATGACAAGGGAGATCCAGTTGAGAATAAAACTCCTGAGACACAGTCTAAGTTCCGGCACCCCAAACGCCGCTCCAAGTCACGCCGCAGCAACGATGGCATCGGAGAAAATAGTATTCCGGATGGCGCCGAAAGCAATGAAGACCCTGTTGGAGCAATACCCGAACAGGAGGAACAGGAAAACGGGCAAGCCAGCCCCGATGAACATGCCCTGCCCAGCAACAATTCGGAGGACGACAACTACCTCCCGCTCTTCGAAGATGAGGTAAGCCTCAGCGACGAAGACTTCATCGTACCCGAAGAGCCCCTCGAGTAGGAGCGCTTCAAGTGCAAGCTAATAGCTACGGCAAGGAGCCTGAAAAAAGCAGCATCAGCTTCAAGCCGACCAAGACCTACTCAATGATAGATGGACCGAAGTCCTAGTCGCCAAAGAATACGGCCTTAGTGGCCTAGCCAAAAGCTACCCAAAGCATGCATTGCCACACCAGTTCGATGACGGGCCGTTGGAGCCCGTACCATTGTCACACAATGCGGCAAGTCGCCAACAATTCCGTTCGGATAAAGAGGCAACTCAAGCCAAACACCAGACCGCCCCCTCGCCGCAAAGGCAAGACTAACGCAGATCACGATTGTCCAGACGACCTGCAGCGGGACTTGGACAGTAGAGCAGGAAACGCAAGACCGATCTACGGATCGCCAAAGCATGCCTCGACACGCAACGATGGCTACCTATTCGGACGTGACAAACCTGGCCACGCCCGAGCCGAAAACCGCAAATGGACTTCTTCGGAGTTACATCGCAGCGTGGCCCAACATAGAGGCGCCGCACACCCGCTTTGCTTCACCGATGAAGTAATGGATCATGAATTCCCCAAAGGATTCAAACCCGTCAATATTGAATCATACGACGGAACAACCGAACCCGCGGTATGCATAGAAGATTTTATCCTCCACATCCATATGGCCCGAGGGGATGACCTCCACGCCATTAAATATCTCCCATTAAAGCTAAAAGGGACAGCTCGGCACTGGTTAAATAGCCTGCCTGAAAATTCCATAGGCAGCTGGGAGGACTTGGAAGAGGCCTTCCTCGATAACTTCCGAGGAACATATGTCCGGCCACCGGATGCCGATGACCTAAGTCACATTGTCCAGCAGCCCAGAGAGTCAGCCAGGAAGCTCTGGACTTGGTTCTTAGTTAAAAAGAACCAAATCATCGACTGTCCGGACGCGGAAGCCCTTGCGGCCTTCAAACACAGCGTCCGGGACGAATGCCTAGCACGCCACCTCGAACAAGAAGGACCTAAATCCATGACAGCCCTGACTGCTCTAATGACCCGCTTTTGTGCGGGAGAAGACAGCTGGCTTGCTCGTAGAAGCAACACTCCCAGTGACTCGGGAACTTCCAAAATCCGAGATGGCAATGGCAAGCCACGACGAATCAAACACAACAGTCGCAATGATAATGAAAGACCATGCGATAGAGCGGTCAACGCCGGATTCAGCAATCCCAAGCCCGGTCAACGAAAGAAGCCATTCAAGGTGAATCGAGACGAACCATCCAACCTAGATGGGATATTGGACCGACCCTGCCAGATTCATGGCCACCCCGATAAACCAGCTAATCATACCAATAGAAACTGCTGGGTCTTTAAACAGGCCGGCAAGCTCAACACCGAACACAAGGGGAGGAGGCCGTCAGGCGACAGAGACGACAGAGGCATTCATCAACAAAATACCGGGGGTCAGAAGCAATTCTCACCCGTGGATCGACCACTCCTGGAGTGAAAATAGCAACCCGGCTTCCGCCGCCCACTCCGCACACCTGCAATATTTGTACCGCGCACACATCATTACGCACTCAAGATACCATGGGCATTGGTGGAAGCACAATACGGACAAGCCTGCAAGCATTCCAGTAACATTTTTTTATTTATTTTCTTTTTATTTCTTCCTTCACTATCCTTTAAAAACAGGTGACGAACAGGATAAACATCTGAAACTGGCTCTATCAGAGTCCGGACCCGTACACTCGCCTAAGGGGCTATTTCTATCAAGGATTCCCCCCGCCGAGGACTGGCGACGCAGACGTGCAGTAGGAGGTCCAAAATAACTTTTTGTAGACCACACTCTCTATTTTTTTGAGCCTGTACTATGCCTGTTCCTCTGCCTCCAACCCCGAGCATGTCAAATAGCCGGGAGGATGGCTTTTATAAGTAATCATTGGCATATCACTCAGTTCCCAGCAAATAGTATCCGAACTAATCATCTGTGTTGTCTCGTTACTGAATACAGCTCCCATGGTTGTTTCACAGATATACCTTGGCATAAGCTGCCAGGGGCTCGGTATGGGAACAAATGAGTTGCCAGCAAAAGCCCGAACAGCTCTACAACGTACTTTGGCGTCACAAGTTTGGCCTTATATGCATTAGCTCCGAATCATTGTCTTGGGTCAATAGTTGGGTTGCCCGGCTCCTATGCTTGCTACCCTACGTTCCTCTCTATCATCTAGGGTAGTAAAGGGAGAACTACTGCGATTGTGCTTCCGGTTCATCTCGTCAAGTACCTCAGTAGAGAAAGTCGAAAACTGACTGTCATGATGTGGCGAGAGCTGGTCAACCACTTGATGACTTATTGGAATCTTTAGCGATTCTCCGTGTCACACGAGGGATCTTTTTCAGATCAAATATGTAAGGCACCATACGCCGCATACATACCAGGGGCTATGTCGTAGCCCCACCATAAAACTCCTATGGCTAAGTGAAAGTGTTAACACCTTATAGTCCGATTGCCTGGTTCGCCGCATTATCACCTCCTTCATGGACCAAGAAGTTGGATAAAGAGTGATTAAATGCTTTTCCGAACACCCCCGTACTTCCTTCGAGGGGGCTGAAGCCGACGACTCGAAAACTTTCAGATTATATTAAAACGGCCGCATAGGAGGAATTCAAGCTTTCGAGCAAAACATAAAAATAGATTAACTATAAAATTGTCTTTTACAATTTTCATACACCTCACTCAAACATTATGTCTTTCGAGCACTGACCCTCTATCAAGCGGGCGGCCTCTAGGACGTCTCCAAAATAATGCTCCGGTTCCGGGCGGTCCTTGCCTTCGGGTGGACTCTTCGTCGCAACATCGATGGCCTTCATCTTTCCCCAGAATGTTTTGACTCGGGCAAAAGCCATCCGTGCACCATCAATGCACGTTGACCGCTTCACAGCATAGATACGCGGCACTGCATCAACAAGCCTCTGCACCAAACCGAAATAGCTATTCGGAACAGGCTCGATTGGCCACAACCGGATTATGACATCCTTCATGGCAGCGCCGGATATCCTATGAAGTTCGGCCCATTGGGACATCTATTCATTGAGCAACAGAGGGCACTTTGATGCGCCAAATTGCGAACAAAAAAGCTTCTCCGTTGCATATCCATCTCGCGCTTGGTAATACTGTGCCACATCAGCAGAACTCTTTGACAAGTCCAAGAACTCATCCGGAGAACTCCACACTTGGTTAAGCTGGGCATAGTTCGGGTCACCGAACTTAGTTTGCAGCAGAAAGGGCTTTCCAGCCGCAATCTCCCTCGCCTGTAGAACCTCCTCATGGGCTGCTATGGATTCCAACTGCGCTTATCTGGCCTCTTGTAAGGCCTTGTCCAGATCAGCCGTTAAGGCTTTACTCTCCTTCTCCATAAATTCACAGCGGCCGGTAGCATTCTCTAGTTCGAGCGTCATCGTGGATATCTTCTCCTCATCTTGGCACCGTGCAGCTTGTTCGGCTTTTAATTCAGCCGATGCCTTTTCGGCAGTAGCATTGCTACGCCGGGCCTGCTCCTTGGCCCGGGCCAGCTCCGCTCGAAGAACTTCAACGGCGGCAGCACCATCTGCAGCCATGCATATTCCAGCATCTAAATCTCAGCATCATGCTTATACCACAAAAATGTATGAGGATTGCCCCGAATACATACCTTGCGACTCATCAAGACGCATATTGATTAAAGCAAGATCATCCCCTGCCACATCAAGCTTCTGTTGCAACTCAGCAATTTCCATAGTCCGGGAAGTGGCCTAGGGGGAAGCAGCCTGTGTTCAAAGTTCATCAGGTTAGTCCTCAAATGATCCTTTTCGATCCTCCGTTTGCTTTCGAGTGGAAGCCAACCCGAGTATCAGGGGCTACTACCTATACACAGGTGCATCTTTGCAAATGAAACATAGCTGAAAACATTATGTCACAAACCTCGAAGCCCTTCGGTAGGCTCATGAAGGCTTCATTTAATCCGCTCTTCGCGGACGAAATCTTCTCAATCACCACACCCATCAAGGTACGCTGTTCCCTCGAGACAGATGCTTTCCACAACATGTCCCGCAATATATCCTAAGTCTCCAGGTTTTCGGAAGCTACTCCAGGAGCACAATCATCCTTTGAAGGAATCTGTTCACCCATCTCCAGAATCACTGTCGGCTGCCAACCAGACAGTCCGGGGCCTTTGTTATCATCAGCCCCGGAATCCCGTATGGTCGGAGGTCCACCTTCGGGTACTGCCTCCTTTGTCCCCTGCGGAACTTGTTGGTCAAAAGGGACCCTCCACGATGACACTTCAGAGTCATCCACCTTATTGGGCGAGGAGGTTAGAGGAGGCGTCTCGCTCTCCATCATCTCGGGGAGGAGACTCCCCGAAGAAGAGGATCGCCCAGAAAAACTTTGTGCCGACCTGTAAAAATGCATGAATGCGTTACGTATATCTTCGGTGACAGCAACGGAGCGGGACGCTATCAAAGTACTCCGGATTCTCTTACGGTTTGGCCGAGGGCTTGTCCCCTTTCTGGAGCTGTTCAACGACGTCACTTTCCAAACCCAAGCCGCTCGACGGTGGCATCTTGCCCTTCTTGGAAGACCGCCCCTCCCAATCTTCGGAGGCGCCCTTTTCCTCCTACTTGGAGAATGGATACTGGGTCCTTTTCCGCCTCTGTCTTCGGGCGAGGAAAGGTCAATTTCTCTGGACTCAGTGTCCAACTTACCTCCGAAACCAAGGTCATCTTGGGTCTTCTCACCCTCCCCTACAGGTGCCTGGTATGGTGCCGATGCCAACATCCTTGTTAACACAGGAGTAGCCGAGTCTTCGGGAAGGGGAGCCAGACACCTAATCCGTTCCACCTTCTTTATCCAACCTAGAAAAAGGATGATTCCGTTAGTATCTTGTCATTGGTTATCTGATTATGAGGTATTCGGCAAACGGGTGCTTACCGAGGTATCCGGATGGTTACAGTCTAGGCCGACATCTTCGATGGTGTCTGGCCATTGCCTTCGTTTCCCGAAGAGTAATCCCCACATTCCTTCGTGCGTGGTGCCGAAGAAGTGCCGAAGAGTCTGTGGCCCTTCTGGATTGAACTCCCACAGGTGGAGAGGCCATCACTGGCACGGCAGGGTCCGACGAACTAGAATTACTTGAACAAGATTGGCTATATTGATGTCCCTCTCAATGAGGCTTCGGATGCGACTTTGCAGAGTTTGCACCTCGTTCGTTGAATCCCAGTCCAACTCCTTATTAATCCACGATGCAAGATGAATTGGGGGACTGGATCGGAATGTAGGCTCAGCTGCCCACTTTGAGCCACGAGGCTCGGTGATATAGAACCACCCCTACTGCCATAAATCAGAATATTTGGCGAAGGATCCTTTCAGCCAAACAGCGTTAGCAAGCTTGCTCACTGTAGCACCACCGCACGCAGCTTGCCCCCTCTATCACTTGTGGCTTCACATCGAAGGTCTTGAGCCACAAGCCGAAGTGCGGGGGAGTCCGGAGGAAGGCTTCGCATGTGACGATAAACACCGAGATAAGAATAATAGAGTCCGGGGCCAGATCGTGAAAATCTAGCCCGTAATAGAACATGAGCCCTCGGACGAAGGGGTTAAGTGCAAACCCTAACCCGCGGAGGAAGTGGGACACGAACACGACCCTGTCGCCGGATCTGGGGGTGGAAATAACCTGCCCCTCGGCAGGAAGCCGGTGATGGATTTCTGCGGTCAGGTACCTCGCCGCCCGAAGCTTTGCAATATCTTCCTACGTGACAGAAGAAGCTACCCACCGGCCTTGACGGTTGTATCCGGACATGATTGGGGCTTGTGGTGACCGAAAGTTGGGTGTTGGAACTCAGGGTAGCAGGGGTTGAGGAGGAAGCAAACGTGGAAGAAAAAGACGGGTCTGTACCTCTATATAAAGGCTGCAAATATCAAACATCTCCTCTTAGGCCTCAAAAACTTGCTTGTTTCCAAGAAGTTGTACCCAAGCGACGGTTGGGTTACCCACGTCCGAGTTGACAGGAGTCCCTTAAAAAAGGGAGGCACGATCTTCGCTTGGATAAGACATGCCAATAAAACCACGTCTTGGGACGTGGGGCGACGGGTCAGCTAAAACGGTTCGCAAATAATGGCCGAGCAGGCGTGATGTCATATTACCATTAAGTTGTCGGTGGATTGAACTCATGAAATATTATATCCTCTCTAGTTGTGTATACAAGTCCGGATATAATCATTACATCTGAAGATCAACTAGGAGTTCGGAAGGGGGAACCCGCCTTGCAATGCCGAAGACAATCTGCGCGCCGGACTGCTCGTCATTGAAGCCATGTTCAGGGGCTACTGAGGGAGTCCTGGACTAAGGGGTCCTCGGGCGTCCGGCCTGTTATCCATGGGCCGGACTGATGGGCTGTGAAGACGTGTAGGCCGAAGACTGTACCCGTGTCCGGATTGGACTCTCCTTAGCGCAGAAGGCAAGCTTGGCGACCGACTATGAAGATTCCTTCTTATGTAACCGACTCTATGTAAACCCTAGATCCTCCCCGTGTCTATATAACCCAGAGGGGTTAGTCCGGAAAAGATATACTCATTACCATAGTCATACAGGCTAGGCCTCTAGGGTTTAGTCATTACGATCTCGTGGTAGATCAACTATTGTAATACTCATAATCATCAAGATCAATCAAGCAGGAAGTAGGGTATTACCTCCATAGAGAGGGCCCGAACCTGGGTAAACATCGTGTCCCCCGTCTCCTGTTACCATCGACCTTAGATGCACAGTTCGGGACCCCCTACCCGAGATCCGCCGGTTTTGACACCGAAACCCCTTAGTCCAGGACTCCCTCAGACGCCTCGTAAATCAGGGGTGCAATGTCCCTAGGCTTGCGGTCATTCACCATGGCGCGTCACAAAAAGGCGTCCTTGTTCCATTTCCAACAAAGATCGACGTGGAGGCATAGAACGAGTAGTCCAATGTGTTTCACGGGTTTCCCATACCCACCCAAAGCTTGGTGGGCTCTTTCCATTCAAACCATAGACAACGGAAGTGAAGAGCCAGAGCAAATTTCTCTGTGTTAAGTATGCCAAGGCCACCAAGATCCTTTGGCCGGCACACCGCATCCCAATTCACCCTTGCATTTTGCACCGGTGGTCTTACCCGTGCCCTCCCAGAGAAAGGCTCTTTCAAGTTTGTTTATGTTGTGTAGAGTGGGCGTTGGCACAATGAGTGGCGTGATGGAGAAGACGAGCTGCGAAGAAAACACCGACTTCACAAGGGCACATCGACCAATGGCAGTGATATTTTGACGATCCCAGATGGTCAACTTAGCGGCCGCTGTGTCCTTGAGGTACTGGAAGTCAACCTTTCTTAGCCTCCACACCGAGAGAGGAAGCCCCAAGTATTTCAATGGAAACGAAGCCCATGACGCAAGAAGGGCCTGAAGGATGCATGTCAAGTTGAGCTGTTCGCACCGAATGGGAACCCCGGAGCTCTTCTGGAAGTTTGTGACAAGGCCGGTGACATTGCCGAATAGATGCAGAATGGTGGCTAGGTTGTCAATGTCTTTCTTGATTGGGGCCATGAAGACCGCTGCATCATCCGTGTATAGGGATAACTCTAGAATTATGGAAAGTTATAGAGTAAGATACTTTGGTGTAGTAGAAAATATCTACTACTTTGCCCCGTAATGTAAGACGTTTCTTAACACAAGTATAGTGTAAAAAAACATCTTATATTATGGCACGGAGGGAGTATAAATTAGATACGTGCAATGGACACTCTAAAAAACATTGGACATGGTTCATGGGAAATAGTAGAGAAATCTAGAAATATAATATTTGTGTGGAGTTCTCTAGAACTGTGTTTTAGGGCTTGGATGGTTGCCCGTTTGCAATAATCCAACGTTGTTGTAATTATATAAATAGGGCTTCCACCCCTCTCATGTAAGCTAGTGAAAACTATGAAGTAAGAACTATCAAGTGAGAGAGGTAGAAATATCATGGTAGCGAGAAGTAGCCACAAATAATAGTTGTATCAAGTTTATAGTCATGATTAACAAAATGTTGAGGTACCCGATTGTGAGAGTGCAAGGGCATCTCCAAAGCGGACCCTAAAAATGCCTGCAACCGTCCGGACCGCGCGGTTGGAACGTGTTTTTCCATCCAACGCGGTCATGTATCAGTCGGTCCAGACGCACTTTTTTCCGCAAACCCGAGACAAACAGGGATGGGGGCTTTGCGAGTGATGGTGTCCTACCTAGAGGGTGCTAACCACATCGTCTCCCAGGTGTGGGATGGGCCGAGGACCCCCAGACAACTATCCAGTGGGCCTCATTCATCAGGCCCCATGAACTAACCAAGATGGAATCCCAGATTAGGATTTGAGATTCGGTCCGAGGTTAGGGCCACGACACCCATGGAGTTTCCCAGCCAGAGAGGGCGAGGGCGCCACAGGAGTCAGCGGTGTACTTCAAGCTTCCAAACTAATGATCTGATTTGGGGCTAGGTTTTTTACTTGGCCGAGGTGTCTAGACGAATCAGCGTGAAGAACGATGCTGCCAAATAAAAACATTGTTGGCTGGGGGCGAAGACGTCACTGTAGCCGATGTCGGAATTGATATGAAGACAAGCCATCCGCCCATTTTGACCATACAATGGGACCTGCATGGGCCACCAATGTCAGTGCTAAAACTGCCAAACCTTAGGTAGGGGCCCGAGATGGTGGTCTAGGAACGATGCTAACAGGGGGGAAACATGAGATGATGTTTACCCAGGCTCGGGCCATCTCAAAGAGGAAAAACCCTACGTCCTGCTTGATTATATTGATGTTTTGGAGTACAGACTACGAGTTGATCTATCTCGAGATCGTATGATCATGTGCTAAACCCTAAGGCTGGTAATCGTGCCTCTACAAACAAGACCCCTCGGCTTATATATCCACCGGGGGTACCTAGGTTACACACATGATCGGCTACCATCATGCCTGCTATTGAGCTATCCTTGAAGTACACACTAAGTATTCGGAGGTTTCCATCTTGGTTACGCCGAGGTTCGCAGCTTCCGGAGTCCTTCCTTTTAATGATCGGCGGGCCATAAGTTCGACCCATGGACTGTGAGCCGTACAGGTTAGCACCCCTTAGTCTAGGACACCGTCAAAAGGTACTACCCATGGACTTCTGGTCGTTATTCCTCTATGAAGATATACAAACTCTTGATTGGTGCCAATACTTCTCACAACATTTTCAAACAACTCTTGATTGGTGCCAATACTTCTCACAACATTTTCAAACAACTATGGAACACTTTCCGTAGACTCAGACACAAGATTTTTTTTTCTAGCTCCTACTCCATGATCAGATGAATACAAGAATGTCCTGCATCGTAGGAACACGCACCTCAATGATTATAATACACTGGCGCAAATGGTTTTTACCCCCTTTCCACGATAGAGTTTTAAACCGTCGCCTTGCCTGTGTGTGTGACAGGGGGGTCCTTCCCACTCGACCCAGAAACCACCGGTGATAGGTCCTCCGGTCACACAAGCGGGGCCAAAAGAGCTCGTGTGCGATCTGGCGAGCAATCACAGACAATTATACATGTCCAATCGTTTTCGTTCGTATGTACATTTTTATGTGGAACATTTGTGCAAGGTGGTCTAACACAAACATTTGTCAGACAGAAGTCGTGTGTGACTGTTCATTGATCCAACACACCTACTTTCTAGAAACAGTGTGGGTTGTTTGAGTTCGTCGCCCATGGTGTTGTCCGAGAAATCATCTGCAATAGAAAAACCCAATAAGCAGGCTAATTAGCCTATTATTGATAATCCATTTAGTAATCAAATTGACATTTTATATCAAACACACAATATATTTCATATTTGTATTACGGCAACCAGGATTTCATAATTGAATTACATCAGAGTACATCATCAGATAGCTTCAGCACTCAGTTACACCATATAGGCATATAGCTAACTACGCCAGTACACAAAAACACTAAGTTTCACATGCAACATCTAAAACCTTCGGAAAGAATCATCATACACAATAAATACACAGATGAATCTCATCTGGAAAACTGCTGAAGCGGAAGGCGAATATTGAGCCTTCAGTGATGTTGAATGTCCTTGAAACTTTGGGCCAGTAACTATGCATAATTGCCCACCCAACCTTCATTCTCTTGAGGAAGACTTGAATATTGTACCATGAGTGTTGAATGAATACCTTCCTTGCTTCTTAAGCATGCAGGTCGTTTGAGAGGTAATCATCGATGAGCTGCTTTGGTAAGGACTGAAAACAAAGGTATGCATAAATATCTATTCTAAATTTTGAAATGGCGCAAAGGAATGAAACAAGGTAAAAGAGTTAGTACGATCCTATAGTTGGTTGATGTCTTCTTCATTGTGCAAATAAAGATCTTGCTGTTTTTCATCCCTAGTTTCTTTATCCTAACAATCTTTCTGAGTTTCTTGACTTGACTGATGTTCATGGACATCTCATTTCCCCATATGCAAAATGGGTCGAACATTGGGTCTAAACCTCTGGCAGCAGGACTTACATGTGCAAGACCAAATTGTCAGAAACCTAAATATTAAAATGATTCCTACAATTACACAATAATGTGCTATTAGCCAAAGGACCATGCATGTGCAAACCTTGATGGTAAACCTATTCATCTCCAACGCATCTATAATTTATTATTGTTCCATTCTATTATAGTATAAATCTCGTATGTTTTATATGCAATTTTATATCATTTTTGGGACTAACCTATTAACCTAGTGCCCAGTGCTAGTTGCTGCCTTTTGCTTGTTTTTGTCTTTTCAAAAAATGAATATCAAACCGAGTCCAAACTGAGAAAAAACTTTGGATTAATTTTTTCTGCACCAGAAGGGGCCCATGAAAGTTTCGGAGAAGACCCGAGGAGTTGCGAGGAAGCGACCAGCTCAGGGGGCGTGCTCCCCAAGCTCAGGGGCCACCGGGATGATCAAGATGGCCACTGAAGATGATTCCCTCCTCCGACAGGATGCCGGAACGGAGTCTAGATTGGTTTTCGGTGTCTATAGAGCCTTGTGATGGCGGAACTTCTGATCTAGGGTCACCCTGAGGGTTTTCGTAATTTTTGGGAATTTATAGGGTAAAGAGGGGGTGTGGGAGGCCACCGAGGTGGGCACAACCCACCTGGGCGACCTTGGGCCCCCAGGCGCGCCCCGGTGGGTTGTGCCCCCTCGGGGCACCCCCAGGTGCTGCTCTGGCCCATTGGTGGTCTTCTGGTCCATAAAAAATCCACAAAAATTTTCACGGTGTTTGAACTCCGTTTAATATTGATTTCCTACGATGTAAAAAACAAGCAAAAAACAAAAACTGGCACTGGGCACTGGGTCAATAGGTTAGTCCCAAAAAATGATATAAAGTTGTTATAAAATGATTGTAAAACATCCAAGAATGATAATATTACAGCATGGAATAATAAAAAATTATAGATATGTTGGAGACGTACCAGTCGTCTCCTCGAGCCATATGAATGTGGAGAAGAAAGTCCTCAATCCACACGGTCGGGTCTGTAGTCCCGTCGTATTGTTCGATGTTTACGGGTTTAAACCCTTTAGCAAACTGGTGACGCATTGCTACCTCTTGAGCATGCATTGGTTTTCCCTTGAAGAGGAAAGGGTGATGCAGCAAAGTAGCGTAAGTATTTCCCTCAGTTTTTGAGAACCAAGGTATCAATCCGGTAGGAGACTACACGCAAGTCACCTAGTACCTGCACAAACAATCAAGAACCTTGCAACCAACGCGATAAAGGGGTTGTCAATCCCTTCACGGCCACTTGCAAAAGTGAGATCTAATAAAGATAATAAGATAAATATTTTTGGTATTTTTGTTGTATAGATTGGAAAGTAAAGATTGCAAAATAAATAGTAAACTAGAATTACAGATTTGAAACTTATATGATGTAAAGTAGACCCGGGGGCCATAGGTTTCACTAGTGGCTTCTCTCATGATAGCATGTATTACGGTGGGTGAACAAATTACTGCCGAGCAGTTGATAGAAAAGTGCATGGTTATGATGATATTTGCTACCTCTTGAGCACTGCGTTGGATTTCCTTGAAGAGGAAAGGGTGATGCAACAGAGTAGAGTAAGTATTTCCCTTAGTTTTTGAGAACCAAGGTATCAATCCAGCAGGAGGCTATGCGTGAGTCCCTCGTACCTACACAAAACAAATAGCTCAACGCAACCAACACGATTAGGGGTTGTCAATCCCTTCACGGTCACTTACGAGAGTGAGATCTGATAGAGTTGATAGATAATATTTTTGGTATTTTTGATATAAAGATGCAAGGTAAATTAAAAGGCAAAGTAAAAAAGCAAAGCAATAATAAAGTGATAGAGATTGATATGATGAGAATACACCCGGGGGCCATAGATTTCACTAGTGGCTTCTCTCAAGAGCATAAGTATTCTACGGTGGGTGAACAAATTACTGTTGAGCAATTGACAAAATTGAGAATAGTTATGAGAATATCTAGGTATGATCATGTATATATGCATCACGTCCGAGACAAGTAGACCGACTCCTGCCTGCATCTACTACTATTACTCCACTCATCGACCGCTATCCAGCATGCATCTAGAGTATTAAGTTCAAGAAAACAGAGTAACGCCTTAAGCAAGATGACATGATGTAGAGGAATAAATTCATGCAATATGATAAATATCCCATATTGTTATCCTCGATGGCAACAATACAATACGTGCCTTGCTGCCCCTACTGTCACTGGGAAAGGACACCGCAAGATTGAACCCAAAGATAAGCACTTCTCCCATTGCAAGAAAAACCAATCTAGTAGGCCAAACCAAACTGATAATTCGAACAGACTTGCAAAGATAACCAATCATACATAAAAGAATTCAGAGAAGATTCAAATATTGTTCATAGATAATCTTGATCATAAACCCACAATTCATCGGTCTCAATAAACACACCGCAAAAAGAAGATTACATCGAATAGATCTCCACGAGAGAGGGGGAAAACATTGTGTTGAGATCCAAAAAGAGAGAAGAAGCCATCTAGCTACTAACTATGGACCCGAAGGTCTGAGGTAAACTACTCACACTTCATCGAAGGGGCTATGGTGATGATGTAGAAGCCCTCCGTGGTGGATTCCCCTTCCGGCGGAGCTCCGGAACAGGCCCCAAGATGGGATCTCGTGGGTACAGAAGGTTGCGGCGGTGGAATTAGGTTTTTGGCTCCGTATCTGATTGTTTGGCGGTACGTAGGTATATATAGGAGGAAGGAGTACGTCGGTGGAGCTTCGAGGGGCCCATGAGGCAGGGGGCGCGCCCTAGGGGGGGGGGCGCCCTCCACCCTCGTGACCGCCTCCCTCGTTTCTTGACGGAGGGTCCAAGTCTCCTGGATCATATTTGTTGAGAAAATCACGTTCCCGAAGGTTTCATTCCGTTTGGACTCCGTTTGATATTCCATTTCTTCGAAACACTGAAATAGGCAAAAAAACAACAATTATGGGCTAGGCCTCCGGTTAATAGGTTAGTCCCAAAAATAATATAAAAGTGGAAAATAAAGCCCAATATGGTCCAAAACAGTAGATAATATAGCATGGAGCAATCAAAAATTATAGATACGTTGGAGACGTATCAGGCATCCCCAAGCTTAATTCCTGCTCGTCCTCGAGTAGGTAAATGATAAAAAGAGAATTTTTTATGCGGAGTGCTACTTGGCATAATTTCAATGTAATTATTCTTAATTGTGGTATGAATATTCAGATCCGAAAGATTCAAGACAAAAGTTCATATTTACATAAAAATAATAATACTTCAAGCATACTAACAAAGCAATTATGTCTTCTCAAAACAACATGGCCAAAGAAAGTTATCCCTACAAAATCATATAGTCTGGCTATGCTCTATCTTCACCACACAAAGTATTTAAATCATGCACAACCCCGATGACAAGCCAAGCAATTGTTTCATACTTTTGACATTTTCAAAACCTTTTCGATCTTCACGCAATACATGAGCGTGAACCATGGATATAGCACTATATGTGGAATAGAATGGTGGTTGTGGAGAAGACAAAAAGAGGGGAAGATAGTCTCACATCAACTAGCTGTATCAACGGGCTATGGAGATGCCCATCAATAGATACCAATGTGAGTGAGTAGGGATTGCCATGCAACGGATGCACTAGAGCTATAAGTGTATGAAAGCTCAACAAAAGAAACTAAGTGGGTGTGCATCCAACTCGCTTGCTCACGAAGACCTAGGGCATTTTGAGGAAGCCCATCATTGGAATATACAAGCCAAGTTCTATAATGAAAAATTCTCACTAGTATATGAAAGTGACAAAATGAGAGACTCTCTATCATGAAGATCATGGTGCTACTTTGAAGCACAACTGTGGTAAAAGGATAGTAACATTGTCCCTTCTCTCTTTTTCTCTCATTTTTTTATTTGGGCCTTTCTCTATTTTTTATGGCCTCTTTTCTCTCTCTCTCTCTCTCTCTCTCTCTTTCGTCCGGAGTCTCATCCCGACTTGTGGGGGAATCATAGTCTCCATCATCCTTTCCTCACTTGGGACAATGCTCTAAAAATGATGATCATCACACTTTTTATTTTTCTTACAACTCAACAATTAAAACTCAATACTTAGAACAAAATATGACTCTATGTGAATGCCTCTTGCGGTGTACCGGGATATGCAATAAATCAAGAGTGACATGTATGAAAGAATTATGAATGATGGCTTTGCCACAAATACGATGTCAACTACATGATCATGCTAGCAATATGACAATGATGGAGTGTGTCATAATAAACGGAACGGTGGAAAGTTGCATGGCAATATATCTCGGAATGGCTATGGAAATGCCATGATAGGTAGGTATGGTGGCTGTTTTGAGGAACGTATATGGTGGGTGTATGATACCGGCGAAAAGTGCGCGGTATTTAGAGAGGCTAGCAATGGTGGAAGGATGGGAAAAGTGCGTATAATCCATGGACTCAACATTAGTCATGAAGAACTCGTATACTTATTGCAAAAATCTAGAAGTTATCAAAGCAAAGTATTACACGCATGCTCCTAGGGGGATAGATTGGTAGGAAAATACCATCGCTCGTCCCCGACCGCCACTCATAAGGAAGACAATCAATAAATAAATCATGCTCCGACTTCATCACATAACGGTTCACCATACGTGCATGCTACGGGAATCACAAACTTTAACACAAGTATTTATCAAATTCACAACTACTAAACTAGCATGACTCTAATATCACCATCTTCATATCTCAAAACAATTATCAAGCATCAAACTTTTCTTAGTATTCAACGCACTCAAAAGAAAGTTTTACAAATCTTGACTACCAAGCATATTATTATTATTAAGCAAATTACCATGCTATTTAATAATCTCAGAATAATCTAAGTGAAACATGAGAGATCAATAGTTTCTTTAAAACAAATCCACCACCGTGCTCTAAAAGATATAAGTGAAGCACTAGAGCAAAACTATATAGCTCAGAAGATATAAGTGAAGCACATAGAGTATTCTAACAAATTGCAATTCATGTATGGCTCTCTCAAAAGGTATGTACAGACAATATGATTGTGGTAAACTAAAAATCAAAGACTCAAATCATACAAGACGCTCCAAGCAAAACACATATCATGTGCTGAATAAAAATATGCTCCAAGTAAAGTTACCGATGGAAGTAGACGAAAGAGGGGATGCCTTCCGGGGCATCCCCAAGCTTTGACTTTTTGGTGTACTTGGATTATCTTGGGGGTGCCATGGGCATCCCCAAGCTTAGGCTCTTGCCACTCCTTGTTCCATAATCCATCAAAAGATTTCACCCAAAACTTGAAAACTTCACAACACAAAACTCAACAGAAATCTCGTGAGCGCCGTTAGCAAAAGAAAACAAAAGACCACTTCAAGGTACTGTAATGAACTAATTATTTATTTATATTGGTTTTAAACCTACTGTATTACAACTTCTCTATGTTTTATAAACTATTTTACTAGCCATAGATTCATCAAAATAAGCAAACAACACACGAAAAAACAGAATCTGTCAAAAACAGAACAGTCTGTAGTAATCTGTAACTAACGCAAACTTCTGGAACTCCAAAAAATCTGCCAAAATAGGAAGACCTAGGAAATTTGTTTATTGATAACCAGCAATTGGAATCAGTATTTTATCACATTCTGGTGATTTTTAACAATTGTTTTCGTGAACAGAAAGTTTCTGGAAATTACAGCAAGATCAAATAAGTATCATCCAAGAAGATCCTATAGGTTTAACTTGGCACAAACACTAATTAAAAGATAAAACCATATCTAAACAGAAGGTAGATGGATTATTTATTCCTAAACATAAACAAAAGCAAAAAAACTAAAAATAAAATTGGGTTGCCTCCCAATAAGCGCTATCGTTTAACGCCCCTAGCTAGGCATAAAAGCAAGGATAGATCTAGGTATTGCCATATTTGGTAGGAAACTCTTCAATGAGGCATCTACCTTCCTTAGAAATTTCTTTATTTCTAGTAATTATCAAACTCTTAGGCACAAGATCGAAAAAATTCATTTGTAGCAAATGGTTCCTTAATGATAGCAAAAAGATTGGGATGAATACTTATAGATTTAAGATCCGCAGTATCCTTACTAGATGATTCACCCTTGTTTTTAGGAACATACATAAGCTTGGCATTTTTAGTAGGTGGACTTTAAGTACTCTTAACGGAAGAAAAAGCGGTTCCCAAGTTGGTAATGATACCCTCAAGTTTATCGATTCTAGTGGAATTTAGATTTATTTTCTCATTAACTATGGGTTCCTTCTCCGTAATATTTTTCAATGTTACTCCTACCTTAGATCCATATTGGGTAATTTGATTGTGGATCTTTTTATCTAGATTTTCAATTAACTCAACGATAGCAAATTTATTTTCAATAATTTCAAGTCTTTGCATTACATGCTCCAAAGTTAACATAGTTCCATTAACCAAAAGAGGTGGCGAGCCAAATAAATCTATCATAGCATTATAAGAATCAAAAGTATGGCTACCCAAGAAATTCCCTCCGGTAATGGTATCAAGGATATATCTATACCAAGGATTGGCACCTACATAAAAATTGCGAAGAAGAACTGAAGTAGATTGCTTCCTGGTAGATCTATTTGAGCATTGCAAATTCTATACCAAGCGTCTTTCAGATTTTCTCCCTCCCTTTGTTTAAAATTTAGGACTTCGTTCTCGGGAGATAACGGAGAAGATATAAGACTAGCCATGGTGACAGGCAAGTGAGAAAAAGGCAAACAGAAAAGAGAGGGCGAATAAAACGGCAAGGGTGAAGTGGGGGAGAGGAAAACGAGAGGAAAATGGCAAATAATGTAATGCGAGAGATAAGGGATTGTGATGGGTACTTGGTGTGTTGACTTTTGCGTAGACCTCCCCGGCAACGGCGCCAAAAATCTTCCTGCTACCTCTTGAGCACTGCATTGGATTTCCTTGAAGAGGAAAGGGTGATGCAGCAGAGTAGAGTAAGTATTTCCCTCGGTTTTTGAGAACCAAGGTATCAATCCAGTAGGAGGCTATGCGCGAGGCCCTCGTACCTACACAAAACAAATAGCTCAACGCAACCAACGCGATTAGGGGTTGTCAATCCCTTCACAGTCACTTACGAGAGTTAGATCTGATAGAGTTGATAGATAATATTTTTGGTATTTTTGATATAAAGATGCAAGGTAAAATAAAAGGCAAAGTAAAAAAGCAAAGCAATAATAAAGTGATAGAGATTGATATGATGAGAATAGACCCGGGGGCCATAGATTTCACTAGTGGCTTCTCTCAAGAGCATAAGTATTCTACGGTGGGTGAACAAATTACTGTTGAGCAATTGACAGAATTGAGCATAGTTATGAGAATATCTAGGTATGATCATGTATATAGGCATCACGTCCGAGACAAGTAGACCGACTCCTGCCTACATCTACTACTATTACTCCACTCATCGACCGCTATCCAGCATGCATCTAGAGTATTAAGTTCAAGAAAACAGAGTAACACCTTAAGCAAGATGACATGATGTAGATGAATAAATTCATGCAATATGATAAATACCCCATCTTGTTATCCTCGATGGCAACAATACAACACGTGCCTTGCTGCCCCTACTGTCACTGGGAAAGGACACCGCAAGATTGAACCCAAAGCTAAGCCTTCTCCCATTGCAAGAAAAACCAATCTAGTAGGCCAAACCAAACTGATAATTCGAAGAGACTTGCAAAGATAACCAATCATACATAAAAGAATTCAGAGAAGATTCAAATATTGTTCATAGATAATCTTGATCATAAACCCACAATTCATCGGTCTCAACAAACACACCACAAAAAGAAGATTACATCGAATAGATCTCCACGAGAGAGGGGGAGAACATTGTGTTGAGATCCAAAAAGAGAGAAGAAGCCATCTAGCTACTAACTATGGACCCGAAGGTCTGAGGTAAACTACTCACACTTCATCGAAGGGGCTATGGTGATGATGTAGAAGCCCTCCGTTGTGGATTCCCCTTCCGGCGGAGCTCCGGAACAGGCCCCAAGATGGGATCTCGTGGGTACAGAAGGTTGCGGCGGTGGAATTAGGTTTTTGGCTCCGTATCTGATTGTTTGGGGGTACGTAGGTATATATAGGAGGAAGGAGTACGTCGGTGGAGCTTTGAGGGGCCCATGAGGCAGGGGGCGCGCCCTAGGGGGGCGCCCTCCACCCTCGTGACCGCCTCCCTCCTTTCTTGACGGAGGGTCCAAGTCTCCTGGATCATATTTGTTGAGAAAATCACGTTCCCGAAGGTTTGATTCCGTTTGGACTCCGTTTGGTATTCCGTTTCTTCGAAACACTGAAATAGGCAAAAAAAACAACAATTCTGGGCTGGGCCTATGGTTAATAGGTTAGTCCCAAAAATAATATAAAAGTGGAAAATAAAGCCCAATATGGTCCAAAACAGTAGATAATATAGCATGGAGCAATAAAAAATTATAGATACGTTGGAGATGTATCAATATCTAAGGCAATGATCATGAATATACGCATCACGTCCGTGTCAACTAGACCGAAACGATTCTGCATCTACTACTATTACTCCACACATCGACCGCTATCCAGCATGCATCTAGAGTATTAAGTTCATAAGAATGGAGTAACGCATTAGGAAATATGACATGATGTAGAGGGATCAACTCAAGCAATATGATATAAATCCCATCTTTTTATCCTCAATGGCAAAAATATAATACGTGTCGGTTCCCTTTCTGTCACTGGGATCGAGCACCGCAAGATTGAACCCAAAGCTAAGCACTTCTCCCATTGCAAGAAAGATCAATCTAGTAGGCCAAACTAAACCGAAAATTCGAAGAGACTTGCAAAGATATCAAATCTTGCATGTAAGAATTCAGAGAAGAACCAAATAATATTCATAGATAATCAAATTCATAAACCCACAATTCATCGGATCTCGGCAAACACACTGCAAAAGAGTATTACATTGAATAGATCTCCAAGAACATCAAGGAGAACTTTGTATTGAGAACCAAAGAGAGAGAAGAAGCCATCTAGCTAATAACTATGGATCGGAAGGTGTGTGGTAAACTACTCACACATCATCAGAGAGGCTATGGTGTTGATGTAGAAGCCCTCCGTGATCGAATCCCCCTCTGGCAGATCACCGAAAAAGGCCCCAAGATGGGATCTCACAGGTACAGAAGGTTGCGGTGGTGGAAAAGTGGTTTTGTGGCTCTCCTGGATGTTTTCAGGACATAAGAGTATATATAGGCGAAAGAAGTAGGTCGGTGGAGCTACGAGGGGCCCATGAGGGTGGGGCGCGCCCACCCCCCTGGGCGCGCCCTCCTGCCTCGTGGCCGCCTTGTTGCGTCTCTAACTTCCACTCCAAGTCTCCTGGTATGTGTTTGTTCCAAGAAAGATCCTCGCGAAGGTTTCGTTCCGTTTGGATTCCGTTTGATATTCCTTTTGTGCGAAACACTGAAATAGGCAAAAAAACAACAATTTGCACTGGCCTTCGGTTAATAGGTTAGTCCCAAAAATCATATAAAAGAGCATATTGAAGCAAGAGCGGACGTTCTAAACGCAGCGGCAGCTGCACGCAACAATCCAACCGCACGTCCAGGCGGAGTGATTTGTACATTAAACTCGGCTAAAATGCACAAAGGCGACATACATCGGTCCATGCTTGCGAATACAGTGTCCGACGCACTGGCCTGGTGGGTACGGAACTGACGCAAAGGACCAGGCGGGCAGGGGTCTCTTTTTTACAACTATTGCGTGTGAAAACTGCTGTTCTGACAGGCTTTCGATGTGCTTTTTGACCACGCGGTCATTGCCAAGGACACCAATGCACGCCTTGCTCTGCAGTTCATCGATGATTGATGCATAACACCATGTGAATTAGCATGTTAAGTGTTAACTGAAAGTTAAATTGACTGTGCGGCCCCTGCAGGGGCCGTGCCAGAGTGCAGCGGTGGAAGGCCGGAGGCGGCAACAATAGATGGAGTGACGTCGGAGGGCGCCATGGGCATCTCAAACTGGTGCGCTGTCGGGGGCGCGCCGGCGGGGGTGGAAGGACGGAGTCGGTCGGCAGCAACACGTGTAGTGGAGGCGGGGCGCCATGGATGTCGCAGACGTCGCCGCTTCCTTGTGGAGTAGAGTGCCTGTTGCAGCTGAGGGTGCCATGACGGACGGCAGAGCAGCGGTGGCCGTCACCAGAGGGAGCTGGTCGCAGGGCCTCGGCTGGGGCGCAGCCGGGGCAACAGCGGGCGGCGGAGCTGGCATGGCCGCTGCTGGAGGGGGCCATGCGCGGGCTTCATCCGCCCCCAAACAGCATCGAGGCGACCAACTGCAGGGGGACGGAGAGACCGCGGAACGAGAACGCCGGATCTGACCTCTGACGGCGCCGGGATGGCCGGGGCTGGGAGATTAGGCCGTCGGCGGCTTCGTGTTTACCTAGCGGCGGCGTAGTCGTGAGAGCTCCTACGCGAGCACAAGAATACGCGCTTTCTCTGGTCTCTCGTTTACATTGGCCAGTCGTCCTCGCGTCTGAGCTTGCGTACTGGGTACCTTCCTTGCGTCAGTCCGTGCTGTCAGTCGTGGTCCTTCAAATACGCATATACGATATAAAACAATAGCCAGCGTTCGGCTATACTCCAACTAGCCCATTTAACTTCCAAAATAGATAATATAATAGCATGGAACAATAAAAAATTATAGATACGTTGGAGACGTATCACGCATCACCTCGTTCGTGAAGCACATCATGTGAGCGACGCCCCTAACTCGGGCTACGTCGCACCGTAAATCGGGGGCCGTATCGGCCCGGTGTTGCTCCCGAACTCTATCGTTCCGGTCGCGCCATTCTTGGTATCTGTCCTGTCCAGCTGGAGCTTACTCCCAAGATCCATAGATGGATCTTGTCTGTCCTACTCTATTGGCCATGTCATGACTAATGACGGAGATCATATTGGTATTCTAGTTGTGCCACTTCCTTGTCTTTACGGCGAGGAGGGGCGGGTGGGTATTCGGCCTCTCCAGCCTGCCTGTCCCTTCCATGAGGGGGGCGATCGGGCTGATCTACATGGGTATATCTCGGTGGTACGGGCGCAAGGGCCTCATCCTCAAATTGCGGCAGCATTTTTCGCTTTGGATAGTGATACGTCCATTTTGCATCATGTTTACCTACTATTATTTACGATGTTTTTATGCACAATAATGCTTTTTGGAGTAATTCTAATGCCTTTTCTCTCATAATATGCAAGGTTCACACAAAGAGGGAGAATTCCGACAGCTGGAAATCTGGACCTGGAAAAGCTACGCCATGCCACCTATTTGGCACAACTCCAAATAAGATGAAACTTTACGAAGAATTTTTATGGAATATATAAGGAATACTTTAGCAAATAACCACCGGAGGGGGCCCACCTGGTGAGCACAAGACACCAGGGCGCGCCTGGACCCCCAGGCGCGCCCTTGTGGGTTGTGCTCAGCCCGGCCCATCTCCGATGTCCATCTTCTGGTATATAAGTCATTTTGACCTAGAAAAAAATAAGGACATGACTTTGGGGACGGAGCGCCGCCCTCTCGAGGCCAAACTTGGGCAGGAGCACTTTTGCCCTCCAGCGGAGCAATTCCGCCAGGGGAACTTCCCTCCCGGAGTGGGAAATCATCGTCATCATCATCACCAACAACTCTCCCATCTTGGGGAGGGCAATATCCATCAACATCTTCAACAATACCATCTCCTCTCAAACCCTAGTTCATCTCTTGTGTTCAATCTGTGTATCGGAACTATATATTGGTGCTTGTGGGTGACTAGTAGTGTTCATTACATCTTGTAGTTGATTACTATATGATTTATTTAGCGGAAGATTATATGTTCAGATCCAATATGCTATTTAATACCCCTCTGATCTTGAGCATGATTATCATTTGTGAGTAGTTACTTTTGTTCTTGAGGTCACGGGAGAAATCTTGTTGCGAGTAATCATGTGAACGTGATATGTGTTCGATATTTTGATAGCATGTATGTTGTGATTCCCTTAGTGGTGTCATGTGAACATCGACTACATGACACTTCACCATGTTTGGGCCTAAGGGAATGCATTGTGGAGTAGTTATTAGATGATGGGTTGCGAGAGTGACAGAATTTTAAACCCTAGTTTATGCGCCATTCCGTAAGGGACCAATTGGATCCAAAAGTTTAATGCTATGGTTAGAATTTATTCTTAATAATTTTCTCGTAGTTGCGGATGCTTGCGAGTGGGTTAATCATAAGTAGGAGGTTTGTTCAAGTAGGAACAGCGCCTAAGCACCAGTCCACCCACATGTCAAATTATCAAAGTAGCGAACACGAATTGAACCAACATGATGAAAGTGACTAGATGAAATTCCTGTGTACCCTCAAGAACTCTTTGCTTATTATAAGAAGCCGTTTTGGCCTGTCATTTGCCTCAAAAGGATTGGGCTACCTTGCTACACATTTTTTACTACTATCATTACTTGCTCGATACAAATTATCTTGCTATCAAACAACTCTGTTACTTACAATTTCAGCACTTGCAGACATTACCTTGATGAAACCTCTTGTCATTTCCTTCTGATCCTCGTTGGGTTTGACACTCTTACTTATCGTAAATGCTACAATTGATCCCACATACTTGTGGGTCATCAGATAGCTTTTGGTCTGCCGCTCATAGTCGTACCCTTCTTCAACATCTAGGACTTTGGTCCATCTGACGTTGAGGGTGTCTTGTTTCACTACAAAAAAAAGACACATCCGTGACATTTTGGGCCGAACGAATTTTTTTTTCTGTCATACATATGACACTTCTATGACGATAATTGTGACAAAACCCGGTATCATCATAGATGTGGTGGGCTCCTACTTCTATGACAAAAAATCATGACATAAAATGGGCTTTTCATCCTGGGCGGGCCAGAGACGCAGCTGCATGACATTCTTTGGGCCGTCCATGACGGAAAAAACCGTGATAGAAGCGAGGGGGAGGAAAATTTCGGGGAGTTCCCGGTTACGGTGGGAGGCCGTGGGCCGAGCGATGCGCGTTTCTCTCGTACACGTACGCACGTCTGTGCGAGGCGTTGGCCCTAACTGAACCCGAGCGAGGCGTTGGGCTCTAACTGAACCCGAGCGATTGTACTGCAGGCCACACGTTACTGAACCTGAGCGATCGATCGATGGCTGTTAACTGAACCCGATCGAGCGATTCCTTCGCTACTGTTGCTAACTAAAGCCGATCGATGCTGCCTCTGGATGAACAGTGAGCGTTGCGGGGGGGGGGGGTTGGATGAACAGTTCCCGGTGGGGTGGATGAACAGGACCCCGTGGTGTAGTCTCTGGATGAACAGGACCCCGATCGATCGAGCCGGTGGGGGCTGGATGAACAGGACCCCGTGGAGGGCTGGATGAACAGTACCACCCCCTGGAGGGCAGGATGAACAGTAGACGGTGGAGGAGTGCTCGTGGAGGGGTGGTTGAACAGGACCCCGTGGTGTGGAGGGCTAGATGAACAGTAGACGGTGGAGGGGTGGTTGAACAGTAGCTGGTGGAGTAGCGCGCAGTGGAGGCTGGATGAACAGGAGCCCGTGGAGGCTCAAGGAGGTCGACGATGGATGAACAGTAGCTCGTGGAGGCTGGAGGGGGTCGACGGTGGAGATGAACAGTATCCCGTGGAGTCCCGTTTTGCGGTACGCCACACCCCTCCCGATGAACAGGACCCCCTTTTCGACCGTAGCGCTCCAACACAAGTCCGTTTCCTCCGTTTTGCGGTACGCCACACCCCTCCCGATCAAGAGGACCCCCGTTTTGACCGTAGGAGGTCCGTTTCCTCCGTTTTGCGGTACGCCACACCCCTCCCGATCAACAGGACCCCCGTTTCGAACGTGGCCGGTCGAACACAAGCCCGTGTCCTCCGTTCTGCGGTACGCCAGGCCCCGTTTCCATCGCCTGTTCCGTCCAAGCCCTCCCGACCACGCATTCCGTTGCCTCCCCATGAACACGACGACGACGCTGTTTCTCCGTTCTGACCCAGCCATGTACACGAGCCCTTGCCGTACGTATGCGCGAGTAGGCGTTCGAGACCCCGCTCGTATGTACACATACGTGGCTGTATTTTCTTTCTTGCACCCTGTCCGCTGTACATACGTGTACATGCTACGTGCGCGCCTCTACTACGACACGTGCGAGCCTCTACATCGACCAGTATATATGTATGTACACGTTCGCGACCAGAATGACAACGCTACGTATGCTTTGACCACGTGGGTCCCGACTGTCAGGCACTTCCTTGCCTGCGAAGATGTAGCTGGTGGGTCCCAGTAGTCAGGGGGGTGAAATATGGTGGCCCGTCCGGTGGGTCCCCGTTGTCAGGTGGAGGAATAATTATTTTGCACGTAATAAGGAGGCACTTCCTTGCTGCGGCCGTGGACCCAGCTGTTAGCCTCTCCACGCACAGTCCACATCCGATGGAAGTTGTTCCTTGACCACGTTGACCACGCCGTGCCGAGAGCACCAGGGCGGTGGACGACGGTGAGGCCTAGGAAGGGGACGACGGGGAGCCGGGGAAGACGCGGCAGTGGAAGCCCCCGCGCATGCGGAGAGGAGTATGAGGGTTCACTGGTTCGCTGCGGTGTGAGGCTGCCGTCGCCGCAGAATAACAGGGGGTGTGGGTGAGTAGAGGGATGGCCTGGC